>NC_045769.1:44345757-44648787 GCF_008692025.1 Phocoena sinus
ACAATAGATACAAGGATTAAAAGTAATAAAAACCTATTTAACGTAAAGGATACCTATTCCACGAAAGGGAGAATTTCAACAAAATCCTCTCATATATGTTATTCAAGATTGATAAAGTATCAAAGAGAACCTATTATATTTCCAGTGATTATTATATCTGGCAAAGAGTGGAATGAGGAAAAACGAGGAAAAGTCAGTAAAGAACCAGGTGAGATGGTGAAATACAGGCAGGGACAGTAACCTCTTAATCCTAAAAAAATCCAAGCAATATTGGTAGGTTTAGGTGAGCTGTTTTCTCTGAAGTGGGTTTAGATTGTACATAGAGGAATAAATCTCTATAAAGCCCCAATCATTTGGAAAGTCTGGCCCTTTGAAACTCAGAGCCTAAATATTTCCTTGTTT
Source organism: Phocoena sinus (assembly GCF_008692025.1). Classification (NCBI taxonomy): domain Eukaryota; kingdom Metazoa; phylum Chordata; class Mammalia; order Artiodactyla; family Phocoenidae; genus Phocoena; species Phocoena sinus. The sequence continues at coordinate 44,346,160 of NC_045769.1, forward strand.
TAATTATTGCTGAGACAAGTTAAGAGCCTTAAATACTTAGATGGATTATTTTAAACATCATGGTTAGGCAAATTATCTTTAAATGAAAAAAAACAGGAGTGCCCTCAGAACACTACTGCCAAGCCACATGAACATGAAATGAACATGAACATGAGTTTCCAGGGACACACCCGAAGTGTGGTTAGGACCAACAAATTCTAACCTGCAAAATGCACGCCTGAAGAGTCGGCTTCCTCCTCCTTTTCTTCTAATTTGCTCCAATGTCTTAATGGCTTATCCTGCCCATCATTTCAAGGGGCAAGTGACCTAGTTAACTGAACTCTGTCACATTAGATCATCCAGATTAGTCATTGCTCATTCTACTCTATCCCTCCTTTTTTTTTCCCCTGCCTTTTTTGTTTTCTACCATTCCTATTATCTTCTCCTCATTTTCCCCATTATAACCCACACTCCTTTGTCTAATTTTTCTTCTTTCATTATTCTAATAGAAAATATTTGCTATTTTGGAAATTGAATGCTTTACAATGAGGATATGTAAATCCACTAAACAAGACCGAAAGAAGGAAAAACATATGATTTGTGTAGAAGTAACTCCCATTTTGAGTCAGTGTGTAAATTTCAAAAAGAAAACTTTTATCGAAGTTGAGAATAATGCATAAAACTCATTTTTTAAGTCAGCATAAAGTTTCAGACTACCATTTTCAGACACTTATGAGGGCTTTCGGAAGCTGTCAAAAATATCACCATAATAAATTTTTCCCTATCTGTTGTTCTTCCAGTTTTTGTTTTCTGTGATACAACTTCCCACCATCGAGACTGGAAATGCCCAACATTCACTCCACACAGCTTAACAAGGGCATGGGCCAGTCACTTGCTAATGGGACTAGCAAGAGAGTTAGCTGAGAGCGTGAAGGTGAGAGCTTCTAAGAAAGGCTTTATTTCTCTCTTCCAACGATGGAAGGGAAAATAGTGCTCCTGCTTTTGGTTACAGTTGTGTGAGGGAGGACCCAATATCAGTGGCAATGGCAGCTTTTTTCAATTATGAGGAGAAAAGCTTGAAAACAAGTCCCAACAAGCTGAGAGCGGTGGAGTAGAGAACTGAAAACAGCCCGAGACCTTGATAGGATGGTTCAGCTGCTGAATCAACCTGCTGGGACTTCCATGTGACATAATAAATGTCTTCATTGTTTTACTTGGAAATTCTGTTACTTGTAGTTGGAAGCATCCTAATACATACTCTGATAATATAGGTAGACTTCTTGACCCAGTCAAAAGGGACAAGGTATAAATCAAAGTAAACAAATGTAATTGAGTTGGGCAGAATGTTACTGAAATGTCCTAAATAATTACTATTTTTTTCATCCATCTTTACAGACTTTGCTTAATGCAAGCAAAAATATATCTAATTTCTGTCAGATAGACTCTATCGGCAAAATATGATTCATAGTATTAGCAAAACAGAAGTACATTAGTTGAATTATTTATACTTGCCACAATCTCTATTGAAACATGACTAATCTAGAAATTATGATTTGGTTATAGGAACTGCTCAGAACAGATAGCCTTTCTTGTGTCAATTTTCTTCAAAAAATAAAGTATTATTTTATTATAAATAAAACATTATAAATTTCTTCCTAACAGTAGCTTACACTGTCTTTCCACACCCATGGTCACAATAACATCCTGGAAAAATAAGGGAGTCAAAAATCTGTGTAACAACTCCATAATCACTTGGGTCAAGCCAGATATAGAATACAAAGAGACAGCAATATTGGAAATAGAGGCTATTGAGATCTGACTTACAGAAGCAAAGGGGGAGAGAAACAGCAGAACAAAACCTGAGACATATTTATCTCCATCTCCCAGCCTCCACATACCCTTTTAAAAAAAGATTTCTTTCTAAAGACACTTGAAAGAATATAGGTTGAAGAATTTTTCTGAGTAGGCTGTGACCACTGGGGACATCCTGAAGTAGCTGGTGGGAAACTGAAAGCAAGAAGAGAAAATCTGTTTTAACTGAATTGAAGGGCTCCTTAAATTACACACAGTTCTTTTACATTGTCAGTAAATGACTAATAAAGGCAGTTAAAGAACTTAACTAAAAGGATATCTGCAGTTTATAGCTTCCCCTGAAGGAAGAAAAGACTTTCAAATATAATTTTCTCACTATAAATTATTTTTTGGAGAGATTACTCCAGTGGGGCAGGGGGCAGGGTGGGAGGACCAAGATTGTAGAGAATGGCAGATTAAGAAAAATGCTCCCTAAGGGTGAGTTGGCAGAAAAGAAGACTTTGGCAGAGCTTCTTTAGGAATCAAGTCAAGTGGAGTGGCGGGATTGGATGGTGTCCAGGTAAGAAATAAACTAGAATCCCAGTGCTGGGAAAATGTATGCATTTTACATGCAATCCTGAGCTTACTCACTGCAATTTAAACCTATTTCCTTTTTGCTCTTAAGAAAACATAACAAATAAATGGTGACTATTTTTCTGTATCCTAGTTCCTTAAATTAACTCTTAGAAAGCTGCAACTCTTCAACCTTCTTTTCCTCAGATTAACCAAGAACATCCATCTTTTCCCATAGATACAGTACTATTTTCCAGCCATCATCAACTAATCATCCATCACTTTTGAATATTTTTTCCCCACCAGTTTTATAGCATGGTCAAAAGACTATTTGCCTCAGAATCGTAAATGTGGATTCCCAGGCCATACACTGTACCTACTGAATATGAGTCTTTGGAGATGGGACTCTTATCCGCACCAAAATTTGAGAACCACTACTTTAAAGGATTCCACAGCTCTCAATTTGAATGGAAAGATCTGAATTGAATTTGACCAATTATCTTTTATCAAGGACTTTAGCAATTTAGTTTAGAGAACATTTGATGTATTTCCTAATAAATTATATTCTAATCCCTCCCAACATCATTTATTCATACTGAAAAGCTACCTATCTTTTACTTCTGACATGAATTATTAAAATTACTGAACTAGTATATGGCAAGTCAATTTCAAAGTATTTCTTAAATGAAACATGCTAAGAAAATCATGATCCAACAAGTCAACATCTATTTTTATTCTTTTCTTTTATGGAGAAGTCTTGAACAGCCTGTTTTTTTCTCTTGATATATAAAATTCTAAAAATGGGAATTTTTAAAAGGAAGAAATGATGGCATATAACTTCTATAATCTTTGCGGCATTGGTGGATATCATTACCGTCTTTCTACCGTCTTTCTAAATTACCGTTCCTTTCTTTATGAAGGAACCCAAAGTAGTAGAACTGCCTATTTCTTCTAATACATTTAATTAAATGTTCTACCTACCTAGAAACCAAGTGAAAGCTCCTAAATAATTTCTGACATGAGCTAAATTTTACTTCTGATTCATAATGACTGATTATAACCCTATGACAGTTACAGAAAATTAATTAGTTATGAAGAGCAAGAACTCTAGAAATAAAAATGCAGAGGCAGAAATTTGAATTGTAATCTTTTTCACACCATGTGGAAATAGTCATATGGAATTAAAGAACTTGGGTCATTAAAATAATATTAAGGAAGCTCTTTATTATACATTTTTAAAAAATAAGTATAAGTCATATTCTAACAATGTGAATTACATAAAATGCACACACAATATTTTAGCTGTCATTATAAACTTGCCCAAAATTCTACTAACTGTCAAGCATGAAACTTGTAAAACTCAAAATTTAGTCCTAATACTCTTGACTCACTTGGGTTACATGTTAAGAAGAGATATTTGGGGCTCTACACCCGATGGACTGAATCAGTCTCTGGAGGGTATGTCCTGGGAATCTGCATTTACAATGCTAAACATTTACATATTACCCACACAACTAGCATTCTGGCAAGAGTTCCAACTTCTTCCCTATCTATGAGATCCAGATCCCCCAAGTGGCAGTGCTTCGTTTTGTCTTAGAGACGGACGTGGGGTGTTTACCAGAAACGCATAGCTGAGGGACTTCCCTGGTGGCACAGTGGTTAAGAATCCACCCGCCAGTGCAGGGGTCACGGGTTCGATCCCTGGACTGGGAGGATTCCACATGCCAAGGAGCAACGAAGCCCGTGCGCCACAACTACTAAGCCTACGCTCTAGAGCCTGCGAGCCACAACTGCTGAGTCCGCGTGCCACAACTATTGAAGCCCGTGCACCTAGAGCCCGTGCTCTGCAATGAGAGAAGCCACAGCAATGAGAAGCCCGCGCACCGCAACGAAGAGCAGCACCCACTTGCCGCAGCTAGAGAAAGCCTGCGTGTAGCAACGGAGACCCAATGCAGCCAAAAATAAATAAATAAACAAATTTAAAAAATTGTTTCCGAAGCAAAAGCATCAGTGACAATACTCAAAGTATTGCCAATGTTGTTATTAAAAAAAGAAAAATCCATAGCTGAAATCTGTAGGCAATACAATTGGACATCTTCTTCAAAGAGATAATGAATTTTGTCCTTTTTCAAGCATCTCTTTTGGTGTAGAAATGTATGGGCTGGTGTTAAAATCCAATTACAATTAATCGTTTTACATCATCTGGGCAAATTTAATGGTGACCCCCCAACTACAACTTTCTCACCTCACTGACCCACTGATGGGCAAAAATATTCTCTATTTTCTAACAGAAAGATAGAAAGCAAACCTGCATAATAATCCCAGGAGGCTTTGAACAGAAGATTCTGCAGGTGTCCTGTTTATATGGGATTCGGTTTTGGTTTCGTTTGTTTAATCAGTATAGTTCATCTCCTAGAAAGAGGCACACAAATGCTGGTGTAATTTAAGAACAATAGACTGCACTAATCACAGATTGTTAATCCCATCTGCTCCTCATGAGAAGGAAGCAGTGTTCCATGATGTGTCAAAGGGCCTATGAGCCTTCCTAAATCTGACCACTCTCCTTATTCTGTCTTCTTGTATTTCTTTCTCCACAGTTCTTTGGTGTCTTTTTTCCTTTCTTCTCATTGCATTGTCACCACAAAGCTTATCTATTTTCATATGAGAGGTTTTCATATGAGAGAGAGGTTTGGGGAGGTTAGGTCAGATTTCATCATGGTCCCCCAATGACAAAATTATCACCTCCTAAGAGTCTGTTATCTCTGGAAAAAAATTATTGCTATCCTATAAAGAGGAATGTGGTGTTTTGAGTTAGCTTCTTTACTAAGAAGCTAAAGATATTTATTAAGAGTATGCTACATGAATAGCACTTTAAATATTAATTTAATACACTACTTCCTGTCCTTTTATTTCTCTACCTGATACAGCTGTAGGAAAACACACTTGTCGTTCAAGAATATACCTGTTTAAAAAAAGAAAAAGAATATACCTGTTTCTTTTAGCCACGTTTCGTAGTGCCATTCAAAATTAAACTAAATCAAAATGAATATGGTTAGGGAAAATAAATGTTGGGCAAGAGGCAAGTGGGGTCAGGGTCTCTGCTATTTCTCTGGAGATTGTCTGCAGGGTAAGACAAGGTAGGAGTTCAAGTAATAACAGTTTATCTGTAAAAATCATCCTCCCCAGGAGTCCTTTACAAGATTTCTGAACTTTCAAAAAGCCATATATGGGTGTGCACAGGGCACCAGGGGGTTGAAGGCAGTTGGTTAAACCTAACTTTGAAGCCAGGGAAAGTCTAGTGAGTTCTACTCAGACCTTTGGGGAAAATGAGGCTAAGCTAGTTTTAGAGGTTGATTTCTGTTACAACTGGCTTCTCTGAAGTACCTTAGCAGAAGTCCAAAATTAGAAAAGAGGAAATGACCTTTTGTTCTACCGAGTGTTTAGTAGGAAATATTGAATCACATTAATGGGTTTCCAAGGCCTGAGGAGGGTTTGGACCTTAAAAAAAAAAAAAGTACAGTATAATAGTGTTTAAGACTACAAGCTCTATACTCATTATCAATATTAAAACCACACAAGATATTTTTCCAGGTTTATTGAGATATGACTGACATATAACACTATTTGTTTTAGGGGTACAACACAATGATTTGATATATGTATATATTGCACATATAATTTAACATCCGTTTCCTCACAGTTACACATTTTTTTTAATGACGAGAACTTTTAAGATCAACTCTTAGAAATTTTCAAATATTCGTTACAGTGTTGTTAACTTTAGTCACCATTACATCCCCAGAACTTACTTATCGTGTAACTAGCAGAAGTTTGCACCTTTTGACCGCCTTCACCCAGTTCCCCCACCTCCCCCATCCTGGCAACCACCAGCCTGTTCTCTACATCTTTTTAAACACACACACACACACACACACACACGTTAATTTTAGGGGATATATTGGTGAGGGAACGTTTTACATGCCGTTTATACTGAAATGTGAAAAGTCAATGCTATTTAAGCAACCAAATTGCCAATCTGTTATTGTTACAAACAAAAAGGAAAAATAAACTGATTTTTATTTCTAAATAAAGGGTTGCTGAAGGACCTTCGCCTTCCTGGGGTATGACTCTGAGAAGCTCTGACAACTGATCCCTAAAGCCCCACAGTCACGGGTCAGGGCAGTTTTAAGCACAATTCTCAAACGAAGGGTCGGCTCCTCCCCAAACGCTCCAGAGTGAGACGGGGCGGAGCCCGGAGGGCCCCGAAGGCGGGAGGGGCGGGACAGGGCACGAGCGGGGCAGCGGCGGAGGCGGGGCGGCGGGACCTCCGGGTTCCCGCGCGCAGGCCGCAGCGGCCCCTGGTCTCCTTCTGGGCCCCGCGCCATTTCCGCTACTCTCGGCCAAGCGGGACCCACAGGTCTCGTCCTGCCGCTGGGCCGCGCGGAGCTGACCGCCTGGCGGGATGCGGCCGTCCCCGGGGACGTGCTGGCTGCTCTTCTGGCTGCCGCCGCTGGCCGTGCTGCCAGCGGACGCGGTGCGCGGCGAGGAGGACGAGGCGGCGTTGTCAGGTAATCGCGGGCACGGGCGGCGGGCGCGCGCACGCTCCTCGGCTCCCCCGCTCCCTATTCCCACCCTCCTCGCCCCCTCCCCCCCGTCTCGCCCGGCTCCCCCGAGATGGACCAAGCTCTCCTTCTCCGGCGGCGGGGGTGCGGGGAGCTGTTTCCCTGCCCGGCTTTAAGGTTCCCTCCGCGGGCGCGGCCTCCCTTACCGCCTGCTTGGGCTTCCCGGTCTCTGCTGGCACTTGGACATTATAATTTTAGGATTAGAAGCAACTGCAGAGTTCATTCTGGCCCAGTTCCCTCGTTTTGCAGAAGCAGCCGAAGCCCAGAGAAGTTTTGATTAGTCCAAGGACACACAGATAGTCATTGTACAGATGATCCTAGTCTCCCGACTTTAAACACGGCATTTGTATACATCAACTTAGGTTGAAATATTATTATTTATCTAGGTAAAACTTTGGACTCAAGACTAGAGAAGGTTTGGCTTTAGAATTGGACTAAACTTCCCCTGCCCTTACTAGCTCTGTGACCTTGAGTGAGTCATGCTACTACTGGTCACATGTAAAACACGGATAATATTTCACAGGATTACTGTGATGTTTAACGTGTACTTGGTACAAAGGAAACAAGAAATGGTAACTGTTCATAGTGTTGTTATGGGCTGTCTGGAGTGGGGCAAGGCAGGAGTTCTAACTCCACAACTGCTACTAATTTGCTATGAGCTTAACGTTTCTTTTTCATTGTTTTCACTATTTTTAAAAGATTTCCTGGAATCACTGTCCACTAACTTCATCTTATTGCCCCCCTGTGGTTGCAAGGGAGGCAACCAAGTGTAGCTGGGCATAGCTGCTACCCTCCAATAAAATCAGGATTGTTTGTGTAAGGATAAAGGCAGTTATCAGATTGAGCTGGAGCTACCAACTCCTCTGTATCTTGCAGTGAGGTACGCCTTGGGGGACTCTTCTATACCAGTTTTCATTGAATGGACATTTGTTGAGTATTTACTATGTGCTAGGCAGTGTTAAAAGTGCTTTAACTGCATTATCTTATTGAATACTCATAGTAGCCGTATGGGGTAGGTACCAATTATATACCCATTTTACAAAAGAGGGAACAGAGCCTTGGTAGTAGTAGAGGTAACCAGTATGTACTGATGAAAAAGTAAATCACAGATCTGTCTAAGAAGGAGGATTTCTGAGTATGGCTGCAAACAGAAAATTGTAAGTAGCCTTGGACCAGCATCCAGAACCTTGATCTCTCTAGTTCGGTCATTACATTCAGCCACCCACTTGCAGAATTACGTTGGTCCAGGCTCGTCTTTATGGGCCATAGTTTTCTCAACAGTAAAGATGAAGAAGTTCTATTACTGAATGTTCTCCAATAATTTCCTTACCTTTTATTTGCCTCAATGAACCCACTGTTTTTCAGGTTTTTGTTACCAGATGTAGTGTTAACAATGTCAACTAATTTATTTTGTTAATCAAATCATACATAAATGCTTCTGTTCTGCCTGAGACATGCAGGATGCCCACTGAGTTGATAAAATTCTAGTCGACAGCTAAGAGAAATGGCAACCTCTGTAGCCTTATAGCAACACTTGCCCTTACAGATGGGCTTCACAACTGAGACTTTTTTTTCTTTTACATCGTTATTGGAATATAATTGCTTTACAGTGGTGTGTTAGTTTCTGCTTTATAACAAAGTGAATCAATTATACATATACATATGTTCCCCTATCTCCTCCCTCTTGCATCTCCCACCCTCCCTATCCCACCCCTCCAGGCTGTCACAAAGCTCCGAGCTGATCTCCCTGTGCTATGCGGCTGCTTCCCACTAGCTATCTACCTTACGTTTGGTAGTGTATATATGTCCATGCCTCTCTCTCGCTTTGTCACAGCTTACCCTTCCCGCTCCCCATATCCTCAAGTCCATTCTCTAGTAGGTCTGTGTCTTTATTCCTGTCTTACCCCTAGGTTCTTCATGACATATTTTTTTTTTCTTAGATTCCATATATATGTGTTAGCATACGGTATTTGTCTTTCTCTTTCTGACTTACTTCACTCTGTATGACAGACTCTAGGTCTATCCACCTCATTACAAATAGCTCAATTTCGTTTCTTTTTATGGCTGAGTAATAGTCCATTGTATATATGTGCCACATCTTCTTTATCCATTCATCCGATGATGGACACTTAGGTTGTTTCCATCTCCGGGCTATTGTAAATAGAGCTGCAGTGAACATTTTGGTACATGACTCTTTTTGAATTATGGTTTTCTCAGGGTATATGCCCAGTAGTGGGATTGCTGGGTCATATGGTAATTCTATTTGTAGTTTTTTAAGGAACCTCCATAATGTTGTCCATAGTGGCTGTACCAATTCACATTCCCACCAGCAGTGCAAGAGTGTTCCCTTTTCTCCACACCCTCTCCAGCATTTATTGTTTCTAGATTTTTTGATCATGGCCGTTCTGACTGGTGTGAGGTGATATCTCATTGTAGTTTTGATTTGCATTTCTCTAATGATTAATGAAGTTGAGCATTCTTTCATGTGTTTGTTGGCAGTCTGTATATCTTCTTTGGAGAAATGTCTATTTAGTTCTTCTGCCCATTTTTGGATGGGGTTGTTTGTTTTTTTGTTATTGAGCTGTATGAGCTGCTTATATAAATTTTGGAGATTAATCCTTTGTCAGTTGCTTCATTTGCAAATATTTTCTCCCATTCTGAGGGTTGTCTTTTGGTCTTGTTTATGGTTTCCTTTGCTGTGCAAAAGCTTTGAAGTTTCATTAGGTCCCATTTGTTTATTTTTGTTTTTATTTCCATTTCTCTAGGAGGTGGGTCAGAAAGGATCTTGCTGTGATTTATGTCATAGAGTGTTCTGCCTATGTTTTCCTCTAAGAGTTTGATAGTGTCTGCCCTTGCATTTAGGTCTTTAATCCATTTTGAGCTTATTTTTGTGTATGGTGTTAGGGAGTGATTAATCTCATACTTTTACATGTACCTGTCCAGTTTTGCCAGCACCACTTATTGAAGAGACTGTCCTTTCTCCACTGTACATTCCTGCCTCCTTTATCAAAGATAAGGTGACCATATGTACATGGGTTTATCTCTGGGCTTTCTATCCTGTTCCATTGATCTGTCTTTCTGTTTTTGTGCCAGTACCATACTGTCTTGATTACTGTAGCTTTGTAGTATAGTCTGAAGTCAGGGAGCCTGATTCCTCCAGCTCCGTTTTTCATTCTCAAGATTGCTTTGGCTATTCGGGGTCTTTTGTGTTTCCATACAAATTGTGACATTTTTTGTTCTAGTTCTGTGAAAAGTGCCAGTGGTAGTTTGATAGGGATTGCATTGAATCTGTAGATTGCTTTGGGTAGTAGTGTCATTTTCACAATGTTGGTTCTTCCAATCCAAGAACATGGTATATCTCTCTATCTATTTGTATCATCTTTAATTTCTTTCATCAGTGTCTTATAATTTTCTGCATACAGGTCTTTTGTCTCCTTAGGTAGGTTTATTCCTAGATATTTTATTCTTTTTGTTGCAATGGTAAATGGGAGTTTTTTCTTGATTTCACTTTCAGATTTTTCATCATTAGTGTATAGGAATGCCAGAGATTTCTGTGCATTAATTTTGTATCCTGCTACTTTACCAAATTCATTGATTAGCTCTAGTAGTTTTCTGGTAGCATCTTTAAGATTCTCTATGCATAGTATCATGTCATCTGCAAACAGTGACAGCTTTACTTCTTCTTTTACAATTTGGATTCCTTTTACTTCCTTTTCTTCTCTGATTGCCGTGGCTAGAACTTCCAAAACTATGTTGAATAAGAGTGGTGAGAGTGGGCAACCTTGTCTTGTTTCCTGATCTTAGTGGAAATGCTTTCAGTTTTCACCATTGAGGACGATGTTGGCTGTGGGTTTGTCCATATATGGCCTTTATTATGTTGAGGAAAGTTCCCTCTATGCCTACTTTCTGCAGGGTTTTTATCAAATGGGTGTTGAATTTTGTCGAAAAGCTTTCTCTGCATCTATTGAGATGATCATATGGTTTTTCTCCTTCAATTTGTTAATATTGGTGTATCACATTGATTGTTTGCGTATATTGAAGAATCCTTGCATTCCTGGAATAAACCCCACTTGATCATGGTGTATGATCCTTTAATGTGCTGTTGGATTCTGTTTGCTAGTATTTTGTTGAGGATTTTTGCATCTATGTTCATCAGTGATATTGGCCTGTAGTTTTTCTTTCTTTGTGACGTCCTTGTCTGGTTTTGGTATCAAGGTGATGGTGGCTTCGTAGAATGAGTTTGGGAGTGTTTCTCCCTCTGCTATATTTTGGAAGAGTTTTAGAAGGATAGGTGTTAGCTTGTCTCTAAATGTTTGATAGAATTCACCTGTGAAGCCATTCTGGTCCCTGGGCTTTTGTTTGTTGGAAGATTTTTTTTTTTTTTTTTTTTTTTTTTGCGGTACGCGGGCCTCTCACTGCTGTGGCCTCTCCCGTTGCGGAGCACAGGCTCCAGATGCGCAGGCTCAGCAGCCATGGCTCATGGGCCCAGCTGCTCCGCAGCATGTGGGATCTTCCCGGACCAGGGCACGAACCCGTGTCCCCTGCATTGACAGGCGGACTCTCAACCACTGCGCCACCAGGGAAGCCCTGTTTGGAAGATTTTTAATCACAGTTTCAATTTCAGTGCTTGTGATTGGTCTGTTCATATTTCTATTTCTTCCTGATTCAGTCTTGGCAGGTTGTGCATTTCTAAGAATTTGTCCATTTCTTCCAGGTTGTCCATTTTATGGCATAGAGTTGCTTGTAGTAATCTCTCATGATCTTTTGTATTTCTGCAGTGTCAGTTGTTACTTCTCCTTTTTTCATTTCTAATTCTATTGATTTGAGTCTTCTCCCTTTTTTTCTGATGAGTCTGGCTAATGGTTTATCAATTTTGTTTATCTTCTCAAAGAACCAGCTTTTAGTTTTATTGATCTTTGCTATCGTTTCCTTCATTTCTTTTTCATTTATTTCTGATCTGATCTTTATGATTTCTTTCCTTCTGCTAACTTTGGGTTTTTTTTGTTCTTCTTTCTCTAATTGCTTTAGGTGCAAGGTTAGGTTGTTTATTCGAGATGTTTCCTGTTTCTTAAGGTAGGATTGTATTGCTATAAACTTCCCTCTTAGAACTGCTTTTGCTGCATCCCATAGATTTTGGGTTGTCGTGTCTCCATTGTCATTTGTTTCTAGGTATTTTTTATTTCCTTTTTGATTTCTTCAGTGATCACTTCATTATTAAGTAGTGTATTGTTTAGCCTCCATGTGTTTGTATTTTTTACAGATCTTTTCCTGTAATTGATATCTAGTCTCATAGCATTGTGGTCGGAAAAGATACTTGAAACAATTTCAATTTTCTTAAATTTACCAAGGCTTGACTTGTGACCCAAGGTATGATCTATCCTGGAGAATGTTCCATGAGCACTTGAGAAAAATGTGTATTCTGTTGTTTTGGGATGGAATGTCCTATAAATATCAATTAAGTCCATCTTGTTTAATGTATCATTTAAAGCTTGTGTTTCCTTATTTATTTTCATTTTGGATGATTTGTCCATTGGTGAAAGTGGGGTGTTAAAGTCCCCTACTATGAATGTGTTACTGTCGATTTCCTCTTTTATGGCTGTTACTATTTGCCTTATGTATTGAGGTGCTCCTATGTTGGGCACATAAATATTTACAATTGTTATATCTTCTTCTTGGATCGATCCCTTGATCATTATGTAGTGTCCTTCTTTGTCTCTTGTAATAGTCTTTATTTTAAAGTCTATTTTGTCTGATATGAGAATTGCTACTCCAGCTTTCTTTTGGTTTCCATTTGCATGAAATACCTTTTTCCATCCCCTTACTTTCAGTCTGTATGTGTCTCTAGGTCTGAAGTGGGTCTCTTATAGACAGCAAATATATGGGTCTTGTTTTTGTATCCAGTCAGCCAATCTGTGTCTTTTGGTGGGAGCATTTAGTCCATTTACATTTAAGGTAATTATCGATATGTATGTTCCTATTCCCATTTTCTTAATTATTTTGGGTTTGTTATTGTAGGTCTTTTCCTTCTCTTGTGTTTCTTGCCTAGAGAAGTTCCTTTAGCAGTTGTTGTAAAGCTGGTTTGGTGGTGCTGAACTCTCAGCTTTTGCTTGTCTGTAAAGGTTTTAATTTCTCCATCAAATCTGAATGAGATTCTTGCTGGGTAGAGTAATCTTGGTTGCAGGTTTTTCTCCTTCATCACTTTAAATATGTCCTGCCAGTCCCTTCTGGCTTGCAGAGTTTCTGCTGAAATATCAGCTGTTAACCTTACGGGGATTCCCTTGTGTGTTATTTGTTGTTTTTCCCTTGCTGCTTTTAATATGTTTTCTTTGTATTTAATTTTTGACAGTTTGATTAATATGTGTCTTGGCATATTTCTCCTTGGATTTATCCTGTATGGGACTCTCTCTGCTTCCTGGACTTGATTAACTATTTCCTTTCCCATATTGGGGAAGTTTTCAACTATAATCTCTTCAAATATTTTCTCAGTCCCTTTCTTTTTCTCTTCTTCTTCTGGAACCCCTATAATTCGAATGTTGGTGTGTTTAAAGTGGTCCCAGAGGTCTCTGAGACTGTCTTCAGTTCCTTTCATTCTTTTTTCTTTATTCTGCTGTGCAGTAGTTATTTCCACTATTTTATCTTCCAGGTCACTTATCCGTTCTTCTGCCTCAGTTATTCTGCTAGTGATCCCATCTAGAGTATTTTTAATTTCATTTATTGTGTTGTTCATCATTGTTTGTTTCATCTTTAGTTCTTCTAGGTCCTTGTTAAATGTTTCTTGCATTTTGTCTATTCTATTTCCAAGATTTTGGATCATCTTTACTATCATTATTCTGAATTCTTTTTCAGGTAGACTGCTTATTTCCTCTTCATTTCTTTGGTCTGGTGGGTTTTTATCTTGCTCCTTCATCTGCTGTGTGTTTTTCTGTCGTCTCATTTTGCTTATCTTACTGTGTTTGGGGTCTCCTTTTTGCAGGCTGCAGGTTCATAGTTCCCGTTGTTTTTGGTGTCTGTCCCCAGTGGCTAAGGTTGTTTCAGTGGGTTGTGTAGGCTTCCTGGTGGAGGGGACTAGTGCCTGTGTTCTGGTGGATGAGGCTGGATCTTGTCTTTCTGGTGGGCAGGTCCACGTCTGGTGGTGTGTTTTGGAGTGTCTGTGGACTTATTATGATTTTAGGCAGCCTCTCTGCTGTTGGGTGGTGGTGTGTTCCTGTCTTGCTAGTTGTTTGGCATAGGATGTCCAGCACTGTAGCTTGCTGGTCGTTGAGTGAAGCTGGGTGCTGGTGTTGAGATGGAGATCTCTGGGAGATTTTTGCAGTTTGCTATTATGTGGAGCTGGGAGGTCTCTTGTGGACCAGTGTCCTGAAGTTGGCTCTCCCACCTCAGAGGCACAGCACTGACTCCTGGCTGCAGCACCAAGAGCCTTTCATCCACATGGCTCAGAATAAAAGAGAAAAAAAGTAGAAAGAAATAATTAGTGGAAGTAGAAAGAAAGAAAGAAAGGGAGGGAGGAAGGAAGGAGGGAAGGAAGGAAAAGAAGGAAGAAAGAAAGAAGATAAAGTAAAATAAAATAAAGCAAGATAAAATATAATAAAGTTATTAAAATAAAAAATAATTATTAAGAAAAAAATTAAAAAACAAACCAAAAAAAACGGACGGATAGAACCCTAGGACAAATGGTGGAAGCAAAGCTATACAGACAAAATCTCACACAGAAGCATACACATACACATACACACTCACAAAAAGAGGAAAAGGGGAAAAAATCATAAATCTTGCTCTCAAAGTCCACCTCCTTAATTTGGGAAGATTCGTTGTCTATTCATGTATTCCACAGATGCAGGGTACATCAAGTTGATTGTGGAGCTTTAATCCGCTGCTTCTGAGGCTGCTGGGAGAGATTTCCCTTTCTCTTCTTTGTTCTTACAGCTCCCAGGGGCTCAGCTTTGTATTTGGCCCCGCCTCTGCGTGTAGGTCGCCAGAGGGCGTCTGTTCTTCGCTCAGACAGGACGGGGTTAAAGGAGCAGCTGATGCGGGGGCTCTGGCTCACTCAGGCAGGAGGGAGGGAGGGTCACGGAGTGCGGGGCGAGCCTGCGGCGGCAGAGGCAGGCGTGACGTTGCACCAGCCTGAGGCGCGCCGTGCGTTCTCCCGGGGGAGGTGCCCCTGGATCCCAGGACCCTGGCAGGCTCCCCGGAAGGGGGGTGTGGATAGACCTGTGCTTGCACAGAGGCTTCTTGGTAGCGGCAGCAGCAGCAGCCTTAGCGTCTCATGCCCGTCTCTGGGGTCCGCGCTTTTAGCCGCGGCTCGCACCCGTCTCTGGAGCTCCTTTAAGCAGCGCTCTTAATCCCCTCCAGGTACGTGGGGGGTTTCTTGCCTTTTGGGACGTCTGAGGTCTTCTGACAGCGTTCAGTAGGTGTTCTGTAGGAGTTGTTCCACGTGTAGATGTATTTCTGGTGTATCTGTGGGGAGGAAGGTGATCTCCGCGTCTTACTCTTCCGCCATCTTCCTGGAAGCCTGAAGTTTTGACTAAGTATTTTTACCTTAAAAGGTAATTTAGTTTATGACTAAACTCTTTAACTTAATTGTATCTTTATACATTTAGGTAACATAAATGACAAAAGTAGTACAAAAGAGTAATTCTGAATTTATCAGTTAAAGCAAGTGATGTGCAGTTGTCTCTTTTTTTTAATGTATGATATGTAGTCCTAACATTAGATTAATTGAATATTTTCAAATTGAATGGTATTTTATATGAACTAAGGGATTTCACTGGTAAAGGTAACCCTGACTCACATCCTTTGGTAATGTAAAGAATTGCACTTTGTCATAGCAGTTTGGGCACAAATGTCCAGAAGTACACTGTTCTCCAGGAGTCAGGTTTATTGAAAGGTTCAAGAGAGCCTGCCGAGGACTACAGGTAGTTAAGGAGGGCCGTGCTTGGTCCGTGGCCTTGCTGTGGTAGCCATAATAAGCATGGCATTTGGGGTTGGTCCTGCTTATACTCCTAAGTTTTTGGGAAATGAGGCAGAGCTGGGATAGCCCACACTTGCAGACCCCTCTCCTGACCTGAATCAGGCTTGAGGAAATGAATGCCTAGGTTACGGGAGCACCCTCTGGGGAGGAGAAATATTTCAGCTCCAGGGGGAAGCAGTGGCTCTCCCTAGGCAGGTGGTGTTCTCGTCTGACCAAATGAATGATTATTATTACATTTTTATGAATCCCTAGAAATTCCCTTTTGTTTTCTGGATTGCCTTGTGAGGGGATGTTGTTGATACTGTGATATATTTGGATTTGCCCGGATCTGACACTAGGAGGTTCCAATCCTAGCTGAATCAACCAGCAAAGACTGAGACTGCATGAATAAATGACACCTGCAGACCTCCAGCAGCTTCACAGCCCTCAGTGTCAGGGCTGGAACAGGTGGTAGAGTTCACCCAGGCGGTGAAGCTGGCTATAATTTTTGTTTCCTACCCGCAGGCAGAGATAGAGGAAGTAGAAACTGAATAATGAAATGTCTCTAGAAGCTTACTGAAGGGAGGAGGGGCCTAGGAAAGACAACATTTATAAACAATCCAAGATTAAAAGATCTGGTTCCCTCTAGGAAGGCAGTGGGCCAGCTGTGGTAAGAATCTTGATTGTCAAAGTCACTGTCTTATGCTAGTTGGCCATGGCTTAAGATTCGCCTGAACTCACTTGGAGCTAGGGTTGTGGTTTCTTGTGGCTGTGAGTTTCTAGTTCCCTAGATGATTAGGAATTCTTGTGTGGGTGGATTGAGATGCATTCGCCTCAGGAGACAGGTGATAACAATGAGGGCAGCCAGAGGGCACCATGAATTGCTGACACCTTGTCTATAATGTCTCATGTATTGTGTGAATTCAACATCAGTTTCACCTCAAAAGCCAGAGGCTGCTCTGGAGAATTCCAGGGGAGACGCCGTTTGCAACATGCTTTTAGTAGTGTTTCTATAAGTATCAAGAATCAGGGCAACGTACCCCTATCTGTACTTTCCTTAATCTGTTTGAAGACCAAGGTGAAATCAGAGCAAGTTCTTTTCTTCTAACTGGGAGGTCTTTACACGGAGTACACTGATGTACCATATAGAGTACAACAAAAACACGCTGATCACCACCTCCTGCTTCCCTCTGCCCTCTTCTACCTGGCGAGGAGAAAGAAGATGGTTCTCAGCCCAAGGGATATTAAGGGTTACAGCTCTCCACCCTCTAGTTAAGGGTCCATTGATGATGGGGTAGGGTAAGGCGGAGGTGTAGCCTGCAGGTTCTGTGGGTGGGATGGCAATGGCACAGGCTGGACAGGTGTCCAGCATTAGGTTGCTTCAAGGGGAAGAGCAGAGTGCACCCCCTTTTACGGTGCTGGCACTGGCCAGCCTCTTACAAAGACTGGCCAGGCTTTCACTGGGTCGGCTATGCACGCCCAAATAACCTACCAATCCTCTCGAATTACAACACACACATGAAAGACAAATATTTAAATGCTACAGATACGGTAACGAACATGCCATGTCCCTAACTTCATGGAAAGAGAGTATAAACTAAAAAATACATATATAATATGAAGAGAATAAAGCAGAGTAAGCAGAAAGTGGGTGAAAGGGGTAGGAGTGTGCCATTTTAGACAGTGGGGCCAGAGAAGGCCTTCCTGAGAAGGTGAATTTTGAGCAAATACATACGTTATCTATCAGAAGGAGCCAGCTCTGCCGAGATCTGGGGAAGGCCAGTTGCAGGTGGAGGAAACAGCACGTAGGAAAGGTTGAGGCAGGGGCGGCTTGGCATCCTGAGGACAGGACGCTTGGTGTGGCCAGAGAGGCTAAGCAGGAGGAAAGGTCAGAGGTACCCAGGTCCTAGGAAAGGAGGGTGGGTTTCCTTACGGGTGTGATGAGAACTCATTGGAGGGTTTTGAGCAGGTAAACGCTGTGCTCTGGTTGATGTTTCTAAAAGATCCCTGTACTGATTAGAGAACAGGTTGTAGGGGAGCATCATAGGGGCGATTCTGTAAGCAGACCAGCTAGAAGTCCCTTATAGTAACCCAAGTGCAAGAAGACTGCGGCCTGGACAGCAGAGAAGCATTTACTCCTAAATTCAAGCTATTGTGCTCTACCCAAATTGCGTCATCTTGCTCTTAACTGAAGAGTTACAGATATCAAATGATTTAGGAGACAGTCTTAGGACCAAAATGGAAAAAAAAAAAAAAACCTCACTGGAAGGCAGCATTTGTTTGCAAAGCTCAGGCTCCAAAGGGTTTTTCCTCAGACCACTAACAAGAGGGTAGTTCGTGTACTTAGGGGAATTGACTCAGCCCTCGTAGTGGTGGAACGCTCTCTAGGAGAGGGGATGGCCGGAGGGACCCTGGAAAGACCACAAGAAAAGCCCCTAGTGAGCATGCGTATGGTGTTAGGAGTAACCCTGAAGAAAGAACGGGCTGCAGTTAATATTCTCATGATGGTCTGGGCTGCTGGGGTCTGCAGACCACAGACCTCACGCTCTTCACCTGACCCCAGCCCCAGAGTGTGCTCCCTTCCCGACGATAGGTAGGAATCCCCTCTTCCACTGGGGACTCCCAGCGTAAGGTTCTCAACTCCAGCCGCCTGATTTCACCCTGTTCCTGCCTAGAGAGCCCACAGGGGACCGCGGAAGGCAGAACATGGGATACCAGAAGGCGAGTCTGGAGCCCTCCCTGTGGTCACTAGCTGAGGGCTTTTAACGTGCGTGGTGTGTTATCATCGCAGTCGCTCAGGTTCTTCCAGCGTCTGCACTGCCTCCTTGGACACGCGTCTTTCATACGGCCAGCTGCAGCCCCTTGGGGTCCCGGGAGGGCCCTGTCTCCTGTGCAGCCCGTGGCCAGGAGTCATTTGTGTCTCAGATACACGCAAGAAGGCTCCTCAGCATCTGTTGCTTTGTGTGTGTTGTTAACACTGTTCTGCATTCTCCTTTTTGCCCTTGTGTATAAACAGACCATGAAAGAATGCATTTTTAATTTTTGTATCCTATATTTAAAAGAGAGCCTCTAGAGCTTCCTTCTCGTGCCTTTTTGAGATCTGCCTCTTAACCTGGATTCTTATATTTGCATCTCAAACTCTGCAAATTTCTTGGTATATTTAAAAACATATGCATCACAGTGTTAAGAGTAAAGATTAAATGGTTTCACAGCATCACAGTGGAGGGTACTGGATCCTCGTGTAACTTCCCTGCTTTGTGCAGCCACCTGAGAACCTTGACTTTTATGTAGTTGTATTTTCAGAGGTGATGGGCATTCACAGTGTCTGTTTCTTCACTTTTCTCCAGCTTAATGCTAAGGTGTTTCTAGGCAGGATCAGGACCTATCTGGACTTACTTAGTGTTTTTACCTAAATGGATATAATTGTTGAGTTGTTATTACTGGTTACCCGATCCTTCCCCAACTTTGGTGTAGCAGGTTGTTCTAGCTTCATTTCAGGTTTTTCTGGAGGAACAACTGATCACACTCTCCGTAGGGGAGTGAGGGTTGGGGCATAAGGCCTGTTTCTCGATGTGCACGTAAACATTCCCTGTTGCTGTTTCACATTTGACAGACGTAGTGGTGATACCCTATCCTGGGTCCAGAAGCATCTGTGACTTTCATCTCACTTCATTTTAAATTCAAATATAGCAGCAGCCTCAGAAAAAATGAACCCCATTACTTCATAAATTTCTTGTGGCATTTACTACATTTACCATCTGTAATGCTGCACCTGTCTTCTCTCTCTCTCTCTGTTACACTGTGTTATATTGTATTATATATTACATACTATATATAAAATATTTTTTGTGTATTACACAGAACACATGCACATATGTATGTACTACATCTGTCTCCAGCCAAACTTCTCCTGTGCTACAGACCTATCCATCTTCACCTAGCCCCACCAACCAAGACTCAGTACTTCTAAAATTGAACTCTTCCTCTTTTTTTGCTTCTTCTCTAGTATTCCTTATCCCACTCACCGGAACCATCAGGTCATTTCTGGATCTCTGAGTCTGTTGATTCCACTTCCTAGGTGCTCTTACATCTGTTCTTTCTCCTGGCTTCTTAGTTTGTTTCTTGTTTAGACTGCTTCGGGAGCCTCCACAGCTCTTCTGCTTTCAGTCTTCTGCCCCTCTAACATTTTGCGTGGCCTACAGAATGCTCTTTCTAAGACATGACTGTGTTCTCTGTTCCCACAGGTCCATTCTGTGCCTTGCTCTCCCCTGCTCAGTTCCTGGAAACTGGCCTCTGTGGGCTTCTTTGCCCTCTGGCTTCCGATTGGGTTTGGCAGGTGAGAGGCACTGACGGGAGGGCGGGAGAGAGCTCCCCCTGAAGCTCTGGCAGGGCTTGCATCCCCTTAGACTACTGTCCTCTTGGCTCTGGTAACAACGGGTCCTCCCTTTGCCATTTCAGGCCTATGGATGTTGAAGGCTTTCTGCTGTTGTTGGTGCCTGGGAACTTCACGGTTCCTTGTTGTTAATGCCTTAACCCTGCCTACATCTTCACTGAACTCTTCTCAGTGAAACCCTTTGGAATGTCAACAGTGTCTTGCCGAGACTTTGACACTTACCTAAAATCCTTCAATGCTCTGCTTTCTGCGGGAAGTCCACCCTCCTCAGTGTAACAGAAACCACCTAGCTCTCTAGCTGCAGGTGTTGAAATGTCCTGTGTATTCCCTACACTCCGTCCTCGTGAATGGCCGAAGCACTTCCATGATTTCCCTCAACTCCATGGTTCTGTACACATTTGTCACCCCACCCCCTGACTTCTGTCTCGCTGCCTCTGACTGTGCTTCAGTGCTCCTCTCACGTTTCCTCCTTTCTGGGAAGCCTCCCTCAATCCTTGCCCTCTACTTCAAGATTGAAGAAGTGCCTATTCTCCATGCTCTTGCAGTCCCTCCATCTGTCATAAGAGTATTGGTACTGGACTGTAATCTTTTTGTCTGCCTCCTGCTAGATTGGAAAGACTGAAGGACTATAATTACCACGTAGAAGAATTTACTGGCCATAGACTACAAAAACAGCCGTCATTAACCCTGTGAATAAAAAAGAAAGAAGATAAGATTCTGGGCAATTACATATTTAGGAAATATATTCTTTTTTCCGTTTCTCAGTTGCAAGATGTAAAGCTTTGAAGGAAATGGATTTAATTAAAACGTCTCAGTCAGACTGTTACTGCTACAATCAAAAATCCCAAGTGAAATG
The DNA here is from genome assembly GCF_008692025.1 of Phocoena sinus. Classification (NCBI taxonomy): domain Eukaryota; kingdom Metazoa; phylum Chordata; class Mammalia; order Artiodactyla; family Phocoenidae; genus Phocoena; species Phocoena sinus. The sequence continues at coordinate 44,367,321 of NC_045769.1, forward strand.
GAAGTATATGTGGTCAACTGTGCAGGTAAGAGCCTACTTTCAAATTATGTCTTAGGAACAGGGAGTTAAAACGTACTATTTCAAGAGTAGAAGTAGCTTTTGTATGACATAGAGCTGTGTATCAGTATGAAAGCTGCCTGGGGGATTACACACAGCAGTTCAGGTTGGGGGGGGGGGCTATGGGAGGGGACATTAACCTCCATACTCTTCATCAGCCCCTCTCCAACCACTCCAAGTATATATACTATCTGAGTGCAGTGTGCTTGCTGTTCGGACATGGCTCAAGACAATACCTTCTTGCCTACTTTCCAAAATAATTGCTATCTCAGACCCTTCTCTATAGAAACCTGAAGTTACCTCTGATCCCAGGTGTGGTCAAGGTAGTAGTTACTCTTAATAGCCTAGCACTTTCCTTCCTTCAGCATTTAATGAATATTTATTAAGCACCTACTAAGTGCCAGGAATTCTTCTAGGCTCTTAGGATCCATCAGTGAACTAAATAGATCCCCGCTCCCGTGATGTTTACACTCTTGGGAATGGGGGTAGGGGGTAGGGTGGGGTTAGCTATAAATGTAAAAGAGGAGAAAATTATAAAACTAGTAAGTGCTATAAAAAAGAAAATGTAGAGTAAGATAAGTGGAATGAGGGGGGTGGAGGCAAGTTGCAGTATTAAAAAGAGTGGTCAGGGTCTTTCTCATTGAAAAGGTGACACATGAGTAAGATCTCAGTGATGTGAGTTACCCAACAGGGTATCTGAGGGAAGAGTGTTCTGGCTGAGGGAAGAGCTAGGACATCATCATATCAATAGGCACTTGATGTTGCTTTGTACTATTACTGATAACATACACCACTTTGGTCACTTGGTTAAGGTGTTATCTGTCAGTTTACAGTTTTACCACTGTAAGATAACTATTTTCACCTCTGTAATGAATGACTATTTTGAGGGGATAATTTGAGACTATGTATATATTTTATTCCTCATCAAACTTTTACCCCCTAGTTTTATTATCTGTTGATGATGCTTGCCTGAATCAGTTATCATCACGATGTTTATCAAATGGTGATTTTCTAATTCCATTATTCCTTCTACATTTCACTGGCATTCTTCTATAAGGAAGAGTTTTACCTCCCCAATTTATTTATATCCATATAGTTTCATGGATTGCCAATTCATTTGCTGGACTACAATTCCTTACTTTTATTATTTGTTTTGTTATTCAAATTGTCCTAGATTTGGCCAGTAGGAGCCCCTTCGAACTAGCTCTTATGTTCTTTAACTTGTGCCTATCATTATTTGAGCACTTCTTTTACCTTCTGGCAAACAAGATGTTCCCAAGCTTATCCTATAATTTCTTAGACGCAGCTCTGGAGTCATACATTTTTCCAAGGAGCATTCAGTGTCAGGTGTGTTCATTACTACCGGATATCATTATCATATGTGTATATACACACCCATACTCCTATACACATGGCTGTTTCTTCCTTCCTTTCTTTCTTCTTACTTCCTGTCTATCTGTCTTCAAAAACCATGAATTCTGATCTCTCCAACACCACTGGGTTCACTCTAGTCTTTCTCCTTTCCATATCTATAACTCTCTTCTCTGATTGTGAGAAACCTGGTTCCCATTCTCATCAATATATTGATTTATTTGCCTAATCCTAGAGTAATTTCAGAGTTGCTAAGCCATACTGTTGTGAAAAACAAACCTAGTAACAAGAGCTCAGTATTTGTTTACAGTGTGTTTTATCTTTAGTTTGAGGGGTCACAGTCTAAATATTGTGCTCAAAAGTTACTTGGGTTAATTCATTCCTACCCATCCCCCTTCAATATGGTTATATTATTCATTTGAAATACACTTGTTTTTATTTGTTTCCATTTCAGAGTGTTTCCTCATCCTGGTTGACTTTATTGTCATTATTTTTTAGTATGTACAACATTAATATGGCTCAAAAGTCAAAACTACACAAAGGTGTTCTCAGAGAAGCGTCACTCCCCCTCATCCCTTCCCACCCAACCCATGTAGGTAATCAATCTTGTTAGTTTCTGGTATATCTTTCCTGTGTTTCTTTTTACAAAAGTAAGTGGTGATGCGTATTTATAGATGGTGCTTAAAGCCATGGGACTAAGGAGTGAGTTTAGACGGAGAAGAGGAGAGGACCAGCGACTGAGCCTGGGTCAGTCAGATATATTAAGAGGTCTGGGAGGAGGAAGGGGCCAGCAGAGGAGAGAGAGAAAGGGCAACAAGTGAAGGAGGTGCCCAGGGAGCCCCAGGAAGTGCGACAGGGAGGAGGGAGTGATCAGCAGCGCCAGACTCTGTTGATGGATCAGATAGAATGACTGGGAATGAGTTGACCATTCGGTTTAGAAACACCATGCCACTGATGACCTTGTCAGGGGCAGCCTGTTGGAAATGAAAGCCTGACTGAAGTGGCTAAAGAGAGAAATGGGGGAGAGGAACTGGAGGCTGCAGGTATTGGCAACTTTGAAAAAGAATTTTATTGTAGTGGGAAGCGAGGAAAAGGGGTGATAGCTGAAGGGGAAAATGGAGTCAATAAAAGGGTTTTTTTGTGTTTTTCTTTTAGTGGGAAAAATGCCAGCATGTTTGTAAGCTGATAGGAATGGTCTAGTAGAGTGGGAAGAAGTACCGGTGGGATGTCCTTGAGTAGCAAAGGTGGGTCGGATCCAGTGCACAGGTTGGGGGCTTGCCTTTAGAATGGAGCATGTAAATCTCCGTGGCAGGAATTTCCTCTGGAAATGCACAGGCCGGAAGCAGAGCGTGTGCCTGCAGGTGCTGACAGGTGGGGGGATATGGGGATGAGAGCCCTCCCGGTTCTCTTCCGAGTTCTTCCATTCTCCGTGAAGTAGGAAGGATCACCAGCCAGAAGTGAGGCAGGGAGAAGTCATTGGGGTATTGAGGAAGGAGAAGCCGTGAGGTCATCGTTGAAGAGAGTGGAAGAGCCACTGGATAGGAGTGTGTGGTATGATGGCCAGCAGCCTTCCGGTCCTCCTTCAGGTTCACAGTCAAGGGTTTGAAGTGAGAGCACTACGAGTTTCTCCAGCATGATCGGTGGTACAGATGCAAAAGTGGAATAGGTGGAGGGTTGGATTTTGCAAGTGAGTGTGACAAAGCACGAGGGGTACAAACAAGTTAAGGGTACATATAAGGGAATGCTTTATAATGATTGATCGTGGAACTTAGCTGGAAAAGAAGGGGCTGAGGACATCAAGGGTGAGGAGCAGAGGAAAGGTGCTTGCTCCCTGCTGGGGTTAATGCTTGCTGGGGTCGGGGTGTTAAGGGAGGCACGCTGGAAAGGTAGGAGGTGGTGGTCAGCTAGTGGGGTGCATTTCATGCAGCCTGTATTGGAGGCTGCAGTGTGGGACTGACAAGATTGGGGTGTGGCCGCAGGCATGATTAGCTGAGGTGAGTGGAGCATAAGAGGGGAGGAGTTCAAGGAACCAAGAGGACAGGATATTGGAAGGAGTTTTGTGTGTATCTTGTGTATATTTAATCCCGGAGACATGACAGGAAGTAGTATTGGAGAGAGAGCAGCAGAGAGCCAGGAGCTAAAATCCAAGAGAATCGGGGCGTTGGTAGACAGATACTGGGTGATTTCACCTGAGGCCTGAGATTCAGAGCTGGTGCTCTCTTTCCCCTTTTCAGGCTTGCCGTATCCTTGGACAAAGAAGAGAAATAGAGAGGGACAAAGGCAGCAGCAGAGTTGTCCTTTAATGATCCCTGGGCTGTCATCATCTGCTTAGTATTGTAGGTGGTTCTTTGCTGTGAGACTTGAGTAGGACCTGGGGTTGGGTTCTGATCCTTCTTCAGCGGGCATGGTGAGAGAAGCCTGAATCACATATGCTCAGCTGATCTGTAAGATAGAAATGCTTTTTTCTCAGTCACAGTAGAAGTGGTAGATATATAAACCCTATTCTCATTAGATTTATAACCAAATAGTTTGCTACCTATTATTTTCTATCTCATCCATTTTCACATGTCCCTTGGCCACAATAACCTGCTGGAAGAGGGAATTCCATCATCCACAACTCAGGGGAAGAAACACCCACTTTAAGTGTCTGTGCTCCAGTGTGTGCTGACTAAACACAGATCTCTGGATCTGTCCTTGGGATCAGAATGTTGCCAAGTACCTCTGAGTGTTCTTTATTCAACCAGTCTTGGGCTCTCTTTACTCCTTTTCTCATGATTTTAAGAAGCTTATAAGAAGTTTTAACTTCTGTGTTTGTGAATTTGTTTGTTCTTGTTTTGTAGGTGAAAATTACCAGTTCAGGCCTGCTCAGTATTGTATATATCACAGAAAGATATAATTGCCAGTATCCAGAAACCATTCTATCTATTATCAAATGTGTGATTCATAACCTTTGGACACCAAAGGAGTCTAATGATATAACCATAACCATCAATCCGTATGGGGAGACTGTGTGCTTCTCTGTGAAGCCTGCCAGGAAGATATTTATCTATACCGTAAGAGTGAATCGAAACAGTAAGTCTCTTTTTATTATACTTGATTTCTGGAATCAGTTTTTCTGGAGTGACATTTCAGTAAATTGACTTTTTTTCACTACACTACATTGACACAGAATCTTTGTTTGTTGTGTGTCTGTGTCTTTTTTGCTCCAGTTGTGGATTTCAAACTCTTCCTTGTGTTTGTGGCGGGCATTTTCCTCTTCTTTTATGCAAAGACCTTGAGTCAGTAAGTATTCATTTTTACTTTCTTAAATTTGTGAATCAAAAAGAGTAGGACATTTTTAACCCTGTGCTGAATAGTTCCACACTAGTTTGTAGGTCTTGCTTTAGATTTTGCAAACAATTGGTCTGAAGACAGTGTTTGAAAGGTTTTAAAACCAGTAACATTTGTTTGTATAGTATGATATGTACTGGTTACAGAGTACTTTCACATGCATTACTTTGTATTATGTATCAATATACATTTTTTAATAGATTTATTTTAATTAATTTATTTTTTGGCTGTGTTGGGTCTTTTGTTGCTGCGCACGGGCTTTCTCTAGTTGCAGCGAGGGGGGCTACTCTTCGTTGTGGTGCTAGGGCTTCTTATTGCGGTGGCTTCTCTTGTTGCGGAGCACAGGCTCCAGGCGTGCAGGCTTCAGTAGTTGAGACACACAGGCTTCGGTAGTTATGGCTCACGGGCTCTAGAGCGCAGGCTCAGTAGTTGTGGTGCACGGGCTTAGTTGCTTTGTGGCATGTGGGATCTTCCCAGACCAGGGCTCAAACCTGTGTGCCCTGCATTGGCAGGCAGATTCTTAACCACTGTACCACCAGGGAAGCCCCTATACATTATTTTAATTGATTTGATTCTCTTAACAACTATGTGAGCTCTGGATTATTGTTCTCAATTTATAAATGAGAAAACCGACATCCGTCATTACGTGAGTAGTCTTGCCAGGGCTGAAATTTATACTCAGGTTTTCTGATGCTGGGTGCCTTCCTCTCTCTTACATTTGCACCACCTCCTAGATTTGTGGCTCTGATACAGAAGGTTGGATTTAACATATTATCCTGATACTTTTTTTCTTATAACTTCTCTCATGAAAAAGCAATTTCTTTCCAATAATATTTTACTTCTTAACTTGCTATTCTGGACATTATTTATTTTCAAGTTTTTCCTTATGGCTTAAGAGAGTGTGTTTCATGTCCTCCATGGTCTTAATAAATTGGATGTTGCTTACATAGCCTAAAGAGTAAAGCTTGGACTCAGAGGAGATGGGCTGCAGGCCTGAATCCTCCAACTGACAGGTACTGACTTGGGAAAGCCTTTAATTTCTTGGCGCCTTAGTTTCCTCCCATGTAAAATTTTCACAGGACTGTTGTGAGGGCATGTTAAGCTCTCAGACAAGTGCCTGCTATGTGATAGGTGCTCCAATAATTATTATTGGACCAGATTCTAAACATAGAAGATAACTCAGACATTCTGTTTCAAGTTAGTGGCAAGCTACCATAAATTTCAAGTAGAGATTTCATTTTTTAAGAGTATAGGATGTAATTAAAGCTGCCATCTGAGTTTTTCTTCTTAATAATCTTTATGACTACTGTCAAGTTAAACATGTTTCTAATACTGAAAGAGCGACTTGGCATTTAAATGGCTTTTATCTGCTTGTCTTGACAGGAGCCCTGTTTTCTTTTACTCTTCGGGGACTGTGCTAGGTATTCTAATGACATTAGTCTTTGTCCTGTTGCTGGTGAAAAAGTTCATTCCTAAGGTAGGTATACCATGTACAAATGAATAAAAAAATGGAAATCATGATCTCATAAACATGAAAAATTGATTAAAATTAATTCACATTTATTATGAAAGTTCCTAATTCAAACCGTATTTCTACATTGTATAAACTGGCTTAAATTGTATCTTTTCCAAGAGATTCCATTTTTATTTATTACTATGTGTAGGCTTAAGTATTAAGTTTTAACGCTACTTTTTTTGAGACCCTTTTCTTTTCTGGATAATACGTTTTTCTTATGAGTGATGGGGGCTTATTCTCTGCTGAGTGCAGATTTCTCCTGGCTCAGCTGAGGAATGTCATGATGCTGAACCATTGGGGCCTTGAATAACAGCATTGCTCCATCTGGGGATTTCTTCATCATTATTAGTTCCCCCAAAACACGTTCAATGAAAGAATGCCTGGCATTTAGTTGAGGATACATATATATTAGTTCGTGATGCTCATGTTGTAGTCACTCTGATGAAAGCTTGCAACACCAGCATTATTTTGAGATAAATTTATTCTTTAGAACAGTGCTTCTCCAACTGTAGTGTACATGCAAGTCACCCCGGGGGTCCTGTTGAAATGCAGACTCTGATTCAGGAGTCTCAGTGGGCCTGAGAGTCTGCATTCCAGCAAGCGGCCAGGTGACATCGAAGCTGCTGGTGCGTGGATCAGACCTTTAACAAGACACAAGAAGAGTATCTTGAGTTGACCTCAGTGCAGTTTGATACAGAAGTTTTGAATACAAAGGGTTTATTTGTTTCTTTCTATTTTTATGAGAGTGAATGAACCAAAAACTGTGTCATTTATTTTCTTCCACACACAGTATAGCACGTTTTGGGCTCTAATGGTTGGTTGTTGGTTTGCTTCAGTTTATATTGTGTGGCAACTGATGGAAGAGCTGAAGTGGCTGTGGTGTCAAAACAGAATATATATATTAGGTAGGTAAAGCTTTAAATAATATGGTCTATTATTGGTAAAGCTGAGAATTACAGCCAGGGGCCTTCTTTTGACATACGTTTCTCTCCAGAATCCAAATTTTCATTTTGAACTAAGGAGAAGAACTGTTAAAAATAATATTTTATTTTATTCCCATGCTTGGTGACTTCAGTTCACGAGTTCCCATTTTAGACTATTTCTGTATGACATCCTTCTTAGTTTTCTATACTAATGATCAAAAGAGCAAAAAAGCATTTGCCCTTTTTGACTGCATGTGCTTTTGAGTTGTGGTTAAGCTCTAACCACATCTAAATTGTAATGAAAACACTTCTCTAAAATGTGGCTCTTTATTTCTTTTTCTTAATTTATTCAGTATGAAGGTGAGAAATCCTAAATATAAATGACTAATGAAAACTTGACTTTTCAGAAACAGAGACACTTGTTCTTCTTGTTTGATGTTATTTTAAAAAACAAACAAAAAAGAAAAACCCAACTTTTTAAAGTGTTTTATTTGGGAAATTATAGAGAATGGGAGAATCAGTTTTCTCCTAACCTCTTAGTGCCAGATTTCTCCCGTAAGTCCACCCACCCAGAACAAAAGTAATCAATTCTTTGTTTCACTTGAAGGTTTTATGTTTTTAGCCCATTTTTCTTTTTACGCTAAAGTATTTTCAAAGTTAATTATTGCTATTATGGTGTGTTTCCTTAAATACTTCACTAAGCATCTCTACAAGGCAAGAGCATTTTCCTCTATAGTTAAATAACTCTTAAATCTAAAAAAATGAATAATTACATAAAATCATCTATTATCTAGGCCATGTTCAAATTTCCTAAACATCCTTGATGCTTGTTTTGTATAAGGTAGGATATAGTCCAGAATCACATTCTGCATCTATTGTGTCCTGTAAGTCTCTTTTAATCCATAACAGGTTTTGGGGTGTTTTTTTCCCCATCACAATGATATGCCGAAGAGACCAAGTTGTCCTATAGAATGTCCCACTTTCTGGATTTCTCTGATTATTCCTCTGTAGTATAATTTAATTTGTTTCTCTGTCCCCTGTATTTTTTTATAAGCTGGAAGTTAGATCTTGAGGCTTGCGTACATACAAATGAAACACTTGGCGAAATACGTAAGAGGCAATGTGCACGTGACATTGGATCACAACAGGAGACACCACAGAATATCTCACTGTCCCTCTTTTGGTAATACAGAAACTGAGCACTGGACTACGAGGGTGACAGCCCCATCCCTGCACTGTAAAATTATATTTTCATTTAGTGACTAGAAAATAAAAATTAGGAATAGCTTTTGTAGCAGACTGTGACATACACTGAGGCTTATTCCTGACCAAAGCAACTGTGGTAACATTTGCCCTCTAGGACTCTGGACCAGAAAATAGGGATACTTACATATTAATATTATAATAATTTATTATTATACATCCTTAATTATTACAAAAGTCAGCCTAATATCTCACATGGAAGGAATAACTAGCCCTAAATGCATTTTTCAACTTCATTGGAAAAAGAAGACAAAAAGGAAGGTTTTCTGATATGTTCTTAGCTCTAAGCCATATGGCTCTGCCGGTTTTTTCCCCATAACTTTTCAGTTCAGTGTTACGTTGTTTTACATTCTTCTGCTTTTACAGGCTACGTCTTGATAGTTGGGTGTCTCAGCTTTACTGTTTGTTACAAGCACGGGCCCCTCGTGGAGAAGAGGAGCGTGACCCTCTTGGCGTGGGCGCTGCAGCTCCTCTCCCTGCTCCTGGTCTATGCTGGCGTGGCCATTCCTCAGTTCGCCTATGCAGTGATGCTCCTCACCCTGTCGTCCAAGATCCTGCACTACCCACTGAGAGCACTCGCTTACGTGAGATGGTGCGTATCTTTTTTTTTTTTTTTTTTTCCATCATAAATTTGACATTTTGAGCTCTGGTTTTATTTATTTTGGGGGGGGAATTTTTTGGACACATCATAGTTAATCTCACAATTAACTCCACTTCATCTGGATATTTCCCTCTGAGAGGGGGACAGTTAGAGAACATAATAAGCATCTGATTCCATCCCCATTGCTAGTCGTCATTCATCTTTCGGAGGTGCACCACCAATTACTAGGTAATGACAGCTCACCCAGAATTCACTAAAATCAGTGGCAAAATTACTTGGGCTCGGAGTCACCTATAATTTCTACTTCCATTCTACGTTTCCTTTTTTTAGGGCCCAGGACTGCTTTAGAGGTAATTGTGCATATGAGATGAGAGTTAGGGAACAGAAATGAATCACAAATGATTGAAAGTTATGATTTATATAATTCGGTTAAGCCTTTGGAAAGTACAGAAAGAAAGATGAGACAAGTTCTGTTGTCACGGCTTTATGATGTCCTCAGTCACGGAGTCTGAGCACCTGTTTTTGTGTCAGGTGCACAGGTGAAGGAGATGGTCCCTACCCTTGAGGTGCACTTGTTGACACGTAGGCATATGTTTCTATAGCTCTGAAGTGTTAAAGTAGGCCTGCACAGGAACTGTGGTGTGTAGAAAAAGTTCAGGAAAGTTCCTGGAGGAGGTCACTGCGCTGAATTTTAATGAATCAAAACAGCCAGATGAATAAATATAGGAAGGGCCTTCCTGACGGGGAGAAAGGCCAGTTTGGTACCATCACAGGGCCAGTGAGCGAGGTGGGTGTCGGCCAGGTCATGGAGGCATCACAGGCCCTCCTGGAGAATCTGATCTGATCCTGTAACGTGGCGGAGGCAGCTGACCGTTACGTATCTTCGTCAGTGCTCTCTGACTACTGCCTCGACAGGGTTAGAAATCAAATGCCTGGGGCCCAGAAGGTAGTGAAGGAATGAGCCCGAGCAGAGGGAAGGCAGTGGTGAGGACTGTGAAATTCTACAACATTGCTTCCTTGAAAGGGGGTCAGTTGCCATTCACCCTGAGCTGACTGTTGCCATGTGGGAATATGGGCCTTGCCTTGCCAGCTCTTCTGGTTTTCTAGAAAAGCTGGGAATGTGGGTTAGAATGTAAATTCTGACAATGTTTAAATGTTGGCATCTAATCTGAAAATAAAAATACATTCAACAAGCAAAAATCAAAGCAGAGACCATGAACATGCCTCGGGCAGTAGGAGGGGCCCATCTGTCTTCTGGCACAGAGGGTGGAGGTTAAGGGGAGGTTCCAGGGCAGGAGACCAGTCGTCAGACATCACAGCAATCCACGCAAGAGGCGATGAGGGCCTGGAGTAGGGCAGTGAGATCAAGGCAGGAAGAGGGAGTTAATAAATATTTACAAGCTAAACTTGGCTGTGAGGAAGGAGACTCTGTGGTAACTGGTAGTTTCTGGATCTGATGACTGCATGTGTGGTGACGTCACAGGGTTAAAATGCACCAGCGACAGGGCAGGGCCCCTCTGCAGAGGATGCTGGGGAGACTGAAAGGCAGCAGGGTCAGGGGACTGATGCTGACTGCTTCCCCCTGCCCTGTCTCAGAGGTAGACAGTGACTGGGGGTCTCAGAGGTCCCTCTGTCAGGAGGACAGTGGCCACTACACATCCTTCAGACCTCTGGTCCTTTGCCAGGCTTGTGGCCCAAGGAGCCCAAGAGAGAATTCCTTCTACTTTCCCTTTAAACATCCACTGCCCTGCCAAGAGCAAAGTGTGTTCTGTCACGGTGATCCTTTAATGCATTTGCTGTGCGTTCTGTTAACACAAACGTAATGATCAAAATATTGTAACTTCCTCAACTTTTCATCTTGCTAGTGAGTAATTATGTGAAACATTAGGGGATAAAACAGGAACTTATAGGTTAAACAATAAACCAGAGGAAATACTTTGATTTGTATAGTACTTTCTAGTTTGCAAAGAGCTGTTTGAATATATTTTAATAATATATGGTAGCTGTTCTTCTGATTATCTTTGTTGAACACTTATTATAGACCGCTCACTGTGCTAAGCACTTGACACAAAATAATGTATTTCATCTGTACAGTGACCTCCTTGTTGCTTTCATTTTTTTCCATGTGAGCAAGGTGAGGCCCAGAACTGTGAAGGAATTGCCCCAGTTCACACGGTGGGTAAACCTCAAAGCCAGGACTGTGTCCCGGGCTTCTCCTCAGAGCCCAGGAGTTTTCCTCTAGGGAGACAGTGTAGGTATTCAGAAAAGGAGAAGGAAATCATGTCAGTGGTTCCCTAATTGAGCTCATCAACCACCAGACAATCAATAAAAGTTTAAAGATTTTTCAGGTCCCAAACCTCAAGAAAATGTATGTTTAAAACACCTCCTGGTGATTCTGATGCTCATTTATATTTGGGAATCTCTGGTTAAATTAAATTTTAAACCACCTAAAAACATTTTTTTTAACTCATTGGTAAGTATAACATATATGCTAAAACCTTTTCATCATTACCATTTTTATGAGATTCTTCACTTTAGGACTTTTTTGCTTGGAAAAGAATTCCAATCGTGAGCCCCTCAGCATGTAGCAGAGGAAGAATTATTATAAGTGACTGTGTATACACGACCCTTGTACAGTGTTTACTTCCTCTAAGGTTAGTCAGAATCCCCACCACTAGGTGGAGGCGATATTCCACAAATCTTCCCGGCTTCTCTGTTCAGACTAAGTGGCAAGTGATTCTGCTAGGTCTCCATAAAAGGACATCTCAGAGGCTTGCTGCTAAGAAAACCAGCAGGGCAGGCATAAAGAAGCCAGACTTTTAACTGCCTGATTTGAAATCACTGAGGAAGAAAAATGCAATCAACATCTCTATCGGAAATCGATCCTCAAACGCCGTAGGACATTATTTCAGATGGTCCAGGAAGAGGGGAAATGTACTGATAGGCCCAAACTACACGTTCTGTAAACCTCCGTCATGATAACAATAAAGTATAGTATGATATAGAGGAAGTTAAGAATTATTACCGTTACTGTTGAAGAAATGTATTTTTATAAATCTTAAGGGTTGAATTGAGCAACCAAATATGGCCAGGAATCTAGCAACCAAATGCCGCCTGTTTTAGGAAAATGAAGAAATGGTTTACATCAGAAAAGCCGGTGGTTAAGTTTCTTACTGAAGACGAGTACAGGGAACAAGCCGATGCTGCGACGACCCGCGCCCTGGAGGACCTGCGCCAGGCCTGCCGCAGCCCCGGCTTCCCATCCTGGCTGGCCGTCTCCAGGCTCCGGGCGCCTAAAACGTAAGCCCCGCTCCACTGCCCGCAACACAGCTTGGGTTGGAGTTACCATGAAAATAGCATGATGGTTTGGATCAGATACTTCAGGCTAGAAACAGACAACTTCCCTGGATAGCAAATGACGTGGAAGCTGTCAGAGTCGCTTTTGCTTCAGTGCTCTGCCTCGCCCTGTGGAAGTGCCAGTGTCAGAATAAATGTTGATCAGATGTGTTTCATAGGGAAGGCCATAAAGATAACTCATAGGAGAAGGGAGACGGAATGGGATGTGTCACCTTCTTCTCTTCCTACGGGGGACGAAAAGTCATTTGTAAAGGTCACCAAGAAAGACATCTCTGCCCAGCATCTTTTCTCTACTGCTTTCCCTTCTTCCTAGCTTTATCCAAACGACAGTGCCCTCAAATTAAAGATTGAAGGGGGAAAGTCGTGACACTAAAATAAAATAAAATAAAATAGTACTAAAATAAAATAGTACATTTAATAAGAAAGAGAGAAAGAAGGAATTAGAAAGCAGGAGTGGGTATATTTGGCAGCATTCGGTGCTCCTAAGTCTGCCTACTTCTCGATCCTTTCCCTGAACGTCTAGAGAAGGATCACATAAGCCATTCCTGTTTTTACACCCACTGTGCAAATGCCATCCTCTATTGATGCAAAGTCAAATTTAATTAAAGGGGATAAGTAGCCAGGGAACATGTTATCTTCCCAATAAACCTCTCTGTGATAACATTAACTTTATTTAAAACAAATACTAGGTTTGCAGACTTTGTTCTTGGAGGAAGCCACTTGTCACCTGAAGAAATTAGGCTGCATGAAGAACAATATGGCCTTGCGGGTGCCTTCTTGGAAGAGCAGCTCTTTAACCTGAGGACTCCTGACAGTCTGCCTGCACACTGACTTCATTCTGGACAAGGAAGTGGGGAAGGGCAGGGATCCTATTAAAGGTGGGCAGAACTGTACCGGGGAACAGTGGCAAAAGCATTCACTATGGAGAAAAATCAAGTCACACTGGAAAGGAAAACTAAACTGTATTGAAGATAACTGATCCTTCTTGGATAGTTCTGTGTATTGTACTGTAGGTGGCCACCAAGATTCTGTGACAGTCATTACCACTGTCCTTGAATGAAGATTCTCATTAGGAACAAAGGGGTCATGTTGATCTTCAAGGGGCCGGTTAATTTGAATAGGTGCCTTGTCAACTGCAGGGCATTATCCTCTCTTAATCCCCAGAACCTGTGTCAAAAGACTCTGCATTGCTCTTCCTGCGTGTTATCAATGTAAGTGCTGGAAGAGACCTGAGATACACTGGACCAGTATTTTCCAAAGTGTAGTCCACAAGATGCTAATAAGTGTTAGTAGGTAAAGGAATCCTGAGGCCAACTAAGATGGATGCATGATTAAACGTACTGCAGGACTTCTCAGAGCCTTTAATAATGCTAATGCACACTGTGAACTTCCTAAAGAGGAGAAATTGTGTGCAGCATTCTCTGGCTTAATTTGACAACAGAACCCTTTTTCATGAGATTAACATTTCTTGGAACACATGTTTGGAAAATGCTGATGGTGGAGGAATGGAGGTTTCAGAAGGTTAAATAACTTGTCCAAGACCACAGGGCTTTTTAGAGGTAGCCCTGGGACTAAAACTCCATCCCTACTGTTTGCAATGACTCAGGTAGAAGAAGAGACCTTTAGAAATGAGGCGCCATCTCGCCACAGCCTTGGGTCTCACAGTATTGGTGTGAGGGGCCATCTCTCCATAGCCTTGGGTCTCACAATATTCATGACTTATTTTTTAATAATAGCCAACTAACTGTTTGATAACTGTGATAAAGAGAAACATTTCCTATGGTTATATTTTAAAGTTTTGATAAGACTTTTATAGACATATATAAAGATTAGAATTTAGAATTACTTTTTACATTTTTTTGTATGTTGAAATTGAAGGCATTTAACCTCACGTCAACTGGCCTATTTTATTTTATTTTATTTTTACTCCCTAAATTCAGGTCTCAATAGTGTTCACACCTGAATTTCTACAACAATTCTGGCTTGGTTTTTTTTTTTGGCTGCATTGGGTCTTTAATTGCTACACGTGGGCTTTCTCTAGTTGCGGCGAGCAAGGGCTACTCTTCGTTGTTCGTTGCAGTGCATGGGCTTCTCATTGCAGTGGCTTCTCTTGTTGCAGAGCATGGACTCTAGGCTTGGGGGCTTCAGTAGTTGTGGCACGCGGGCTCAGTAGTTGTGGCTCGCGGGTTCTAGAGCACAGGCTCAGTAGTTGTGGTGCACGGGCTTAGTTGCTCTGCAGCATGTGGGATCTTCCCAGATCAGGGCTCGAACTCGTGTCCCCTGCATTGGCAGGCGGATTCTTAACCACTGCACCACCAGGGAAGCCCCTCGACTGGCCTATTTTAAAAAATTGTTTAGTTATACGTGTTTATAACAATTTCCTACAAAACAGATTTGTGATCTTTCTTATAGAGAACAAATCATTTTTCTTCTTGTGCTTCATGATTTTAGACTCCAGAGTGAAATGAGGGACTAACCATGAGCTTTGACCCTGAGGAAAAGAGGCCAAAACATAGGTCTGGGAAAAGATCTGAACATGGCAAAACAATCCAAGGGTTAAGATGTTGCCAACTTCTCTTTAAGAATCAAACGCAGGCTCTTTTGCTGTGGTGGGGCCATAAAGAGTAGCAGCATAAAGAATGAGGAATCTCCCTTTTCTAGAAGGGTTATGGAGGAGGGACACACAGATCACTTGGGCACTGCTTTCCGGAACCAAATTTAGTATAGCGTTTTTCTAAATTGTTCAATAAGAGTGTGGCTGCCTGTTTGGAATTCTTTAGATTGATTTCCAAATGATATTTCCTCTTTGAAGCAGTGTGTCCGTGTTTTACGGGTCTCTATTTTTGCCAGACACCTTTTAATATCAGGAGCTTTGCTATTTTTGTGGAATACACTAAATTTAATCTGTGCTTTCACATAGACTTTGATATAAAAAATCAAAGTATCTTCCATTCAGATTTATGAAGATGATGACTTTTATAAGTGTAAACAGTTGTAATAGCGTTTTTGTTACAGTTTAATCTGATTTTTATTGTTTTGTAATTCTATTTATTGGTGCTATATTTTAAACGTATCAGATGTGTTTGTGGTTGTGCTCACCAAGAGACGGTGTGTGTACTACATAATGTGTGTGTGCATAACGTGTGCAGTCTGCTGGAGTTCCCAGGGGACATCCCAGCCAAGACAGCCACTGGGCCTCACCTGCGCCAGGGTGAACAGGTGCCGACAGTAGAAGAAAGCAGCTCCTGGTGGGCCAACAAGCTAGGTGTAGCTATTTTTATTGTGATTTTTAATTGCAATAAAAATAGCTAAAGGAAGAGAAAAAGAGCAACAAGAGGCTTTGGGGATATTGTTTTTCATTTTTACTTTTAGAGGAAACCATGGATTTGTCAGTTTCTATTATGTGAGTACTGTGAGAAGCTAAATAATTAAAAGCACTGCTTGCGATATATTGGGTGTATTTCTGTTGTGCTTATTTGAATTGGGGTTTGTTATAGTGCTGATCATAGGTCTAGTCCCCATCAAGCAGTATGTATGTCAGCTCCTCTAAGAGATCTTTTTTCTCTCCTTCCCTTCTTCCCTTCTCCTGTCTGTCTATCCGTCTGTCTGTCTCTCCCCACCACCCTACTCCCTCTCTCCTCTTTTTCTTCATTTATTTAAAGGCCTTTAAACAATTTAAATGACCATTCAGTAAAATGGTTATGCCCTTCACAGGTTGTTGACAGTTGGTTCTGTGCCTCATGCCACCCTAGGTGTGCAGTTGTGGAGCACAACAGAACCTTTGTTGTGTTAGTGCGCCCACGAGGTGCCTCACAAAAGCTCACTGTTGTTAGCAAGTTGGACTCTTTGACCCCAAAACATATGAGTGAGATGTAGTGTAGGTCGCCATGCTTAAACAGTCATATTCAATGTTATTTTTTAAAGGTTTTTAAAAAATATTTATTATTTTTGGCCACGTCGGGTCTTGTGGCACGCGGGATCTTTCATTGCAGCGCGCCGGCTTCTCTCTAGTTGTGGCGCACATGCTCAGTAGTTGTGGCGTGCAGGCTTAGTTGCCCCGTATCATGTGGGATCTTAGTTCCGCGGCCAGGGATCAAACCCACGTCCCCTGCGTTGGAAGGCATATTCTTAACCAGTGGACCACCAGGGAGGTCCCTATTTTTTGAAGGTTTTAAAACACATTTTACATTATCACAAAAAATGTTTTGTCAGTTGTATAGTTTGCCAATAATACTTAGAGCTGAATTACAGGGGAGTGTCCATCTGACATTTAGGACAATACTTGAATTTATGACTTTTTAAATCTAGAAATTTATGAAATTTTAGATATTAAGAGATTTGGAATAGCTGACATCGAAACATGTGGAAGAATTAAGACCTCCAGAATGATGTCAAGAAAAGAAAAAGGATCTTATATTATTCTGTATGTGATTATTCCCCAGAGTTAGAGAAGTACAATATTTAAATCACCTTTTTCTTTTGTCCGACTGAAAGAAGGATCCTATGCATAGATAACATAATAGATGTGGAGTTCTGAATATCCCCCACAGTGAGACAGGTATTTTTATCTGACCTGGGAGCCAGCTGTTTTCTGTATATTTTGGATATTAACCCCTTGTTGGTCGCATCATTTGCAAATATTTTCTCCCATTCCATTTTTTTCCCCCCCATAGGTTGTCTTTTCATTTTGTTGATGGTTTCTTTGCTGTGCAAAAACTTTTAAGTTTGATCAGGTCCCGTTAGCTTTACTTTTGCTTTTATTTTTTTTGCCTTGGGAGACTGATCCAAGAAAATATTACTATGATTTATGACAAAGAGTGTTTCACCTGTGTTCTTTTCTAGTTTTATGGTTTCATGTCTTACATTTAGGTGTCTTAGCCATTTTGAGTTTATTTTTGTATATGGTGTGTGGCAGTGTTCTAATATAATTGTTTTGCATGTGGCTGTCCAGCTTTCCCAGCACTATTTGTTGGAGAGACTGTCTTTTCTCCACTGTATATTCTTGCCTCCTTTGTCACAGATTAATTGACCATAGGTGTGTGGGTTTATTTCTGGGTTCTTTGTTCTGTTGATCTACGTGTTTGTTTTTGTGCCAATACCATGCTGTTTTGATTACTGTAGCTTTGTAGTATAGTCTGAAGTCTGGGAGGGTTACACCTCCAGCATTGTTCTTAGTTCTCAGGATTGCTTTGGCAATTTGGGGTCTTTTGTGGTTCCATATAAATTTTTGGATTATTCTAGTTCTGTGGAAAATGTCCTGGTGTTTTGATAGGGATTGCATTAAGTCAGTAGATTGCTTTGGGTAGTATGGCCATTTTAATAATAATGATTCTTCCAATCTAAAAGCATGGGATATCTTTCCATTTCTTTGAATCTTCATTTTCCTTCATCAGTATTTTATAGTTTTCAGCATATAGGTCTTTCACCTCCTTGGTTAAGTTTATTCCTAGATATTTTATTCTTTTTGATGTGATTTTAAATGGGATTGTTTTCTCACTTTCTTTTTCTGATATTTCATTATTAGTGTATAGAAATATTTTGCATTTTGTGTATATTAATCTTGTGTCCTGCAACCTTGCTGAATTCATTTATTAGTTTTAATAGTTTTGGGGTGGAGACTCTAGGGTTCCCTGTATAGAATATCATGTCATGGGCAAATATTACAGTTTCACCTCTTCTCTTTAATTTGGATACCTTTTATTTTTCTTGTCTGATTGCTGTGTCTGGGACTGCCAATACTATGAGAGTACACATCCTTGTCTTGTTCCTGAATTTAGTAGGAAGCTTTCAGCTTTTCACCATTGGGTATTGTGTTGGCTGTGGGTTTGTAGTAAATGGCCTTTATTATGTTGAGTTATGTTCCCTTCTCTATCCACTTTGATGAGAGTTTTGGGTTTGGGGGGTTTTTTTCCCCCTCAGCAAACAGAAGATCCTTTACTGAATCCTGAGTGTGAAAATCTACCATTTAGTTCTTTCTCCCTTCTCCCCGTGAGATTCAATAATCCCTTGATTTGCATGGAACATTGGTGTGTCTGCTTGTTCTTGCTGTTGTGTCCATTTTGTTGTTCTGATGAGAATTTTATCATGAATGGATGTTGAATTTTGTCAAATGCTTTTTGTGCATGTATTGAGATGATCATGTGGTTTTTGTCTTTCCTTTGTTAATGTGGTGTATCACGTTGATTGATTTGTGTGTGTTGAACCATCCTTGTGACCCAGGAATAAATTCAACTTGATCATGCTATATGATCCTTTTAATGCACTGTTGGATTCAGTTTGCTAATATTCTTTTTTTTTTTAACATCTTCATTGGAGTATAATTGCTTTATAATGGTGTGTTAGTTTCTGCTTTATAACAAAGTGAATCAGTTATACATATACATATTTCCCCATATCTCTTCCCTCTCGCATCTCCCTATCCCACCCCTCTACGTGGTCACAAAGAACTGAGCTGATCTCCCTGTGCTATGCGGCTGCTTCCCACTAGCTATCTGTTTTACGTTTGGTAGTGTATATGTGTCCATGCCACTCTCTCACTTTGTCACAGCTTACCCTTCCCCCTCCCCATATCCTGAAGTTCATTCTCTAGTAGGTCTGCATCTTTATTCCTGTCTTGCCCCTAGGTTCTTCATGACCAATTTTTTTTCTTTTTTTTTAGATTCCATATATATGTGTTACCATATGGTATTTGTTTTTCTCTTTCTGACTTACTTCACTCTGTATGACAGACTCTAGGTCCATCCACTTCACGACAAATAACTCAGTTTCATTCCTTTTTATGGCTGAGTAATATTCCTCTGTATATATGTACCACATCTTCTTTATCCATTCATCTGTCGATGGACACTTAGGTTGCTTCCATGTCCTGGCTATTGTAAATAGAGCTGCAATGAACATTTTGGTACATGACTCTTTTTGAATTATGGTTTTCTCAGGGTATTTGCCCAGTAGTGGGATTGCTGGGTTGTATGATAGTTCTATTTTTAGTTTTTTAAGGAACCTCCATACTGTTCTCCATAGTGGCTGTACCAATTCACATTCCCACCAACAGTGCAAGAGCGTTCCTTTTCTCCACACCCTCTCCAGCATGTATTGTTTGTAGATTTTTTGATGATGGCCATTCTGACTGGTGTGAGATGATACCTCATTGTAGTTTTGCGTTGCATTTCTTTAATGATTAATGATGTTGAGCATTCTTTCATGTGTTTGTTGGCAATCTGTGCATCTTCTTTGGAGAAATGTCTATTTAGGTCTTCTGTGCAGTTTTGGACTGGGTTGTTTTTTTGATATTGAGCTGCATGAGCTGCTTGTAAATTTTGGAGATTAATCCTTTGTCAGTTGCTTCGTTTGCAAATATTTTCTCCCATTCTGAGGGTTGTCTTTTGGTCTTGTTTATGGTTTCCTTTGCTGTGCAAAAACTTTGAAGTTTCATTGGGTCCCATTTGTTTATTTTTGTTTTTATTTCCATTTCTCTAGGAGGTGGGTCAAAAAGGATCTTGCTGTGATTTATATCGTAGAGTGTTCTGCCTATGTTTTCCTCTAAGAGTTTGATAGTGTCTGGCCTTACATTTAGGTCTTTAATCCATTTTGAGTTTATCTTTGTGTATGGTGTTAGGGAGTGTTCTAATTTCATTCTTTTCCATGTAGCTGTCCAGTTTTCCCAGCACCACTTATTGAAGAGGCTGTCTTTTCTTCACTGTATATTCTTGCCTCCTTTATCAAAGATAAGGTGACCGACCATATGTGCGTGGGTTTATCTCTGGGCTTTCCATCCTGTTCCACTGAAGTTTGCTAATATTCTGCTGAGGATTTTTGCGTCTGTATTCATCAGAGATATTGGCTTTTGATTTTCTTTTTTTGTAGTGTCTTTGTCTGGTTTTGGTGTCAGGGTAATGGTGGCCTTGTAGAATGAATTTGGGAGTGTTCCTTTCTCTTCAGTTTTTTGGGAACAGTTTGAGAAGGATAGGTATAAGTTCTTCTTTATATATGCTTGGTAGAATTCCCCAGTGAAGCCATCTGGTCCTGGACTTTTATTTGCAGGGAGTTTTTATCATTACAGATTCTATTTCACTTCTGGTGATTGGTCTGTTCAAATTGTTTGTTTCTTCGTGACTCAGTCTTGGCAGGCTGAATATTTCTAGAAATTTGTCCATTTCTTCTGGGTTGTCCAATTTGTTGCCATATAACATTACTTGTCATTTTCCCCCCTTCTCTTCAACTTATGTTTTGATTAATTTTGTCCCTTAACTAATTCATATTTCAAACCACTTAATGTTTACAATGCACGTTGGAACTGAATGTCTTACTAGACAGCTTATTAGGTATAGGTAAACGTTTAACATAGCACTGTAGTTTGGGAGCATGCAGTATGGTTATAGATTAATGTTAACAAAGTACTAAGAGCTAGGGCCTGGATGGGAAATAAGACAACACTCCCCTTGCCATGGGCTATTTGTCACACAAAAATAACGGCAACATTTATTGAGTATTTACTGTGTGTCGGGTATGTCATTTAACCATCAAAAGAACCTGTAAGGCAGATACTGTAATCATCTTAATTTTACAGAGGAGGGCCGTGAGACCCAGAGAGGTTACTTAATGTGAGTTCTCACTGGCAGAACTAAGACTCAAGTCCAGACAATGGGGCTCCAGAGCCGGCAGTCCTAACCCCAGCACTGTAAGGTCCTTGGGTTGCCATCTAAAAACTGGGACCTCCCTGGAGCCACAGTGGGGCACGTGGTCCTGTATTAGCCGTCCGAAGCAGATGGGAGTTGAGTGAGAGTAAGGTGCTCACCTGGACCGGCTCATTTCTTCCCCATTCTGGACATCACCAAGTTTCCAGTTACTCTCTTATCTTAAACCACAGTTTGTCCTCTCATAAGGTAAATTACTTAGTGATTTGAGAACCCACTCCCCCTTTCTCTCACCCCTTTATTCTGTTCCCATCCAGGCACTGACCTTTCTCCCATCTGCCCGATGGTTTGGAATTTTTGAGCCAGGAATTCTTAGAGCTTTGCTGAAATGACACCGGAGTGGTTTGGGGCTTCAGAAGTAGCTTTGTCTTGTCCCACTGCACCCAAGGAGAGAAAAATTTCTGAAGGGAAAATCATATTTTATTTGCCTACAGTCAGCTCTGTCACAGCATGCCCTCATCTTCACAGAATAATGTTAATTTTAGGGTCCAGCCTTTCACAATGAAGATGAGAAAACTAAGACCCAGAGATCTCCCAAAGGTAATTTTCTTCCTCTGTTCCTGCATTGTCTAGTATGGTAGCCACGAGCCACAGATGGCTGTTTAAATTTAAATAACATGAGAGACTTCCCTGTTGGTGCAGTGGTTAAGAATCCACCTGCCAATGTAGGGGACACAGGTTCGAGCCCTTGTCCGGGAAGATCCCACATGCTGCAGAGCAACTAAGCCCGTGCACCAGAACTACTGAGCCTGTGCTGTAGAGCCCGCGAACCACAACTACTGAGCCCACATGCCTAAAGCCCATGCTCTGCAACAAGAGAAGCCACCGCAACAAGAAGCCTGTGCACTGCAACGAAAAGTAGTCCCCACTCACCACAACTAGAGAAAGCCAGCGCACAGCAACGAAGACCCAACGCAGCCAAAAATTAATTAGTTAAAAAAATAAATAACATGAGAAATCTAACTCCTCAGATGCACTAGCCATACTGTAAGCACTTAATAGCCACCTGTGGCTAACGGCTACCACACCTGACAGTGCTGCTTCACGAAGCTGTTGCCTCAGGTTACTGAGCGGTGGGTGTGTCTTCCCAGCTCCCGTGGCACTGGTCTTCAGAGTCCCTGCAACCTCCAAGTTCTCTCTGCAGGGTTGCCAGACCTTCCGAGTTATCTCCAGAGTGGCACTCATGATTAACAGAGCAGCAGGAGTTTGAAGGCGCTGGATTTCTATGTATCTGGGAATAGCTAGCGATCCTAAATGGAACTGCAACTACACAGGGAGTATCAGGCACACAAGGTAAGGGTTCAGAATGGCCGGGGCTGCTTTCAGGCTTGTTCCACCACAACAGAAGCAGAGGGTGGCCTCCCCGCCTCCTGGGGTTGGAGAAGGTCCTGGGTGGACCTGCACTTAGGCATCAGGTGGATCTGAGTTTGAATTCTGGCACTGTGACCTTGTTCCCATAATGTAAGCCGAGTTCAGCTCCAAAATCCTATTTAAAGAGGGGATAGTGATATGTATTACAGTGTGTTGTTGTTAGGACAAACCGATAATGTCATCAGCACACACCAAGCACCCAGTAACAGTGGGTGTGGCTCCTTGTTTCCTGGAATCATTGCTTACCTCCAGATTGGCTGCAAGGAATACCACTTAGATAATGGTCTCAGCACCATCAGTAGCCTCCACGCCCAGCAGTCTTGGAGGAATGGCAAATCAGAGGGGAGCACTTAGCCAACTGCCTGCTTCGTGTGGCCCGTGACAAGACTAATAAGCCAGTAAGGCAGCGATATTCTTCCTGTGAATTCCTGAGGCTTTTCATGAGGTTTATTGGCTGGTGGAGGTATGTGTGTTATTGTCATCTATTATTCTACTTAAGGCCTTGAGTAATAGTTTAATAATCAGTAACTAACCTCTTTGGATCCACATGAGCTCAGCGCTTTGCGTAATTCACTTTTTCTACAATTATGGGGAAAAGCATATGAAACAAGTCATTACGATCGTGATTACCAACCTGGGCTTTGTGACCTCCCTGGGTATTTCCAGGGGATCTCAAAAGGGATTAGAAAATTCTCAAATCAAAATATAATTTGAATTCACTTTAATTTTTTTTTTAAATGGCACTTTGAGGACAGGAGGAAGTCACAAAGTCCACAAACCCATGAAGGTGTCTGCTCTCAAAGGCTGGAAATTACTGCACTATTTAATCACCTCTCACAGTAAACGTCTCATAACAAAGGCCTGTAGAGTTTGATCTCATTCATTACAGAGTGAAGGACTTTTATTTGTTTGGTCACATCGTTATCATTTAAGAAATACTTAAAAATGGTATTTATTTTTATTTCAACATGTCAACTGTGCATTTCCAAAACAGCAGGCTTTTCAGAGGAATAAATCAGAACTGTAAACACAAGACACAGTAGAAGTTTTTTGACTTCCTACAGTCAGTTTCACAAATCCACATACTGTACATTCATAGGTGAGGTTCAGCCTGTCACCCATTTCTTTATTTCTATAATTACATAAGCATAATAAATACATCTGATTTTTAAAGGTCACTTAAAATGAGTCATGATAATTTACAGTACAGTACATTTCAGTTCAAGTGCAAAAATAACTATTTGCTTAATTCTGTTTCTTCCCGTTATTTTGTTTTTAAGCTGTGTTCTGTGGTGAAGCTAGATATCCGAGTGTAGACTTTCTTCTTGCAGATGCAGCTGTGGGCAGAAGTATTGTATCGTGGAGAAGTCCTCACTTTATAATTGGTCCTGCCTAATCAGAGTCAGAGAGTAAGGTGAGTTGCTCATTTTTAACTGTGTTCTTTTCTTTCCTCTCTCCTGTACTCATCCACAGTATTGTACACACTATATAATCGACCTTCCTTCAGCTAAAGCAATGTTCCCTTGTCCACAGCCCTCCCCCAAGGCTTCCCATAACCTCAGCTTTCATTTTTAGCAGCAAGCTTTATGCATGAGTCACCCGGCCATTGTCAACTGTAGCTGTAATATTTACAGTAGCATGCCCGTATCTGAACTGTCCAGTGTCTGACTATGTCTTCGTGGGAAAGAATATACTGAGAATTTTTTCTTTAGTCATTAGAAAGTGTACTTACTTCTTATTTTCCATTCCTGGTTTCCTATTCACCACCTTTTCCCCTCACCAAAAACAAAACAAAAAAACTGAACCAGTGTGTAATTTTTAAAAATTGTATCCCTTCCCTAGGCACTTAAATCTTATACTGTTATTTGTAAGTAAGTAGTACTGCTTAATTAAAGAAACCCTTAGGAATTCAGTGATTTTGTGTGTTTGTTTTAGTCCATCAGCTAATTAGAGCCCAGATCACTATAAAGTTGTAAGTAGTGATAGAGGCTATTTACAGTATCAGTATATTTAGTAAACCCTTGTCTATCAAGCCACAGGATACTAAGTTGGTTGGTTGATTTCAAATATCCCCTCCTCTGGTCTTAAAGCCCATTTAAAACAAAAGGCATTTTAAAGCCCAGCTTAGCTTGCAGTAGTCAGTAACAGCTTTTGCCACTCAAAGAATTGACTATTTTCATTATACACCATACCCATATAAAAATATATTTGCTAGAGATATGCCAAGTTTCTGATGAAACTTTTTCCTTTTTTTTTTTTTTTTTTTAAACAAAAGCATAGATGCCACTAACTTTTATCTGGTTACTTTTAAAATACGTCTTAATTTTTTTTTAATTGTTCTCTTTAAGAGAAACAAAATTATAGATGTATTCTGTTTCTTCCCAGTTTGCATTAAGAACCAAATAATTAGGATAAATAATCAGAAGAGGGAAATTGTATCAGCATTCACCTTGAAACACTTTCTTTCCCTCCACTCATTTAGTGTAACTGCTGGTTTCGACTCTTACTGCCCTGGCAGAGAAGTCCTGTAGTCCTTAACCTACCAATCCAAGAACTGAAAGTCCTCACTGAAATCCATTTTCCTTCTGTGACTCCAGTGGGACTACGGAAGTTGACCTATTTCTGCCAGTATGTACTGTAGCTTCTACATGTGTGAGCGTGTGTGTGTGTGTGTGTGTGTGTATTTCTGCGTTGATGAGTTCAGGTATTCAGCAGCGTATGTGGTGCTGTGCTCCTCAAGGTGCTCCCTCTGTGCTGGCAGAGGAGCCCAGTTCCACGCAGGGTGTGAGATGAGCAGGACCCCTCAGTGTCCCCCAGAGGCAGGCTGAGCCTGCTGGTCCTCAGTCTCCTCCCTGCACGGGTCTACACTGGGGTGAGTGGGGCTGCTCTGCGTCTGAGATGCTGCTGCTTGAGGGGACGGCTGGCTTCTTGATGGGTCAGAGGGAGCCTCACGTGGTCCAGGCCGGGCTCCACCAGTTGGAGAAGTTTCCCGATCCTCACTGGTCCCCTGGAAGGAAAAAATAGGAGGTGCCCCATGGTCAGTGCTAGCAAACTTTTTATACGCTTTCAAGTAAGATATATGAAACATGGGGAGATCATCCTGAAATAAACACTTCAGGAAACAAGTAACAGAGGAATAAGGATAGAATGTCTTACCTTTCATCTCCTTTCCTACGTGCAACTGTCCAAGCCGCATGAAAAACACAGACACTATAAGCAGACGTATCTTGTGGATAAAGGAACGTTACTACCAACATGCCTGTTACTCCTAGGAGAACAATTTACATCAGCACATATTTACTGGGCCCCCACCAGCCACTGTGGCAAGTCACTGGGCAAGCGGCACGGAACGGGAACTCAGTCCACTTGCTAAGACCAGAGAATTCAAGGCTGGAAAGCACCTTGTCCCACAGGAAGTGAGGAAGGCATCCTCAGCCTTGGAGACAGGGCCAGGAAAAGAATGTCCTGAAATTGAGTCCTGATGTATAGTTGGGATTTTAAAGTACACACTAAAAGTTGGTTTGTAAAAATCAGGAAACATTTCTTTTTTTATGGATTTTCCTCTGAATTTAGTACCCATCACTTCAAAGAGCTGAGCACCAAAAAAGAAAAACAAAAGTTTTATTTCTGTAGTTCTAAACTGTAAAAGAAAAAATATTAGTATAATGACTTCTTCATAAGAGTAGCTAAGCCATACTAGCCAGTTTTTATTAATCTTAATATATCATAAAAAATGTTAATGATACTTAAGCCTAATAGGCTTCTGTGAAAACAAGGGTGAGTATCCAAAGTAATGAAAACACTGCCATTCAGGCAGAACTCATCTTTCCTCCTGCATCACCTCCTTGCTTCACATCCTTTCTATGCTCCTCCTACCCTGATATCGTCCTTGACTTGTGAGCAGAGGATTTGTGTGAGTTTATTATCTCGATAAACCAATAGGATCATACATGGACTAGAATGCATTATGGTTATCAGCGAAGAATCAGATTTGGTTTAAATTAGAGAAATATTACAGGTCAGTTTACAAAATTGTGATAAATTTAATTGAGGTAGTTCAAATTAAGGAAATTACTCAAACTACTCTTAAAGTCTTTCCCCTTTATTTTTTTCCTCCTGTGTCCTCTGAAGCTACTCTAGATACAGAGCTGACATGATTCATCAAGTGAAAGGGAGTGATTAATAAAAACACAGGGGAAGTAGACTCATTACTTTGGCTAAACTGTTCATAGAAGTTACGCTTAAACATTTTCCAAAAGTATTATATAGCTTCAGTTACAATTACCTACAGTGTTTTTATCCATGCGATTCGACGCTACTCAGGAGAGACCACACCTCTAGGGACAAGAAAAACCACACTTTTTATCTTTCAGGTGAGCCCGCTAGCAAAACCACATTTCCACTGAGTTAGGTGTCCTGTCAGACCCTTTTAGTGGCTCAGAGTATTACTTAATTTATCAGATATTTATTGAGGTCCTATTATATAGAATGTCCCCATTAGAATTTTTAAATTACAGAGATTTATAATTCACCAAGGCAAGAACCATATATCCATACTGTAACTAATGTCCACCAAAACAGACATTTCAAAGAAATATATAAAATCAGAATGGATTTATTTTCTTTCTTTCAAGAGGTACTGTCTTCTCTGTGAGGCCTTCCTGAACCACATAAGGCAGAATTTTCCCTCTATGGAACCTTGTATACAGCTCTATAATACACTTGTCACAAAGCACTGAAATTATTTGTCTGCATGTCTATTTCCCCCACCAGACCTCCCATAAATCTTGTTGAATGAATAACAATAACTGAAACAACTGAGCCTGCTTAAGGCAAGGCAGCAGAGGAACTTTTTACCTGTAAAGGCTGTATCTCAGAAGCACGGTTGTCTCTTGTTAGCTGCATCATCTCTTTGATTTGGTAGAGTGCGTAAACAAAGGTCACCCAGGGAGAGGAGCTGACACCCCAGGCTGGCTTGTTCACATCCTCCTGTTCTTCCTGGTGCTTGGTTTTCTTAGGTGGTAGTCTGGGCTCAACGCGTGGCAGAACATCTTCTGTCTGTTGCTGGACCAAGTCGATGGTTGCTATGGGAACAGGACTAGAAGGAACAGGAATCCTTTCTGCCAGCATCGTCTTGTCTGGAGAGAAAGCCATGTTTAAATCGTTTCTCAGCGTTTTTACATATTTAAACAGATGTATGTATGTATGTATAAATAAATAATAAAAACTGAACAAATGGACAACCTCGATAAGCCCGTTCTAGTATGCTTGGGAATGTTGATAAGTTGCCGTGTAACAAGGGCGGCTTCTCTACTTGGCTCAAGTACTGAGCAAATGAATGTGATGTTTACCTTCCAGGGTCTCCTTACAGGACTTAACAGACATTAACTTATATTTATTTATGAAATGTATTGGTTCAGTTAACGCATCTGTGGGGCATAGGTTATAGTGAATGTTGCCTTAGGCCCACTTACAGGATTGAGATTTTAAAGATAAGCATCAGAATAGGAAGAATCACACAGTAGCTGCCTTTATTGGCCTTTTACTGAAGGCATGGACTAAACTGCATAAGAGAGATGATCTAGTTAGGATTATAAAAGAACAAGAATAAGAAAAGTCAGTACTGGTCTTTCCTTCTGAGTAACTTGTTGGAATTAAAATCTGTCTCTGGGGTTTCTGTAACAAGTTAGTTTTTCTCTTAACAGAAGCACTTCGGGTACTTGAGGCAAATGCTCCTCAAAGGACAGGACACCACAGAAGATGAGCCCTGTTCCAGGACCCAAGAGCTGAGAAAGAATATTTGTTTTAATGGTTGGCCTTCTTCATTGAAAAAAAAAAAAGTTGATTCCCCCAAAAAGTTGAAAGCTTGTTCTCATCAACACATTATATTGGATATAACCTTCTTTCTGTATGATACGTTTAAGAAGGCCATGCCTAATTAAGGGAAAACTTCAAATTTAAGGTTTAGACATTTTTATCAAATGAAGGTAAAAGCACAGAGATTAATACCATTTCCTACCCCAATAGTAAAATTACTGTATAATCCTATATATATCTGATTTAAATTTTAAATCTCTTTAGAATACCAGAGAAATTTAAAACCAATACTTTCCCCAGTACCTTGTACCGTAAAACAAAACAAAAGCAAGCTGCCTAAAACAACCAGTGTTCTTTTCAACATAGCAAGTGGCTTCTCTCCAGCAGTGGTGCACAAGTTCACTGATACACCCCCGAGAAAATCTAGCCACGCAGGTCTGTGGTACACTCTGTTTCCACCTCTGGGTTTCTGAGGGGTATGTGTAGAACTCCCCACGGCTTCAACCTTTAGAACCATTAAAGAACAATGAACATGCTTACCTTCTTCCTCATCTGGCACCGCCAGCCACTGGATCAGGGCAAAGAACAGGAGGATCACCAGGCAGGCCATGCCAATTCCTCGGAATGTTGCAGCAGCCCCTGTGGAAACAAACAGCACTCTGTAGAGTAATTCCCGGAAAGACAGGTAGCCCTCATCCAAAACTGTCGGTGTTCTAAAGTTCAGGGCAAAGGCAGCAGAGCAAAGAATGGCAAATGGCCATCAGCTTCATATAGTAGGAAAAGCACAGGTCTGGGCAGGTGTCAAGAGATCCAAGTGCTGGTGTTGGATATCTGTCATTGATCAAATTTTAAAACTGCATTTATAAAGTAAAGGACTGTCTCCGAGTGCCATTTTAAAATTCAGTGGTGCTCTCTTCATAAAGACAATTTACCTAACTATATATTAAACAACCTTATTAATCTGTAATTAGAACAGCCGAGCTCAAGTAGTGCTATATATTCAGACATCCCTGAGTCCACCTTCTAGGGACCTGAATACTCAGGATTCCTGGAGCAGAATAATGCCATCTCCACCTCAGCCCCGCCCTTGTATTTCCAATAAGGGAGATCTGACAGGGCAGACAGACTGTGTTGTCACAGATGCAGTGACATTACCAAAGCCAGCATATAGTTAGATTTTTTTGGTTCAAAATCTCCTGATGGAACAACAATGATGAACTCTCTTTCCTCTAGCATTATTATCAGCTGGTTTAGGGTACTTTACTTCAAACCAAAAGCACATGTGATTATTCCTTTGTTTGGCTCCTTTCAGCTATCTGTGTAGCATCGCAGTAAGCTGTCAGAGAAGCGTGCACGGTTACAAGCTGGCTCTGATCATCTTAACCACTGAAGCATATACTGCTCTGCAATTCTGACTACCATGAGAGCTAGAAAGAGAATATATGAACAGTGGAGTTTAGCTTCTGGCAATCTTCAGTAATAACTTGAGTGTTTACTGAGGGGTTGCTAAAAAAATTTGTTAAGTTTTCATCAAAGAAGAAAGAGAAAAAGAGAAAACCTTTCTTACCAAAATAATTGACTAACACGCCTCCGATCATGGCTCCACAACCTCTCCCCAAACCCAGATGAAGGCCCTGCAGGATGCCCTGGGCAGACGTCCTCAGCTCTGGGGGAACCGCAGCGCTGAGATAAGAAATGCAGGCTGCCCAGATGGCCGCGTGTGTCACTCCTGGAGAGGAAGAGGAGCGGGCAGGGTGACCGATCAGCACTCCTTACATTACTCTTTTTTGGAACATGAGTTATTTACTTAACTAGATATATATATATATATATATATATACACATACATATACACACAAACACACACACACACATATACATACCTAATAAAGATAAATATTTTGTGGTAAAATATACGTAACAATATTTATCGTTTAAACATTTTTAAGTGTACGGTTCAGTGGCTTGAAGTACATTCACACTGTTGTGCAACCATCACTACCATCCATCTCCAGAATTTTTTCATCATCCCAAACTGAAATTCAGCACCCGTTAAACAATACTATCTCCAGGCCCTGAGAAACACCACTTACCTTCTGTCTCTATGAATATGACTATGACTGCTCTGGGTACCTCATATAAGTGGAATCATACAGTGTTTGTCCTTTGGTGTCTGGCTTATTTCACTTAGCACAATGTCTTCTGTAGCATGTGCCAGAATTTCCTTTTTAAGGCTAAAGGATATGTAGCCTTGTAACTTTTTTACCCATTCATCTGTTAATGGACATTTGGGCGGTTTCCACCTTTTGGCTACTGTGAATGCTGCTGCTGTGAACGCTGATGTGCGAGTATCTCAGTCCCCGCTGTCAGTTCTTTTGGGTATATACCTAAAAGTGGAATTACTGGGTCATATGGTAATAATATATTTAATACTGTGAGGGGCTGTTTTCCACAGTAGCTGCACCATTTTACATTACTACTAGAAATGCACAAGAGTTCCAGTTTTTCCACATCTCACCAGATGTTATTTTCTGTGTTTTTTTTTTATAATGGCAATCCTAATGGGTATGAAGTGGTATCTCATTGTGCTTTTGATTTGCATGTCCTAATGGCTAGTGATATTGATCATCTTTTTATGTGTTTTTTGGCCATTTGTAAATCTTTAGAGAAAGTCTTTTGTCCATTTTCAAATTGGGTTGTTTGGGTTTTTTGCTGTTGAGTTGTCAGAGTTCCTTATATATTTTGGATATTGACCTCTTACTGGGTACCAGACGTATAGATCAACGGAACAGAATAGACCCCAGAAATAAACCCATGCATGTACAGTCAATCAATCTACAACAAAGGAGGCAAGAATATACAGTGGAGAGAAGACAGTCTCTTCAACAAGTGGTGTTGGGAAAGCTGGACAGCTACGTGTAAATCAGTGAAACCAGAACACTCCCTCATGCCATATACAAAAAATAAACTCAAAATGGTTTAAAGACCTAAATGTAAGACATGACACCATAAAGTTACTATAAGGGAATATAGGCAAAACATTCTCAGACATAAATTGTAGCAATAGTTTCTTAGATCAGTCTCCCAAGGCAAAAGAAATAAAGCAAAAATAAACAAATGGGACTTGATTAAACTTAAAAGGTTTTGCACAGCAAAGGAAACCATCAACAAAATGAAAAGACAATCTAAGAAATGGGAGAAAATATCTGTAAATGACGCAGCCAACAAGGAGTTAATACCCAAAATATATAAACAGCTCATACAACTCAATATCATAAAAACAAGCCAATCAAAATACGGGCAGAAGACCTAAATAGAAATTTCTCCAAAGAAGACATACAGATGGCCAACATGCACATGAAAAGATGCTCATCACTGCTAATTATCAGAGAAATGCAAATCAAAACCACAATGAAGTATCACCTAACATGGGTCAGAATGGCCATCGTTAAAAAGTCTGGAGAGGGTGTGGAGTAAAAGGAACCCTACTACGCTGTTGGTGGGAATGCAAATTGGTACAAACACTATGGAAAACAGTATGGCGTTTCCTATAAAAGCTAAAAATAGAGGTACCAATCCCACTCCTGGGTATATATCCGGAAAAAATTCTAATTTGAAAAGGTACGTGCACCCCAATGTTCATAGCAGCACTATTTACAATAGCCAAGACACGAAAGCAACCCAAATGCCCATCAACAGATGACTGGCTTAAGAAGATGTGGGATATATATATATATATATATATATATATATATATATATATATATACACACATACATACACATACACAGTGGAATAATACTCAGCCATAAAAAAAGAATGAAATATTACCATTTGCAGCAACATGTATGGACCTAGAAATATTACACTTAGTGAAGTAAATCAGACAAAGACAAATACTATATGCTTATATATGGAATACATATTGCTTATATGTGGAATCTAAAAAATTATACAAATGAATCTATATACAAACCAGAAACAGACTCACATAGAAAACAAACATGGTTACCAAAAGCGAGAGGGAGGGCAGGAGGGGTGACAAATTAGGAGTATGGGATTAACAGATACTAACTACTATACATAAGTAGATAAGCAACAAGGATTTACTTATAGCATAGGAAATTATATTCCGTATCTTATAACAACTTATAATGAAATATAATCTGAAAAAAATATAACTGAATCACTTTGCTGTAATCTGAAACACACACAGTATTGTAAATGAACTGTACTTCACTTTTAAAAGATTATTTCCAATTTTTTCCATTATAATTAGCACTATGATTAACAGTTTTGGAGATAAAGCTTTTTTTTTTTTTTTTGCAGTACGCGGACCTCTCACTGTTGTGGCCTCTCCCGTTGCGGAGCACAGGCTCCGGACATGCACGCTCAGCGTCCATGGCTCATGGGCCTAGCCGTTCAGCGGCATGTGGGATCTTCCCGGACCAGGGCACGAACCCGTGTCCCCTGCATCGGCAGGCTGACTCTCAACCACTGTGCCACCAGGGAAGCCCTGGAGATACAGCTTTTTACATATCTTATTTACATTGGCTATAATTCTACAAGTGGAGTTAATGATTCAAAGAATATAAATTTTTTTTTGCCTTTTAATATACAGCTCCAATTTGTTTTCCAAGAGTGTAGAGACTATTTACAATGCCTCATTACCAGTTTCATTATATCTCCACCATTTGTTGGCAGGGAGGGGAGGGTAAAGATAACAGGTGAAAGAAAATTTGATTATTTTAATGTACAGCAACTGTGCATTGTATGAATTTAAATTTTTACTAGAGCACGGCTTTAAGTGTAATACGAAGAGGGACTTCCTTGGTGGTCCAGTGGTAAAGAATCCACCTTCCAATGCAGGGGACATGGGTTCGATCCCTGGTCGGGGAACTAAGATCCCACGTGCCGCGGGGCAGCTGAGCCCATGCGCCACAACTATTGAACTCACACGCCCCAATGAGAGAGCCCATGTGCCACAAACTACAGAGCCCACATGCCCTGGAGCCCGCGTGCCACAACTAGAGAGAAAACCTGCATGCCACAACTAGAGAGAAACCCGAGCAGACTGCATGCCATAACGAAAAAGATCCCACATGCCTCAACAAAGATCCCTTATGCCACAACTCAGACCCAATGCAGCCAAAAAACTAATAAGGAAAATAAATGTAATAGGAAGGTATTGTCACAACAGGTTTTATAGATAGCTGGAAAGGATTAAGAGATCATCTGGTTCTGCCTAGATTAAGTCTTGGACTTGCTTCCTGAAAAATAATCTCATTTGGAGATAATATCAACAGAAACTCAATCTATGTTTTAGAAAATTAAACTGAAAGATTAATATTCATTTAAGATTTAATCTGACAGTCTGCTTCTGCCCAAAATAAAACAACAGGGACTGGATTTACTTCCTTCTTGAAACAACAAACAACTGGACAAAATATATGAAACAGTAGTTCCCAAGACACTGGACATCACCAACAAGGACAGTGATCTCAGAGAGATGGGAAACAATGAGGCGCTCCAGCTTACTGCCTGGTCAGAGTTTGAAAGCTGCAGGGCACAGAGGGGGAACCAGTGAGTTGAAGAGATGGAGCCGACAGTCTGGGGAGACCAAGGCAGCTGGAGCTCCAGGTCAGAGTACCAGAGAGCAGAGAGTTTCACAGAAACTCGAGATCTGCAGATGGTTTCCCTCAAGTATTCAGCAGAGTACTGATTAGCAAGAGCGTGTATAGAAACTATCCAAAGCCAGGGAAAGAACCGCCCAAAAGCATTACAGAAAGCATTCCTCAGAACCCATACAGGGCTGGGAATAATACCTGTTTCCACCAGCCACACTGGAAAAACCCATGATTCCTGGGATTGGTAGAGTACTCAAAAGGGTCTTGTGTTAGTATTATGAAAGGGTTAGGCCTAGTTTAAACACTGCTCTGGTACCATCTAAGTAATGTTTAAAAGCAAGACGCAAAAGGATCACACTAGTTCCAAGTAATCGAGTTGTGTCCCAGAACAAAGCTCAAGAATATCTGTAGGAATACAAAAATATCCAGCACCTAACAAGGTAAAATTCACAATGTCGGACATATAATCAAATTACCAGGATGATTTTACTTAAGTAGATCCATAATAGAATAAACACTATTTTCACTGGGTATATTAGATTATATGCCCTATAGTAAACTGAGAAATATCAAAATAATTTTTCTTATATGTTTCAGTAATTTCAAGTAGGCTGTTTTTTTAACTAGCAAGATGGAAGAGGCAGTATGCACACTTAATTTCCACAGAATTCAAATGAAGTGTTTGCTTTATCTGACTAAACAATTGCAGTACCTTAGATAATGCCAGCCTTCTCAGAACTGAATAATGCCTGGATAGAGTCTTAACTGTAAATGTTGACACAGTAATACACAATTAAAATATTATATGTTTTAAAGAATAGATTATTAAAGATGCAGCTAACTCCATTTCTTTTCAGATATGCATAGTTTTTCATTAACACCAAGGAAAAAACTCAAAAATATTATGAGAAATAAAATGAAATTTATTCAACATTAATTAGATTCAATAGTAACATCCAGCGTAGATTTTGAAATTATTTCTTAAAGATGAATCATCAAAGACCTGAAACCACATCAAATGGTTGTCAATTAACTTTAATGGTGATGCCAAGTCTATTGTTATGTCTATGTTTGACCAATCAATTACAGGATTTACAAGTAGACAAAGATGGGTCTATGTACTTATGTAACCAAAACAGTAACAAATATACTTTCGCTATAATTCTAGATCAAATATAATTCTAGCAGTTATTCTCTTAAATGTGAAGGCTTGGACACACACAAAATCTTCCAATAATAGGGTTTCTTTTTTTTTTTTTTAATTCTAAGGGTTTTCTAAACCTTTGAGTCTTCTAAGATAATTAAAGCATTTTCCAGCAGGATGACTTAAATTAGGATACTTTTAAACTATTGTTAAAATTTGTTGGCTGGTATTAAGTGGCAGTTATAAAAGATTCTCTGTAGTTAGAATTCCAGAGTTTCCTCATTGCTTTTTTGGGACTGATTAGATCACTGGAAACTACACTCTTTAAAGCAACTCAGGGCATTAACTGAAGGGGAAAATAGTAAAGCATTCAGTAAAAAATTTTTTCTCTGGTACTAAAAGCAGAAGAATGAAAGCCATTTGGCTTGTATGTTCCAACATTTTCCAGGGTAGATGTAGAATTAAACTTGGTTTCTCTGAAATACCTTTATTTCAAAATACCATGTAAATAGAAGAATCCATATTACTTCCTAGAAAAGAACTAGCAAATGTAAATCCACAAAAGGGGACTGGGTTGATAACAATACCTTGTATACAAATGACAATTGTGGAGTTTTGGTTCTTGTCCTTAAACTTGAGTATACAACCTAGTAATCATATTAATAATCTGAAACTCTTGCCAATATTTTTACTACACTTGTGTTCTGGTCCTCTATAATAAAGCAATCTAGAAATCTAAAAGAGTAAATGCCACCATTTTCCGTATTTGTAAAATTGTATTTTAGGTATAAAACAACTTTCCTTTAAAATTTAGAGGGTAAAAGATATCATAAGCAGAAAAAAAGAAAATGTTTCTACTTCTTTCCCTTTTATTAGAGAACTGTGAAAAAGGAGTAGATGATTATTCTCTACATGATGAAATAAATAAGCAAATGTATTGCGTCACTGGTAAATGTGTTTACCCTAGAGCTATACCTTTTTAAACCTTTTAGTATGAGGTAACTAAGTTGGTGGATCAAACAGTAAGAATAAAAGGATGTTACCTCCGTGACTGACAGTAGTAACAAAGGCACATGAATTGACTCTCCTTGCAATGTTATTAACTCTTCCTTGGCTACTTGTTACAAAACTACTGATAATTTTGAGTGGCAATTCAACACCAACTCACATAACAGGTGCTTAATAAATATATTTGAGTGGCAATTCAACACCATATGTTAACTGACAACAAGTAACGCTCGAAGACCACACAGGTCATGGAAACTTAGCTTCTCCGTCCTTTCTTACCTTTACTGTGGTCCCTTGGGATTACCTTCAAGGCTAACAGAAACTCAGAGGTCTTTTCACACCACCTACTGCCAAGACCTTAACTGTCTGTGAATACACTACATTTGAATAACCTAGAACCATTAGAAATAATTATGATTAACGTTTAATTTCTCTCATTAATAACATTACTATAGCAGCTTACTCTACCAGGAGCTGTGCTACGTATTTTACAAAGATTATCTCCTTTATTCTTCCTAGTAATAGGTACCATTTTTTTCTTCATTTTCCAAAAAGGCACAGAGAGATTAAAGTGCCTTGTTCAAAGTGACACAGACAACAGGGCAGTGGAACAGGATTTGAACCCAAGGTGTCTAAGCTCGGAACTTCAGTGCTTAAGTACTATACTATACATCCTCATAACCACTGTTAAAAGTATTCTATAATAAATGTAATCATCTAATTTGAGAGGTTTTCTTGATAATATCAAACATGCCCAATAATCTATCAATTTTTTTAAAATGTACATTCTTCCTACCTTCTTCCCCTCCCTCCTAAAAGAGTTCACATCACACATAATATGAAGTTTTTTATATGCCCCAAATAACTCTTTACCTTATAATATTCAACATTCTTACCTGATCCTGCAACACGAATTTCAAGATTGTTCAGTCTCGGCCCACAAGAATGCTCTATTGCAATACACGGCATGTACTGATAGGAACAAGAAAAACTCCTCTCTTCCCAGGAAGACAGCTGCCTTTCGCACAGTGCTGCTTGGCTTGGGAGAAATCACATCATAATGGCACGGGAGGGGTGAGAACTGATGCGGTATCAGGGAACTAGTATTGTTTTGTTTTGTTTTTCTTGCTCTGCCACTGACTTGTGCTTACTGAACACAACACACATATCCCTTTAGCAGTGGCACACTAAAGCAGTTGTGACAAACCTTTTCCATTGATGGACCAAAGCATACATTTCAATTAGCTCAGTGTACCTCTCAAATGCTGAGATTAAAAAAAGTTTCTGAAAGATCAACCTGGTAAAAACCAGTAAGAGACTACTCTTCAAACAACAACGCAAGAAAACAAAAACCAAACCAAAGCAAAAACAAACCCTCCCCTGGGCAGGCGATAAAAGGAGGCAGTCATTGGCTAAGGTAATGCTCCTGTTGTAAGAGAGAAACCTCAGAATCTTAGTGGTTTCACCCATTAGATGTTTTCTTTTCTTGCCCATATAAAGTCCAGTGGTCAAGGGACAGGAAGAGTAGCAGCTCTGCTTCACATAGTCATTCAGGGACCCAGGCTGCAGAGACTCTGTCTTCTTCCTCACATGGTTACCCTGGGCACCGATATCCAGCAAAGGACGGAAGAGAGGATGGCACATGGAAAATTTTATGGGCTGGGTTTAGAAGTGACACGTCATTCCTGCTTACATTCCACTGGGCAGAATCAGTCATATGCTCATACCTAACTGCAAGGAAGGCTAGGAAGTGGAGTCCAGTGTGTATCCATGAAGAAAAGGAAATAGCAGGTGAACAAAGAGCCAGTATCTCTGCCAAAGTCAGGGCCACCAACAGCAATGGACCTTCCAGAAAGAGTAGAGGACCCCACAAAGAGCAGTGGACCTAGCAGAAGCTTCATGAACCTTCTTGTGTCGCATGAAAGAGACTTTATATATGACATGCAAGCACTTCCACGCCCACCCACGTGCAGCACTGCAAGAATCTCCCGCATTCATTCACTCAACAGTCCTTACTGAGCACCCAGACCACGTGCCGGAGCCCCTGCTCTGCACTGAGACTGTGACAATATACAGAACACGTGTTTAACCACCACAGAGCTTATAGTCTGGCGGGTGGAAGGGGGCAGGATTTACCTGAAGGAGGAGCAGGCTGAGCTCCTTGAGGAGAACAAACATACCAGGACCTGGCACAGGGCTTGACACGTAACAGCAGCTGAGCAAAAGAGAGCTGAAACGAACTGAGCAGGCAGTGGCCTGCGGGCTGGGATATGAGGAAGAAAGCACTTGTGGATAAAAGGTACCCTGGGTAACAATGGAGAAAACTTCCAACTCCCACGTATGAGTAAAAACGGAAAGAAGAAATGAAGTTTCTATAAGCTTCACTTTGCAAGTTAAAAAAAGAAAGACATGTAAGTTGCTTAAAAAAAGAAGTCTATAACTAATACAACAATGTTTTGGGGGCCTTTGTGAATTTTACATGCTGGCGTTATACCCTTGGCATACCTTCAAACAGCTCTTAGGAGACTGCCACCCCAAACTGCCTGTGTTTAAGGTCAAGACTTAACAACACTATATACTATATGCCCAATGTCTCCTCATAGCAAGCCACACGTGAGAACTGCTTTTACAGCAAAGCCAGTAAAAATTTCACTTCCCCAAAGATAACTTTAAAAACACTGTACACTGACTAGTCATTTATGGCCGGGCTCTCATGCATAATTGCAATGTAACCTCTGAGGGTAGACTCTTCTAAGTTACATTTCCCCTGGTCCTGATTTTTATTATCACTTTTTATTTTACTTTTATTGCATGTTATTTAACATTTATTGAAGGCTAACTATGTGCCAGGTAATATGCTATATACTTTGCATAGAATAGTTTATTTAATACTCATTAACCTATTCTGTAGCACAAAAGTCTACGAGGCTTAAAGTGATGAAGCAGCTTGCCTAAAGGACACAGAGCTTATAGGTTGGGGAGCTGGAATACAAGATAGTCTAATTCAAGCCTGAGCACTTTGTAGAATGAGGCGGGGACATTAAGTAAATGATTAAAACACACTGCTGTGTTTACAAATGTGCAATGGATGGCAGGATGGTATCCTAGGGGAAAAGCTAACATATTAAAGATTCAACTTTTAAACTTAGTTTTCAGCTTTCCTTCACATATTTATAAGCTTCTGAGATAGAACTTCCTCTATTATTCAAAAGCTTTAATAATTAGAAAATATCAACTATAGTACATTTTGCAGGGGACTGTGAAATCAAACAACAAGCATTTACAGTATATCTTCCTGTGTGCATGCTTCTTTGGAGAATTCAAAAACTGTAAGGTGTGGTCTTTGCACTTAAGGGTTAAAACTAAGTCAGGAAGTAAAACTAGTATTTGTTAAATAAAATAATTGGGTAACAATTAAGTGCTAAACTGTGTAACATAGTCCATAACTCTGAGAACAATTCAGAAAAGGAAGAGCTAAGTGTCAGATGCAGTTTGCCAGAAAAGGATTCTTGCAGCAGAAGTATTTAAAATGAATTCTGAAGGGACAAAATAATGTCTATTTTTAAGAGATTGTATAAGAACTTTTAGTAACTGTAAAGCATGGGAATGATAAAGCATAAACTGCTCTATTACAATCTATGACTATTCTGATGAAAAATTAACTTTAGCAGTAACATCAATGACATCCGTATGCCAATTTAGTCACTGAAATACTAAACTTAGAGCATTTCGTGTATCTTATATATTCATGTGACAAGCTACTTGTGTTTTAAGGGTTAAGTCAGACAGAAAGTTTCCAATATGGATGACAACAGCCTGGAATCACGGGTAGGATTTCCACTGTCAGATAAGGGCTACGTTGTAATGCTTTCATAATTTCTCCACGTTCTTCCTGAGAGGAAGGAAAACGTGATTCTCACTCGGCTGAGTAGGCATACTAAATAAGAGAGTAAAGCTTCATAAATGTCAGTTCAAGCTCTCCTACTGGTGACATTAAAAAACCATCTTTCATCATCATCTTAACCCGGATCCTACTGATCAAGCAATCTGCAGAGAAGGACGCGACACAGACCTCATTTTCACCCTTCAGTGCTTGAGCCATTAATTTGAGTATCACAAAAGGACCTCTTTAGTTACAGCAGCCCTGGCCTGGCCTTACTCTCCTTAAATACATTTTAACAGCAAAAATAATTTGAATCACATCCATCTCAAAGTCTTGCAAGGATTCACAACAAACACCGGCATAAAAATGAGCATAAAAAATGTGACTGTGATTTTTATCAGAAGTGTGTACTCCGGATCACAATCAAGAATATGTGTAAATGCTTCTCGTACAGAAGTAAAGGAGAAAAACATGTGGGTTCTTAAAATGAGATCCTATAAATAAATATAAACTATCCTAATCCCTCCACTGCACCCAGCAATGCTTTTAGGCACTTAGACCCACTGCCTCTTTTTAAAATAAATTACAGGCTCCTTATGAGTAGGAAATACATCTTCTGCTTCTTTACATGGTGGCACCCGTTGCCTACTGAATAACATGTTTGCTGCAAAAGACAAGTGAACGGCTAAAAGGCTGCAAGAGACACTGGCTACTAAATGTGAGAAAGATCATAGGAAAGAAACATCCTCATAATCCCCAACAGTCTTACCTTGACC
This sequence comes from Phocoena sinus, assembly GCF_008692025.1. Classification (NCBI taxonomy): domain Eukaryota; kingdom Metazoa; phylum Chordata; class Mammalia; order Artiodactyla; family Phocoenidae; genus Phocoena; species Phocoena sinus. The sequence goes on from NC_045769.1 coordinate 44,408,058, forward strand.
CCAAAACAGATACCCACATAGCCTCCTTCCTAGGGGTCTAGAGAGGAGGAAATTTGCTTTATCCCCATCCCATCAGCTAATTATTACCAACATAGCCTGAGGAGACACATGCTGAGATGATGAATAAGAGCTTCAGGGAATGAAGGATAACAAGGAATCTTCCTCCATCAGCTACAGGTAACCCCAAAGAGGAAGAGATGAGTAGCCAGAGATATGGAATAAAGCACATCCCTTGTCTCCTCCCCTTCCGTTGCTCCACTAGGTGGTACTAGTTCTTATGGTGTTTTAGGGATGAGGCACGGGGTGAAAGGTTGACAGCTAGACCTCACCTCTATTTTTTTTTTTTTTTTCGGTACGCGGGCCTCTCACTGTTGTGGCCTCTCCCGTTGCGGAGCACTGGCTCCAGACGCGCAGGCTCAGTGGCCATGGCTCACGGGCCCAGCCGCTCCACGGCATGTGGGATCTTCCCGGACCGGGGCACGAACCCGTGTCCCCTGCATCGACAGGCGGACTCTCAACCACTGCGCCACCAGGGAGGCCCCTCACCTCTATTTTTTTAAGAAGACCCTCTGTGTGGCGCTGGGGCCGGAATCAAAGAGTGGAAGTGCTGACTGTTCAGTGTTACAACCATCAGTGATGAGAGCCAATGTCCTGCTTCCCCACCCTCCCCCCTCCTAAGGCTGGGTCTTTGGAAATCGTCAGGTAGCAGTTCCAGTCAAGGGATTAAGGGGCATCTATCATGACAGTGGGCTGTTCCTGTAATTAAATCATTCCGTGTTTTGTCATCATTTCCTGTTTTACTGCATCCTAAGTAGAGCTGCCTTAAGCACAGGGACTTTAAAGTCATTTGGATGAGCCTTGTAAATCTGGAAGAGTTCAGACTGGAAAAACAAACCTGTTCAGTCAGAAGTGTGTTCCTATGAAACAGGATTTATTCCACATAGATAATCCACTGTTTTCCGTAGGGTGGGCATGGGTCAAACAAAGGCAAGGGATTTTTTGTTGTACAGCCAAAACACTCAGCACTCACTTCTGCCAGGGAATGAAACCGTCTCCTCCAGTTTTAGACGCAAAGAGCTCTGTGGAACTGGTCACAGAGCCCTGTGTTAGATGCGGAGACTCCCCGTATTTACAGATTCCCCCTTTTTACTTGCTTCAGATCAGTAACGAGGTTTCTACTGGCACGGGGGAAATAAAATGAAACACAGAGGTATGAACTGTAGCCTGCCACGGGAAGCAGGGATAACTGCCCTAAGGTGCACATAAATACATATTATAAAAATATGTACTGGGTCAGCAGCTTAGGATGACAAACCCATCGAGCCCTAGCCAAAGCCTCCCACTCAGGTTTCCTGAGATGCCATTCCGCTCTCCACGGCTGTGCTTTGGCACGTGGCTCTTCTCTGTGCCAAAATGTCTGCTTTTCTTTAGGCCACTGGGTGGGGTCCTGGTCACCCTTCAAAATCCAGCTTATCTGTGATTTCCTTGGGGAATCTTTTAATAATATCATCCTCCCACTCTCTGCTTCACAAAGCTAATCATTCCCTCCATGGAGCTCCTTCTCTGTTACCTGGCACATTTTTCTGATTCCATCTAACACACTGGGTAGCAATTATGTATTTATACATCTGGCTTCCAGAACAGTGAGACCTTGAGGCCTAAGTTAATATATTGTTTTTTAATTATATTCCCAGCACTCAGCATGCTGCGTGACTCTTGGTGGCTATTTAACATATTTTTAATAAATTAACAGGAAAAAAGACATTTTCGATTCACAACAGCATTTGTTTTTTCCCTCTTATAAAATTCTTCTCTTGTTATAAATGTCTTCTTTAACCACTGTTTTAAAAAAGCTTCTCTCTTTTGCTCTCTTTTCTTTTTTTAAATATATATATATTTATTTATTTGACTGCACTGGGTCTTAGTTGCGGCACACAGGATCTTCAGTTGCGGCATGTGGGATCTAGTTCCCTGACCGGGGACCGAACCCAGGCCCCTTGCACTGGGAAGCGCAGAGTCTTAGCCACTGGGCCACCAGGGAAGTCCCTGCTTTATTTTCTTAAGTCACTAATGCAAACCATCCTTTTTAATCTAATTCATATTAAATTAAAAGGAGAGAAAAAGGTATATGCATGTATTATTATAACAGGTATACCAGTTTTTTTGTTTTTTGTTGTTTTTTTTAAGTAAGAGTCTGCACGTGGTGTCATACCAATAAATAAAGCAGTTAAGTCAGGCGAGCACCCTGCCTCACAGAATAGAGTCTGAATTAGAGGTGGGAACCCCTAAGGCTGTGTTGCTTATACCTTGTTGTTGCACATTTCTTTCCTGCAGTTCATATTTTGTGCTTTGTTTTTCTTACATGACACAATACTGAGATGTATGCCCCACCTCAAGACTATTCAAGAGTTCTAATTATTACAAACAATAATTTCTTATTATAAGACCAAATTTCCATTTTCTATATATTTATAAACAAAATCTCTTTTCATCATTTATACCACTGCATCAGACCTGAGAAAAGCACCTTTAATGTGTGTACATATTTGAATTTTGTAATTTTAATGTGACTATAAATTATGTCACCTTTCAATTAGGATAGGTTTTTTTTTTTTCATTGCCACGATGGGATTTGGTGAATGAGCTTTTGCATTTTATACATTTTGTTTTGATATATAATTGTGAGTCTTTCATCTTAGATATTATGTTGATTGTATGGCATTTGCATCCTCAGGGTCAGGGAAAATGATAATGGCAATCTATAAAGCTAATAAAATTGTATATAGTCATAGACTGTTTGGTACAATTAATGATTTAGGAGCCTGGGCATCCCCGGAAGACCTCAACTCCAATGATGTTATCCTGAACCTTTATTTTAATCATAATGCCAATCACCAAATGGTTTAGCCAAGCTGCTAATAGAACGTCTCAGGATACAGTCTGGATTATATGAGCTAATGAATAGAAATCAATGTTTTTACTACTCTTAAGCCACATGGCAAGAAATTTTTTTCAAAGTTACATGTTGAAGGATCCAGTGAAGCAAAGAGAAGAACTCTGGTCAGGATATTTGAGCAAAGATTTTAAAGGTGCATGGGAAAACAATAGCCTGACTATAAAGCTTGCGTTACAAATCACTAGGTGTGATCAAAGTAACTCAAGAAATATAATAATTATGACCTTTTTTTTTTTTGCAGTAAGCATAGTTAACCTACAAAAATACCAAAATCTTTAAAATATAAATCGTTTTATATTTAAAACCACCTTTGGATGTGTACACCTAACAGCTGTACATGAGAGTTTATTGCAGAGTTCCTCTTTCTTTGTTTAAACACAAGGGTGTGGGAAATAATCCAGCTTTGTTTAGCTCAACAAACACAGAACACTCAGAGGAAGTGAAGAACCAGCGCCCTGACGTAACCTGTTCCTTCACAACCACTTCAAACTCATATAAAACAGTGCCTCTGCCCTTCCTTTGTAGAGTCAGATGCTGAGGGCCACTGAACTTTCATGTAGTCATAACTCAGGTAGAAAAATAATTCTAATTCCAACTGTTAACTTGCCTTGAAGAACTTCCATGGGGAGAACAGTCCAGGCATTTTCCAGGTAGGAAATATAAATATAGCGAGCAGTATTGCAGGCCAGGCCAATGTACAGAACCCTAAAAAAAGCAAAGGAAAATAAGTTGAGGCTCTGGTAGAGATACAAAACATGCAAATATCACCTAGTTTTTCCCCTGCCCAAAACATCCATCATCCAGCAGGCAGTGTTCCAAACTCAGAAGTGGGGAAGCTAAAGGACAATTAAATTTAACCATAAACTCTTAGGAATAAGAAAACTGCTTCTAACACATCTGCTCTCAGCCTTTTCAAAATGCTTGTTAATATAAAAGCAAACATCACCCTTCCTGAAACTTAATTAGTAGCAGAGATGATGCTTTTTTAAGATAGTCTGGGCATACTGCCATCTGTAATGACATTGCTGGCTTCCTTCCAGGTGGCTGTAGGGTAAATATGCCTGGGATTGTAGCCACTTCACTATGATGGGGGAAGGACAGGCTAAAAATGAGAACATGTGAATATGTGGCCCGGCTTGCAATACCCAAGACACCAAGCAGTTTCACAAAGAGACTCTCAAGGTCATTGAAAACTGTCATCCAATGATGAATAATAACTATTTGGAAATCAAACACTTTTTCCTATCAGTTCAACTAATACAAGTTCATTATTTAAAAAAAGAAATCCATGACATCACATGTTTACAAAATTGATAAATATATATCAGCCTCTAGCTTTCACTCTCACAATCACCACCACAAAAATTATGAGTATAAACAAAGGCCTAAAATGGTGAATCCAAGCATAAGGTTACCATCTCTCTCATTCTGAACTAGACAGGCTGGTTTGGAAGCAAATGGTGGCTACTTCTCTTTACAAAAACACAACCCAGGGGATTTCTTTTTCTTGGTTGTTTTCCATTTTCTGTTAATTTTCCCCAACCTTAATGCTTTTCTTGTGTTCTAAATCCAAGTGGATGAAAACTAGAAGGTAAAAGAAATAAACCAATTTGACAATCAGTGGTATTTTCCTAATCTTACTCAACTGTATTTTTATATTAAAATCATTCTTATAAACGGTGTCCTCTTTTTCCAACACTGGATCAAGGAAACGAAATGCTCTGAGGCATCCAGCTGGTATTAACTGCAAATATGGAGCGGAAAGAAATATGGGGAAAGACAACAAAAGGGTTGAGGGGGTGGGGATGGGATAGGAAATGGATATTAGAATGGATTTAGGAGCTCTTCAATAACGAAAAGGTCTGGGTTGTCATATTCTTTGGACTTTATGCTCTTTTTACTTGTATGTTTTGAAGAAAAAAGTATGTTTCAAACCTGTTTGATAAAAAATATGCTGAACAAACTTGCTATAAATCCGTCAGCCAGGGTCCCAATGCTAGGAAACAGCAACGGAAAGCCCACAGGAGATTAAAATGCAAAACACACTATACAAACACACAAGTTACACAAATATGTTTCCTTCCAGGTTCTAAAGCAGCCCTGCTGATGACTTCAACTTAGCCTAACTCATGGTCAGCAAACATTTTCTATAAAGGGCCATATAGTAAATAGGTCTGGTAGGTCTTTTGCACATTCTCAACTCTGCTGCTGTAGCATGAAAGCAACCATAGACAGTATGTAAATGAATAAGCATGGATGGCTGTGTTCTAATAAAATTCGAATTACGAACACTGAAATTTAAATTTCATGCAATTTTCATGTATCACAAAATAGTATGCTTCTTGTGATTTTGTTTTCAACCACTTGAAAGTATAGAAACTTTTCTTAGTTCCTGGGTCCTACAAAACAGGCAGTAGGCCAGATTTGGCCCCTGGCCATAGCTTGCCAACCTCTGACCTAGCTCATTAGTTCTTATTAACTAACTCTGCCTGTACATCAGATTTACTCGGGCAACTGTTAAAAACTACAGTGTCGAGGCCCATGCCACCCTCAGTTAAGGCTCTTTAGGATTGGAACTCAGACTCCGTGCTTTTGAAAGCTCCCCAGGTTATTCAGATACTGAGCCAAAGGTGGAGAACCACTGACCTAGCTCATTCTAAGCAGCTCCAAGTAATTCTTGCCCATAATCCCATCATAAAAAGATTTGGTACGACATCTTCCTTGTGTTCATATTGCCTATCCTGTACCTTTCTTTTGAGCCCACTTCTGAATCAGGGTTACCATGACAACCGTTATTCAATCCAGGCCACAGTCCACAGGGCCTGGCCCTAAGTAACACGTAAGAGGTAGGTTGCGCTATGCCTTCAAACCTCTCTCTACCCCCGTGGAATTCAGCCACTGGAGTCTGTAATTTCTCGGACCCTTAGGTCTCGGATTGCCACCAACCAGCCCAGTGACTACGAGCTTGATATACCTTTCAATTCTTTTCCATGTTTCTAATCTCACAACTGATAGTTCTTTGGGACCAAAGAACTGATAGGTCTTTGTAAAGGTGAAAACACAAAATCAGAAGTATCCAGCGCAAATTACTTCATCTCCTAGAGCCTCAATTTCCTCATATATCAAGTAGACAACAACATCAACTCTGCAGGCTTGTGATAATTACAACACAGTGAGTTGCCCATAATAAGCACTCAATAAAAGGTATTATTATTACTATTCTTATTATTTTAAAGAAAAGTGTCCAAGTATCCTTCTTTTTTCTGATAAAACTTTTATCCCAGAATTCCAAGAGAGAGGACACTAGCATTCCTCCCTCACCAACCATTCTGGTGAAGCCGGTGGCTTAAAAAAATCGGCAAGTGTAAAATGATGAGCAGAAAGGAAGGCAGCATTTTGATCTATGAAAAGGGAAAGAAGTAGACAACACACTTATTGAATAATCACTGAAAAGTATTGCAGCAACCTAAGAATCTCTTTAATATCTGAATGGGATATTTAAACTGCCGTAGTATTCACTGTTATGGGCTGAACTGTGTCCCCTCCAAAATTCATATGTTGAAGGTCTAAGTCCTAACCCCCAGTATCTCAGAGTGTGGCTAGATATGGCGATAGGGCCTTTAAAGAGGTGATTAGGTGAAATGATGTAATATGGGTAGGCCCTAATCCAACATGACTAGTGTCCTGATAAGAAGAGATTAGGACAGAGACAGACACAGAGGGAAGACCAGGTGAAGACACTGGAAGACAAGCCAAGGAGAGAAGTCCTCAGAAGACATACATCCTGCCAACACCTTGATCTTGGGACTTTTAGCTTCCAGAACTGTAAGGAAATAAAATTTCTGTTTTTTAAAGCCAGTCTGTGGTGCTTTGTTATGGCAGCCCTAGGAAATGAATACATGCACACTCATGAAATTAAGGATTTGCTAATAAAAAGGAATTTATAATATGTTTTACTAGATCATCTTCTGGACAAATTATGCTGAATATAGAGCGTATGTCTGGAGTCCTAGAATTTGCCTGAGCATTAAGAGGTCTGGAAATACAGAAAAATAGTCTGAAAAATGCCTCTCAGTGACATACAGAGACCCATTGAACACCTACAGTGAAATAGCTCAGAAACAACATCATTGCTTTCCTATTTCACAACAAGAAGTCAATAAGTATAAAAGCAGACAAGAAATAAAGACCATTTTAGAACAGGTGTTATAGATAACTGATCTATAAAGAACACAATTGGTAAGGAGCAGATGATTCAGCAGGAAACACTACACCATGGAAAACCCAAATCACTGGTCAAACTCCTTGATTCTTTATTTGAGCAAAATATAATGGTAGGAGAAAAGTACTTATGAGTTTCTAATTTCTTACAAAACCACAACCCACAGTGTTGACAGGATAAGTTGATTGGTGATTATCTTATAATGAAACTGGTACTTGTTTTTTTGTTTTATTTTGTTTTTCAGAATGACAGTATTCAAGATACAGAAGCAATTAATTGTGAGTCATCCTGCAATTCCTAACAGAGTGTGGGTTAATTATGATGTCCTACTTTTCTAATTTAAACCATCTATAATATAACATGACTGAATAACCCCTGAGAACATTTCTAAATTACAAAGAACATGAATTTTGCTCAATAAACATTAACTGAGATACCACTATGTAACATACACTGTGCTGGATGAAAGGGAATAAAAATGAAGAGAAATCCTCCTTGCCTGCAAGGAACTTAGTCTAGTGGGGAGACAGGCACAGAAGCAAATAAGTTAAATACAATACCCTAAGAGGTCTGCACAAAGTGCTATGGCTACACAAAGGAGAGGTTCTTAGCTACCCCTGGGGATCCCAGGACACTTGGGTTAGAAGCAAACGGACAAAGGAGGAGGGACAAGCATCACAGGCAGAGGGAACAATAGAAAGGTTAACCATAAAACCTCAAGCATTTGCAGGCAGAGAGGGTATTTGAACGATGTAAGAAGGATCGAAGTCTAAGGATTTATGAAGAGATAAGTGAACTTTTCCAGCCCAGATCCAATCTGGAAATTATTCTCTATTCCAGAGACAATACAGGTTATGAGCAGCAGAGAAAGATTTAAGTAGGATTATCCTACAATGCTCTCAGATATATGAGATGAAAGAGCAACACCACGCAAAGAGGACCCATTCTCAGCCGAATGAGTAATTGGCAGCAAGCATGTTGCAAAGCCTCTAATGGAGAAACAGAAAAGTTCCTCAAAAAAGAAAAAACACTGGATGAAAACAAAATGCCCTGGATAAGGATGGTTCTTATCAACCAGACATGGAGCATTTGCAGATGGAGTCTGAACATGCGCTCAACTTGTGGTACAAGCCCTCGCACAAAGACACAGTGTTCCAACGCACAGAAGTGTTGCTCCAGGGCTGGGTGGAGATGAAGACAGACTAGCAGGACTTCCCTGGTGGCGCAGTGATTAAGAATCCGCCTGCCAGTGCAGGGGACACGGGTTCAAGCCCTGGCCTGGGAAGATCCCACATGCCGCGGAGCAACTAAGCCCGTGTGCCGCAACTACTGAGCCTGCGCTCTAGAGCCCATGAGCCACAACTACTGAAGCCCGCGTGCCTAGAGCCTGTGCTCCGCAACAAGAGAAGCCACCGCAATGAGAAGCTCGCGCACCACAACAAAGAGTAGCCCCCGCTCGCTGCAACTAGAGAAAGCCCACCTGCAGCAACGAAGACCCAATGCAGCCAATAAATAAATAAATAAATTCATAAAAAAAAAAAGACAGACTAGTAACGAACCATGATTCAGAAAGTAATATTTTGACAGGTTAGAGGCCATTGGGACAATGTCCTCAGCTAGAGGACAATGTCACCTAGCTAGAGTTTCATTAGGAACACCAGTTCCTAATGGGAAAGAAGTGCCTCATGTATGAATCAGCTTAGGTTTTCTGTATGGTAAACAGTATATGGACTCACCCTTAGGCTGGGTTCCATCATTCCCAGATCATCCTTTTATGGTCTATATGAACTTGTCAGTAAAAAAAAAAAAAGTTCTTTCAGATATTGCTACACATGTCTTTCTAGAGCAGACAGACACCAGCTGCTAATTAAGGTCAGGATTCTGGTGCTTAATGCAAGCCTTCAGTGTAAGCAGTGCCCACCTCCCCAAGAATGAAGCTTATTTCCAGCATAATCACCCAATACTGACAACCATAGAGTAAGATGATGTTCCCGATTGTCAGCTTTATCAGTAGGAAAATATAAATCCAAACTCTTTAGAAGATAACTAAACTAGAAGGTTTAAGCCTTGAAGAGTTAAATTTTAGTCTCGAAAATTACTGTTTTTTCATATTCATCCCCCTCCTCCCAACCAACCTGCATGATGTAATGTCACTGTGGGTGTCCTCCCAGGATTTCTCTGCCTCTATGTAGCAGAATAGGGTTTTACTGTCACCGTCTGGAATCTCTTGTCCTGCCTCCCCTTTCTTGTCCTCTCTACCCTGTGTCCCATACCCAGGGCTGGCTGGCTTGAACGGATCCTAGCTGGCATTCCTTGGAATTCCCACCCTAAGCAGAGGGCCCGAGCTACCATCACGGGACACTTCTCATGCCACAGTGGTAGCAAAAGCAACCAGAGTGAAGACGTGGCCGAGAGTCAATGACCTGAGCAACATGTGGCAGGAGCTGTCACACCCCATGCCCAGTGCTCACCTAGAAGTGGCAGAGGTGATGACACACCTGTTCCTTCTTCCAAGACATGACTTTGGGCACTAGTATCTCTGATTGTGAGAGTCCTACACTTGAAAGTGCTCATCTCTTCTAAGAAACCATCTCAAATGTCCCCAGGTATAACTGATCCTATCTCACCATCTCAAATGTCCCCAGGTATAACTCTTCCTCTGTTATACTCTCTGTTTCCATTAGAATACTTGTCACAATCTACAAGTGCTATACACAGAAGACTGTGAGTTCCTGGGAGGCAAGGACTGTGTCTTTTTCATCTTGTACTCAAAAGGAGCCTGCCTTACTCAAGTGCTCAGTGAATTATAGTAAAGTAATTTAATATAATCTTATGTAAATGAATAAAACATGAGGACAAAAAGAAGCACTATTTCCATGAAAACAGCGTTTCTCGATGGGCCACCATCATTTTGGATGCTATAATTCTTTATCATATGGGACCCAACCATTCATCGGGGGATGTTTAGGATCCTGGCCCTTGGGCGCTAAGTGACAGTCTCTGAAAAAACCAAAATGCCCCCTCACACATTTCAAAACACCTCGTATTGGGAAGCACTAGATAAGTCCCTTAAAACAAAGGCTTCCTGGTCACTGTATCATAAAATGTCCTGTGTGTGTGTCCATATTCAAGTTATATTAGTACCTAAACAAATCTAGAAAGAGACAGACACCAAACCATGATCAGTGGTTACCTTGGAGATTTATGATTACAGACCATTCATTGTCTAAGGAGTGTACTTCTGTAGATTTTGAGTTTGCATAGTGAGTTATGTACTTTTTGAAAATCACGTAAAAATAACATTTAAAAGATGGGGGAAAAACTATCAAATTAGGCATGGGAAGGTAGCCATTAAAAACTTAGGTTAAAATAATAAAAAAAACTTGGGCTTCCCTGGTGGCGCGGTAGTTGAGAGTCCGCCTGCCGATGCAGGGGACACGGGTTTGTGCCCCGATCCGGGGAGATCCCACATGACACGGAGCGGCTGGGCCCGTGAGCCATGGCCGCTGAGCCTGCACGTTCGGAGCCTGCGCTCCGCAGCGGGAGAGGCCACAACAGTGAGAGCCCATGTACCGCAAAAAAAAAAAATAATAATAATAATAATAATTTAAAAACTAATAGAATTCTGTACCCAAATTGTTTTTAAAGTATCTTTATGTCTGTGTTCCACACAAAAGAAACCAAAACTGATGGAAATCATAACCCCAATAACAGAATCATTTTCAAAGAAAATGTTTGGCCCTACAACCAAAGATTAGCAAATGTTTTTATATTTGTGTTTCAAAATGTTTAAGTTGTGAATATGTTACATTCTTATCATTAAGCCACCAACCACTAACTATTTGATACTGTCACCTAAAGCGAGCTAAAAGTCACTGCAGAACAGCAAGTACAGCATTGTAATCCTCACGTCAGGGAAGGAGAGTTACATACACATGTATTATGCACTCACATGTGAAGAGACTATCTCTGGAAGAAGACACTAGAACCTCATATCACTGATGGGCTCTGGGTGCGGGGTGGAGCTGGGGGACTGTCCCAAAGGTGGGAGAGACTTTACTGAATATCTTTTAGAACTCTTGAATTTCTTCCCTTGTGTGTATCTACTTTCTCAAAGAATAGAGATTAGTCACTGTGCTTCATGTAGCTATAAATAGGCACAGTAAATGATGTATGATGCTTGACCCATGGTTTTCCAACCTGAAGGGATCATTATCTGGGTTCCTATTTTGGTTTAAAAATAATACAACATTCTAGCTTAATTAATATTCAATATTATTTCTATCTTTTGAATCTGTTATGAGATTGGGTGTAAGTCAAAGACTCATACAAATTAGTTAAGAAAGGCACATGAAATATTCAGCATTGCCATGATTGTGCTCTTTCTGGGCAAAGAAAATTGGCAGTCTATAAACTTAAGAAAAGTATTCATTTGGTTCAAGAGCCACTTGGATCATCAGAAAGTATTGTATGTAATACAATGGGAACCTTTGAATCAAAACCGCTAAGAACCACCAAAAAAAAGATTCTATTATAAAACATCTTTTTTGGGAGACTATCTGGCACAGTGCGCTGTCTAGCTTCTGTCCTCTAGCCACATGAATTCCCAGTGGACCCACTGGGCCACTGTCCCCACCCATCCCTACCTGTGACCTGATTCCTACTCCTCCTTCAGATCTCACTCAGCTCCTTATACATGATCACCTCATGTGCCTCTCCTCATGACCCTTATCTCAGTTGTAACGGTACATTGACAACTTGACTGTATGCCCCATGCAGAGTGATGTCTATTTCATATTATGTCGGCTCAGATTTATCTTGTGTGCCTGACACATAGCAGGCACTCAATAAATATTCATGGACTAGAGGGAAAATATAAAGACGTTAAACAGAACATCACACAACAAATATTTATTGAATGAACATACTCTGTGTTAAGTGCCAGGCATATGGTAGTGAACACGATATAAATGTAAACTATGCATATACTATACCTGTAATTATATGTGTATGTAGGCACCTATTATATTGGTAATTATATATGCATACTTGTAATTATATATATATGTATAATAAGATACTTGATCATGGTACAGGAATAAGTGATGGGTATGTAAAAGAATGAATTGACTTATAAAAGAGGCCTAGAAATAGAATGATTAAAAACATGGATGTCCACATTTGGCTATATTTTTGATTAATGTTAACAGGCTACGCTCGAAGATAAGTATTCAGTCACTTATGTGGACAAGGAAGAGTTCAACGAATAACCGACTGTAGTTTGCTTTTGCGGGGCATCCTGAAGCACCATGCAATGGATCCTCAACACATGTGCACAAGCAGATAACAAGGATCTTGGGTACCCACGAGCCTATCTCACCAGAATAAGAGTTAGCATGTAAGCCACAAAGCTCAAAGAGTCAGTGGCACTGCCATACCAACCACAGCATAGCCAAAGGGATCACCAATAGAGACCCTGGAAGCCACCAAGCTTCTATCGCCAAACAGGTGTATGTAGCTGGCCATTGGCCCATCTTTGCAGAACAGAGAAGAACCACACTGTATATCAGAAGAGTAAATGGGGGAAAAAGAATATTCATCTAGCTATGTATGTTTTCTGCAGCTACTAATACTTCCTTCTATTTTTTCCTGCTAGAAAAAGAAAAGCTAAAAGTGAAGTCTCAGTCTCTGCTGGTCTTAGTCATTATTTTGCTGCCTTCAAATCTTTCCTCTTCAAATGACAGATAAGCTAAGCTAAGAGTATAATACTAGTAACCGTCAGCCGGGTCACAGTGCTGGTTCCTGGCCGTATTTACATCTTTGCATTACTATTTTAGTTTATCTGCCCACTTTTTCTTAGCTTGCGTATATCTCTAGGTAGAAAAATAAGGATGCTTAAAACAAAATAGAACCTTGCTTAATGGAACCCAACCACTTAAAAGATACAATATGCTGTTTTGTTGTTATACCTTCCATTAGGGTAAAAGTCAAATGACCAAACACACATACATAGACAGCACACACCCACGTACACCATGATTTTGTTTAAAAATTTTCCATGTGATGGCCCGAGGTATACATACAATACAAATTCTATAATTTCCAAACAAGAAGCATTGACATTTGTCATAGCAATTAATTTGAAAAAGGCCTCAAGAGTTTTAGTTGACCCTAAGCTAAATTTGAGGGAACTAAACAAGTTCATCAAAATTCAGACTGAAGGAATATCACGACCAAACCAAAAGGACATAATAATCCTACTGTTCTTGACTTTGGCCAGACCACAGCAGGAAGTGGGTACAATTAGGAGATCGCTGACAAAAAAAAAAAAAAAAAAAAAAGAAAGGAGTCTGAATGAGGGGGAAGATTAAAAAGAGGAGAGTCTGGGATAAGATGTTCTGGGGAAAATCCCTGAGGGAGCTGGAGAAGCAAAGCGGCAGAAGGGACATTCAAATATGTGAAGGGCTTTACTGCTGAACAGGGTGTGGGCTGTCTTAGCCCACACCTGAGAGCAGTCAGTACAATATTGTTGTTTTAGCTGCTAAGCAGAAAATAAGGGAATGCGGCATTCTCTCTTTTCAACTGGACTTGATCCTGGGAAGATGTGGACCTGCCTGGGACCTCCGGTGTAAGCCTAGAAATGAAGCCTACCCAACAGGAGGCAGAGCTAGTAGATGGAGAGACCAGGCTCTGATCACATCATTTGAGACCCGATTAAAGCCACACCTAACGCCATCTGCTAGACTTTTAAGTTAGACAATACACTCCTTGTTTTGCTTAAGCCACTTTGGGTAAGGTTTTCTGCCACCTCAAGTGAAAGAGTCCTAAGTGACACAAGATCTTAGCTACCTTGTGAGATAGCAAGTTCCATATCACTAGAAGGGGCCAAACAAAGGCTTAGTAACAATCTGCCAAGGATTAGGGGGAAGTGAACCAAACTGGGATGAAGCTAGGCCTACGTGACTGTATTATTTTGCTAGGGCTACTGTAACAAATACCACAGAGTGCGTGGCTTAAACAACAGAATTTATTTTCTTATAATTCTGGAGGCTCTAAGTCTGAGATCAAGGTGTTGGCAGGATTAGTTTCTTCTGAGGCCTCTCTCTGTGGCTTGTAGATGGCTAACTTTTCCCTGTGTCCTCACGTGGTCTTCCCTCTGCATGTGTCTGTGTCCCAATCTCTTCTCCTCATAAGGACATCAGTCATATTGGATTGGGATCTCCCCTAACAGCCTCATTTTAATTTATCTCTTTAAAGACCCTATCTCCAATGCAGTCACATTCTGAGGTACTCGGGAATAGGACTTTAACAGATATGCATTTTCAGGGAACACAATTCAGCTCACAAAAATGACCTCCAAGGCTACTTACAACTCCAACATGAAACAAAATTTAGTAAAGAGTGTCAGGTTTTTTTTGTTGTTGTTGTTGTTTTACACAAGAGCCATTAACTCTGTGGGCCAGAAATAGAGCCTGTGATACCAGTGGCAGCTTCTCTGGCCTCTAAAGTCAGGGAGTGAGTCTGCACCCTTAGCAGAGGATTGTTAGCATTTTGTACAACCCAACCTGACTATATTTATTCATTTACGTTATCTAGGGGATTGCTATTTACTTTTCCAGAGGTTGGTGTAAAATGAAAGGCTTTGACAAACAGTGCTAATAAATGTGTTTTCACAAGGCGCAGCACAGTGGGACGTATGCTGCACCTGGGCTGAAGTGGTGGAATCCGGGGCACGGGCATCCTGGAAGTGGACTTTTCTCAGGAATGGTCCTAACTGCCCGGGCTCTACTACAGGGGTTTTGAAAAGATCAAATAAGCACGTCAAGAAAAACTGCAAACATCTTGCAAATGTGTAAACTACCATTAAATACAAGGCACATATTTCACCAAGAGCAGCCAAGTCTTTCACAAATTCTGTCTGAGCCAGCGCATGGAGAAATGTCTAAGGTTTAGGATTCTAACTTCCATTCAAGTCAGCTGGTGTCGGAGAAACAAAATTCTCTACACACCGATCCCAACGACTGCTATCATAAATCACATCCCCAGTCACTGGCTAGACAGTCTGTTGTCATGGCATGGCCTGGATGAGTTGGCATGAATGGCTGTGTGTACATTTCCGACTTATCAGCAAAAACCATTCAAAGCCTGAGTCCTTGGCAGGGTGGGCAGGGAGGGGTGAGATCTGATGTGTGGTTTTTCACACACTGAAACCAAGCAAAGTAAAACGTTAGATCATTAGAGGTAGAACTAAACAAAGACACAACATCAGGTCCAATCCTCTTATGTTAGAGAGACAAGGAAATAGAGGTCCAGAGAGGTAGAATGGGGCCACTGTTAGTGGGCCAGTGGAAGGTCAAGGTCCCTGCCCCCTTGCCCTAGGGCTCTTTCGGCAGGTAATAACAATGTGCTGTGTTCCTACACCAAGGCCCCTGCGTGAAGTCAAACCTAGACACGGACTTGAAGAAACGCCTCTGGATTGGACCAGTGGAGACAGGGACTGGTCGTGTTGGCCTAGTTATGCTTCTGGTAGCAGCTGTGCACTTGGATTAAGGAAGTTGGGTGTATGTTTGAGTTGACTTTAGAAGATGGTTAATATTTTAAACTTTGATGAATGATTAGTAGGAATGAGGTAAGAGAAAAGTAGAAAAACAAATGCCACTCAACGGCTGCCCAATATCCTGGATCACAAAAGAAAAATTTACCCAGCAAAATTTTGTGTTCTGAGATGAAATGGACCAAAAGACCATTTCTACTGATGTAGCCCCAGAGGCCTCAGGTCATCAAGGCAGAGGCAGGACACAGGATGAGCCAGGATTTCTGCCTCCACCTGTGGGCTGGACAAGGGCTGCCTCGAGCAAGCAGACTTTGAAATCAAATAATCAGAAGTTGACTGTAGGGTTTGGGTGGCGTAAGGAGCAGAAACTATGCAGGGGCACATCCCCACTCCCCACCCCCAACCCCACACAGAGAACAGGACTGTGAGAGGAGAACAAAGACAGGGGAAGTTCAGGAGGCTGCGTCTTGGGTAGATCCGACCACAGGCACAGGCTCTGCTCACCACGCCTGCAGGTCTCTAGATGAGCCTGGGAAGTCTCCGAGATGGGCTCACCCCCCAGGGGCGCTGAACGGCGCCCCGATCTTCTCCATTCCTCGACCCCTGAGGTGGCTCCACGGAACCCACTGGGAGGGGTCTCAACTGCTCCAGCAACACTGGGTTTGGGGCCATCTCCCTCTCTTTCTTGAACGTTCACTTCCAGACTTAATTCAATGTGATCCCAACTCACAATGCTAAACATCTTCCCTGAAGTGACAATGAACTTCTGGATCGTTCAAGTATGGAAAAAATAATGTAAATACAATTACAATAAATTCCTGCCCCAAACTTGTCAACTAACAGATTTTTGTGACTAGGAATTCTGTGCTATTCTTTTTGAAAACAGGGAACTTAACTGAATAGTAGATTTTGTTCAAGCCACTTCTGTCCCCTCTTTTTGTGACATTCGGGAAGAAAGAGCATCAACATCAGTGGTCTTGAGGCTTCTGTTTGCTGCAGGCCCCTCCCCATGCCCATCCCCCCATACGAACATTTTTGTAATATTCTCCAGTTCTTTCGCATTTTCCCCACTTAGTATCTCATTTATTCCTGCCAATAATCTTCTGAGATAGGAAAGGCAAGAGTTATCGTTCATTCTGTTTTACAGCTGAAGAAATCAAGGCCCTGAAAGGTTAATAACCAAGTTGCAAGGTCTAAATAAATTGCAGAACCAAGACTCAACTCTAGGTCTTCTGCTGTCAAATCCCAGGCCCTTTCCATGGTCAGCAGAGCCCCTCCATCATGAGTGTAAGACTTTGACGGGAACTCAGGGAAATTTAAAAGGTGCTCTTTTTCACACAGAAAAATATTAATGGCCACCCTACCTTAAACATCTTGTTTCACAGAGATTTGCTGTAATATTCTCTCTGTACTTGAAACAAATTGTTAGGTTTCTAACAAAATCTCATTAACAGAACTAAGAATAACTCAATTATTAATAATAACAATAGTAATGAAAGAGTAAGAGTAATTAATAGTAACTTGATTGAGTAATGAAATAGTAATGATACTGGTCTTCATCTACTTTGATGAATACCACCATTGCTCTTGATAAACTGAAAAGAGCATGGGAATTATAAGCCAGAGACCCTGGACTGAGTCCCTACTCCATCACTCAGAAGGGTGGACCTTAGGCAAATCATAGCAAATCTGTTCCTTCCTAGGCTTTCATGGTAGCTCTGACCAACCAACCAGTATACCTGCTACCAGGAATGTGTACACAAGCAGAAGAATAAGTTTGCCACTGCCAGACCCACTCTAACTGTCATCCCCATGTTGGGCCACAGGTCCCTCCTACTCTAGTGTCCTCTGACTCTTAGAATCTTTGGGAATCCCAGCCATCTATACCCTCCTCAGGCTCTCCTTGCTCTATCTGTTTAGGCACATGTCTTAGTCTGCTCAGGCTGCCACAGCCTGCTCTGGGTGGCTCAAACAACAGAAATTTATTTTCTCACAGTTCTGGGGGCTGGAAGTCTGAGACCAGGGTGCCAGCACTGTCAGTTTCTGGTGAGGACCCTCTTCCTAGCTTGCAGATGGCTACCTTCTCACTCTGTCCTCACATGGCTCAAAGAAAGAGCTAGAGCAAGCTCTCCAGTGTGATTTCTTATAAGGGCACTAATCCCATCATGAGGACCCCATGCTCATGGCCTCATCTAACCTCAATTATCTCCCAAAGGTCCCAACTCCAAATACCATTATATTGGGGGTCGGGGCTTCAACATATGAATTTGGGGGGACACAATTCAGTCCACAGCAACACAGTTCTCTACCCTAATACCCACACTCTCTAACACAATTAGGAACAGACCCTGGGGCTCCATGAACCCTGACTGCAGGTTCTCAGGGGCTCCACCCCAGGCCCCCTGGGAGTCAACATGGTCTTTCCACCAATGGAGGATATCAGGCTCTCATCAAACCACTGTAAAATGAATATAAGAAAACTTAACAGTTTTGCAAGGTGGTTGTAACAATAAAAATATTTATGAAAACTGTATAAATTGTAAAGTCTACAATAATATTATTTCCATTTATTTTTATTGGTGATCTAGAAATTGGAAATGGAAACAATGATTTTCTGATTTAGCCTAATGAGGAAACTGAGCATAAAATTGTTCCCTATTAAAGATACAAGAATCTTCTTTGTGGAATAAAGTACAGTCCACCTATTAGTAGCAGTCCTGAGGTAAGGCAATAAAAACAATCCTACACTCGGGCATTTGTGTTAAATACAATAACAATGATTTCTTTGCTGTTATAGTCTTGGCTTGATTTCTTTCTCAGTTTACACTGTACTTAACAGATAAGCACTAGGCACAGAAAATCACACCTAAGCCATTAGGCTATTTTGGGCATCATATTCCCTCTGGTACTGTGGTTCTCCAGGCCCACAGAAACGCAGGGGCCACAGTTCTGAGGGTGAATGGAGGCTCACTGTAGGATGAAGGTCTTAAGTTATGAGTGAATAACATCAAGAGAACATTAAAGATACAGCCATTGGGCTTCCCTGGTGGCGCAGTGGTTGAGAGTCCGCCTGCCGATGCAGGGGACACGGGTTCGTGCCCCGGTCCGGGAAGATCCCACATGCCGCGGAGCGGCTGGGCCCGTAAGCCATGGCCGCTGAGCCTGCGCGCCCAGAGCCTGTGCTCCGCAACGGGAGAGACCACAGCAGTGAGAGGCCCGCGTACCGCAAAAAACCAAAACAAAACAAAAAAAAGATACAGCCATCAAGACTTCATGTTCTGACTTTAGAATATAATTTTCATCCCCATCTTAGAAGCACTGAACTTGTCGCTTGCCAACAGTCCTGTTCTATGGCACTGCTTCCAGAAGTAACACTGATAGCAACATGTTTCTTGTTTGAGGTAGACGATTTCCCAAAGTAGATTTACTAGCTGACGGGAAGGGAAGGGAAGGGACAGGAGTAGAGGGGGAAGATGATTACAGAAACCTCAAATCACTGGGATGGAGCTAGCTGTTCTACATGCCAATGTTTTGCACAGATGTCTCTAGCCTCATCCTCTCTCCCAAGATCTAGCCTTATAAATGCAACTTCCCAGTGGGCATCATCTCATAGGATTTCCACAAGTCCCATACTCCAGAACTGATAGTCCTTCCCTGGGTTCCCTTGCTTGGTGAGTGGCACCACCACCCATCTGATATCCAATTCATAAGATAACTCTTTCTCATCCCACCTACACTAGGCCCTGCCCAAAAGAACTCTCAATTTTATTTGCTTTACTCTATTCCAACTCCCAATGTCTTAGGTGCCTAAGTTAACACTTCTGTAGCATCCAGCATTTTCTTTTTGTTTTATGATCATCTGCCCCCCACCAGAAAATGGACTCCATGAAAGAGGGACCTTGTCTGTCTTGTTCAACACTGTATCCCTAGAACAGAATCTGGTCACTTAATAAAGGCTTCTTTAAAGAAATATTGAATTGAACACAATACTTAATTGTGAATTAACTCTTTCTATATGATACCTAGTCATCATTAGAAAACAGTTTTTGCCACTTATATTCGGTGTGAGTTGGTTTAATCACCTACTGTCTTCCTAACACTGCTTGAGGGTGGCTAATCTGGAGGAATGAGAGTGTCACTGGGGGTAAAAGGGATAATTTGAGAGAATGGGGCATTTTAGAGGAATGGAGATCTTACCAGGAGGGTGTTGGTGACAGATGAAAAAGTGGTACCAGGCACTGATCACTCAGAGCAGAAAAGAGTAAGATGAAGAGGTGAGACTGGGTTGCATAAAGGGACAAAATACTGGCCAATCGAAGTCTATGTGCCTATGAATCTATAAGGCAGCTGAGAACATAGGCTTTGGAGTCTGAGTGGCTAGGTTTGAATCCTACCTCTGCTATTTACTAGCTGTGTCACCGTGGAAAACCTATCTTACCATTCTGAACTTCCCCTCTCTAAAACAGAAATAGCAATGCCTAACTCACAAGGCTGTTACAAGGATGAAATGAGGGCTTGAAGGTAAAGCGTTTAGCACAGTGCCTTGGTGAGCACCTGTATGTATAAGTGCTGAAACGGCAGTGTAATAGCTATTATTATTTTTATTAATAATAATAATAATATTTTTTTTTTTTTTTTTTTTTTGCGGTACGCGGGCCTCTCACTGCTATGGCCTCTCCCATTGCGGAGCACAGGCTCCGGATGCGCAGGCTCAGCGGCCATGGCTCACGGGCCCAGCCGCTCCGCAGCATGTGGGATCTTCCCGGACCGGAGCACGAACCCGTGTCCCCTGCATCAGCAGGCCGACTCTCAACCACTGCGCCACCAGGGAAGCCCCTATATTATTAATATTATACTGTAATTATATTTTTTGTTAAGGTTGGAGGTTTTTTAATTTAAAATTTTTATCTTTTGTTTATCTTCTAGAGTCTAGGGCTATTCTGAAATTTTGAAGTTGCTAAAAAAAAAACCTTCATCTGGGATTGAAGGCATTAAATCAACAAAGGTCCTGCATGAGTCACCAGCTTATGACTCATAGAACAACTCATAATTTCTCTGAAACTCAGAGGATGAAGTAAAATGGGACTTTTCTAAACTAGGGCAGGATACACAATAATAAATGCTCCACCCATGTAAGTGTTTTAAAGAAATACCAAAGTAGAAATGTGTTCATGTCACCTCTTGCTCACATTCACCAATGGCTTCCCACTTCTCTTAGAAAAACATTCTCTCTCTCAGTGTGACCTGGAGGCCTTGCACAAGCCCTGCCCACCTCGCTGACTTCTATTATTCTTCACTCTCTCCTTAGGCCATTCACACCTGTGGCTTCCTCATCTTCACTGGGTGGCTTCCATTCAAATGTCTCTCTGCTCAAGTGTCTCTTCCTCGGAGAAAGCCGCCGCCCGCCTAACTCAAGCCGAAACAGTTGCCTCTCCTCAGTCGTTCTGGGAACCCTCATCCTGCATTAATTTTGCCATGTATCACTCATCGTTATCAGCAACATTATCAGTAAAAAGTGTTTACTGTCTACCCCAATAGGTTAGTTCCATGAGGACCAGGCTTTGTCTATCTTAATACACACTCCATATATCCCCAGGGCCTAGAAAAGCGTCTGTCACCTAGTGTGTGCTTAATAAATACTTGTTGAAGGAGTGAGTTAATAATAACAATAATATTGATAATACTACCTGCTGTTTACAGTTGAGCACTTACTATGTGCTATGCATTACCTCATTCATCTTAATGCTATGAAGTTAGATACAATTATTACCACCACTTTACTAATGAGGAATCTGAGGCTTAACAAAGCTCAATTGCTAACTTACCCAAGGTCAGACATACAGTTGAGTGTGGGATTTGAACCTAGGTCAAATGCACACATACACACACAGACATGCACACACAAACACGTGTGCACTCTTTACAGGTGAACTGGCAAAAAGAAGAATATAAGGAAACAGCATAGCTACTAGACTACTCAACACTCCTACCAGGGCTTGGGAAGATGACTGGAGTCAAAACTGGACCAATTTGCTTCCTGCTCTTGTTCATTCTCCTTAAAGGAGTGAAATGCTTGGCCAACATCCACAGTTGTAACCCAGAACCATGCCAACCCTCCATCGCTGAGGAGTCCTCACTGCACTCGGCAGTCCACAACACACAGTAGCATGGTCCAAAGATACAGTCCCCAGACAAACGTAACCTAACACTGATACTTTCCAAAAATGTCTGAGCTTCCATCTACATGTTATCTTTCTAAAGGAAAGAAAAAGTTAACAAGTTACTGTTTGTCAGCCTACAGATTACTATTCAAAGATGTTGTTGTCAGCAGAGAAAAGGCAGAGAAAAGATGATGAATACTTGAGAAATAAGAATGGGGTGGTATTCTTCCTTCCAGTTGGAAAGGCTTTGGAGGGGTATGCTATGAAGTAAGCTCTAAGAATACTTCTTTTCTTATCTACTCTTCAAAGTATCCTAATGAGATTATATAATTACAGTCTACCAAATACTCCAAGGATAAGTAGAAATATAGTTAGCCAGATTGCTTAGGTTTTTGACTTGTACAAAAAAAGCAGTAAGTTGACACTGTATGACGAGATAATTAAACAGCTGGTGCAAACTCTCATACCTGGACTCACTGTCAGCAATAAACTTCATGATCTTTGGGATATCACTTGGCTTTCTGGTACCCTGATTTCTTTTTATATATAAAGAAATATCAATATTATGATTATGACCCAAATCAGGGTTGTTGGATACATTCTGACACGAATTCCTAATGAGATAGTATAAATTTGCACCTGATTTCATTTTAAAGAGAAAGAAATAAGACCTGAGGCCATGATAATTATGTAAAGTAGGCTTTTAATCACTTAAATTTATGCTACTTAGGGAAAAATATACGGGCAATATACATATTAGTGGCACAAAATCTCAATGTTTACCTGATATATGTGGATACAGTATGTCTCTTTAAAACATATACAGCTACACACACACACACACACACACACACACACACACACAGTTGGTCTTTTTATGGGAGGTTAATTATATTGATCCACTGTAAGGAGACCTAAGCTTCAAGCTATTTTCCAATATAAAATACCAAAAAAGGTAGGGAATACATATATGTAGCACCAAGAATGGAAATTATGAATATTTTGCTATATTTCCTTAAATAAACAAAATGTTACAGATAAAGTGGGGGCTTTCCTTGTCCTCTTTGTTCCCCATCCCAGTCCCTTCTTTTTATGTCCTGTCCAGAAAGCTAAGGCTAATATGAATTCAGAATGCATTTCCCCTCTATAAATGTAAATGTTTTTCTATACAATTAGGTATATCCATAAAAATATGTGTAACTTATGAAATGCATTGTTAAAATCTGCATAAGTGTACCAAAGTGTGTATCATTCTGAAACTTGTTTTTTTCCCATTCAACATATTTTTGAGAGCTTTCCATGTTGACATATTGATCTAGTCCATTCCTTTTAACTTCTCCATAATATTCCATCTTATGACTATACCATATTGAATGTATCCACTCCCCAACTGATGGATATTTAGACTAATTCTCTTTCTCACTGTTAGAAAGCTGCAGTAAGCAAGTAATAAGCATCCTTGTACATGTCCTTCTGTGTGTGTATAAAGGTTTCTCTAGGCAGGTATATATATCTTAATATGCAATTTTCAAGCCATAGGAAATGTCCAACTTGCACATTACCATGGACTACTGAATTTGTCTCCACAGTGGTTATCTAGGTCATGAAAATTTGTAGGAGCTGTCTTTACTCTTGTCTGGGGCACACTTCAAGGACTGTCCACCTTGCCCCATGAGATGGTGAGGGGGGCCACCTGCAACTACAAAAGCTACAGCTCGTTCGGAGTTAGTCCTGCTCTCTTTAACTCAGTGAGTATCTCATTCAATGCAGCCACCAAAGGTGGAAGAGAAAACAAACCAAATATGACACCAGTAACTAAAAGCCCTGGATTCACTTACACTACCTTGCAACAATGGCCTTTTATTCTGAACTATGAATAGCTCAATTATCAGTAATGCTGTTATTAACAAGTCAGCCTGGTAGCTATGATGTAATATAGTAATATATTTCTTAGCAAAGATGTTCTTTCCAGGGGGCTATAAAAACCAAATTACGCCCTTTCGGCTCTTGATCATAAATTCTTCTACTTTTGAGACTCTACATCTTACAGATTAATAATGAGAATCTATACTTGAAATAGCTCTAAAAGACTTTTCCTATAAAAATGAATACCAACATCTTTGAAGGTAAAGTGGGAAAGGAATAGAAAAAAATAGAAACCTACCCACATATAAATAATAATGGCTACAATTACAATCATTCTGTATGCCAGCTATTACAGAGTTAGTCACCAAGCCCTAAAAAATAGCACAGAGAATATAAACAATCTACAGTCATCACAAATTGCGGGGAGAAGATCTCAATTTGACCAAAATGTTTTTGAGGAGGAATTACTTATTTTGAAAGCCACAAACAACTTTGCAGCCTTAATGATCTGTACACAACCGATAATATACCAAGTCACTGTATTTTTATCAGATCCAGTGGGTCTTGTACTCATAAGCAACATAATGTATCAGAAGATTGGCAAAGTAATAATAAAAAAACCAACTGAACTCCGAATATATGCAAGTCACTGTTCTAAGCAATTGCTGTGTTTTTATCTCATTTAGTCTTCATAAAAAAAAATCAGAGGTTAGTACTAATGATACTCCTATTTACAGGTAACAGAGATACAAAAAGTAATATAACTTGTCCAAAACCACATGGTTCCAAGTGGTAGAGCCAAGCTCTGAACCAGGCAACGTGACTCCCAGTCCATGCTTGTAACCACTATGTAACACTGCCTTTCATGAATAAGGACAGGAAGAAACCTTCCCCTGGAGACAGCAGCGATTCCTCTCGCTATTTTCTTACTTTCGATCTCTGTTCCTTATATTTCCTCTCCCTTGACTTTTCCCTCTCCCTTGCTTATGTCTCAGGTCCATTTATAAAACACTCCTAGAGGGCGCCTGGATCAGGTAATGGCATTGGAGGGGTGCTCAGAAAGTCATTTGCTCCTGAAGCGAGATGTGGAAACAGGTACAGCAAGTATCATACAACACAATTCCTCATAAGCATTAGGATACTTACTTTAAGCAATAAAACATAAACTAACATTTCAATAAGATCAGAAACTCAGAATAAAATCTTGGGGACAATCATAATTGATTTTCCTTAGCCCACGTCTCTTCTTTCACCACAAGGTTTCCTTGCTGATCTTATCCATATTTCTGGTTTTAACTGTCCCAAATCTGTATCCCCAATCCTAACCTCTTTGTTGAGCTTCAAGTTTTATAAGTCAAGTGTCATCTAGACATTCCCGTCTAGATGTTCCACTTTTAAGCTAAACACACCCAACACTGGATTCTAATTGCCTTACCACCCTCTCCCCAATTCTGCATCTCCTTCTTGAACTTCCTACAGGATTTAGTGGAACCACTGTACCCAAGCTGAAACATGGGGGTCTCTACATCACTTCCCACATCAAACCATTGCACTGATTTTACCTCCCTCAATTTCTGTTGCTACTGCTGCATACCAGGACTGTAACACCTCTCACTTGGACTATTTTGAGAACCTTCTCAGTGGGCTCCCTGCTTCAAAGTTACCCACTGCATTGCAAATAAATGAAAATCTGTGGCCCTCCCCTGCTCTGAACCTTGCTATAATTCCCTACTGCACCCAGAATAAAGCTCCTTTTCCTAATCCCAGCACTCATCTGGCCTTCAATCTCCCTGTCTTTTCCAACTCCCACCCTTTTAGTGCTCATCCTTGCATCCTATTAATCTGGGGCTCCCCAGGCCTAAATAAACTGTTTGTTTAACTAAACGTAACAAATATCCAGGGGTTTGATTTTTAAACAACACCGAGTAATACTCCTTTATATTATGTGTAAATTATAATTTCAAATTTACTATGAGTTCAAATTTACTATGAGAAATTAAGCCTTAACATTTTTTTTCTATTGTGGTGAAAATCAATTTTTAAATAAGAAGTAACACTCCATTAGGACATGAGAAGGGAAAAAAGTTGTTTAAGGTCCACCATCTTGTTTTATTTTAAATCAAGAATTGAGTTTTTCTATTTCCATTCTATTCCTTCACTGCGGCGATTGGCATCAGAAGTTCTAAGCAGTTAAGGATTGTGTATAAGTTAGGATATAATCAGGGAAACAGGCACCGATCTTAATTTGGGGGCTTGGTTAGATAGGTGGCGGAAGAGCCAAGAAGCCAGAGTACGGTGAGAAAGCCACAGACAGCCTCCACGAGGTCCAGGTCCGAAGGATGAAGGGTGAGGGCCACGTTACCAGAGCTCAAGGTCCCCCACAGCGGGCAGAGCCATAGGTGAGAGGCAGCAGCTATCAGAGATGCCGTCTGACAGGGTACAGAGGACTCCTGAGTTGAGGAGGTAGGGCTGAGAGTCTGGGAGCAGGGCTGAGTACCATAGTGGAGGGAACTACATCCAGAGAGGGCTGCAGAGATCTGCAAAGGGTTCCCCTGCAGTACTGATTCCCTGCAGTTCCCCTGCAGTCTCCAGCTGAGTACTGATCAACACCTGCCTGTGAAGAAACCACCCGAGGCCAGGGCAAGAACCACATGAAAGGATTAGAGGGCACAATCTCCAAAGCTCACACAAAGGGTAAGCTGTGACAAAGCGAGAGAGTGGCATGGACATATATACACTACAAAACGTAAAATAGATAGCTAGTGGGAAGCAGCCGCATAGCACAGGGAGATCAGCTCGGTGCTTTGTGACCAACCTGGAGGGGTGGGATAGGGAGGGCGGGAGGGAGGGAGACCCAAGAGGGAAGAGATATGGAAACATATGTATATGTATAACTGATTCACTTTGTTACAAAGCAGAAACTAACACACCATTGTAAAGCAATTATACTCCAATAAAGATGCTAAAAAAATAATAATAATAATAACCCTACGGAGAGCTAGGGTTTTTTCCCTTCCTCCCTCCCTCTCATCCTCCACCTGTGCCTCTCACCAGTCTGGTGGTTAGCAGTTTTGGCTGGAATGACTGGGAACCCCAA
This sequence comes from Phocoena sinus, assembly GCF_008692025.1. Classification (NCBI taxonomy): domain Eukaryota; kingdom Metazoa; phylum Chordata; class Mammalia; order Artiodactyla; family Phocoenidae; genus Phocoena; species Phocoena sinus. The sequence continues at coordinate 44,434,914 of NC_045769.1, forward strand.
GAGAGTCTGATGTAATTTGTCTAAGTGCAGGACGAGCATTAGGAGTTTTAAAAGCTCTCCCAGTAAGTCTAATGGTTGAGTACCACTGCAGGAGGTGAACCCAGCAGACCGGGTCCTAGAAAAAGCGGCCTGTGGAAATCTGCACCATGCCATGCAAGGTAAGGAGAGGACCTGAGAGCCAGGGGATCCAGGATCAACAAATATGGCACAAAGAGGTGGGCAGAAACAAGGAAGAGGATAGGAAGCAAAACAAACATAAACACGATCCTAAATCGTTCACTGGCTGGCTCAAATTCAGCTTCCCTGATCACCCCAGCTGCAGTTTCCTCCCTCTTATAACGCTGACTGCTATCCCTCCAATGACAAAATGTTAACATGTACTACCTCCCAAGTGTTCTCAGTTGGTAGCCGGCGTCTTGCTGTCTGCTCTGGGTCTTCCTGCAGTGCCCACCAGGAAAGTCTGTATGTTCCTCCTCTTGCTAATTGCATCATGCACTTCCTTCTTTCCCTGACTGACTGGCTAGCTCATTTGGATTCTTAGCTACTATTAAGTAGTAATTAATGGCTAATAATGGTTAATATATTACCCCTTCCAGATAGCACATGCATGAAAAAACTGACTTTAAGAATTTCAGGGCAGTCAGAGTTGCCTGAGTAGATCTTTGTGTGTCCCTTAAAATGTAAATAAATTTGAATCACATAACATAGGTGATGGCCTAATATTGAATAGTAATGATTTATAAATTTACAAATGATTAATTGCAATGTATTTTGATCACAGCCCTACTCATGGCTGCTGAAACATTCAGCAAGGTGAATATAGCCTAAAAATACATTTGTATCTCTAGTTAAAGAAATCTAGTCATCACCATTACATAAATTAGCCTAGAAATATGCTTGTAAATTCCAAAATCTTGAGGTTTCAAATTAAAAGACATTTACTTTTTTTAGTGGAAATAGTAAACATTATCTTATTTGCCTGAGAAAGCCACTTTCCAAAGAGGACAGAACCCAAGGTCAAAATCAGAAATCATTTAGTGTGTGTGTGTGTGTGTGTGTGCGCGCGTGTGTGTTTAGACTGATAGGTTTTTCCCTGAAAAACGGAGCCCAAACTGCAGAAATGTTATAATAGTAAATGGTTCAAAATTGGACATGCTGTTTTAAAAATTGTTTCCTCATTATGAATCTATATAAAAATTTGTGACAATCCACTTTTGACTCTTTTAGAATAGTTACAATCTTTGTGGTAGTGCTGACTCCTAGAAACAAACTCCCATAAGACAGTCACAGAATACTGAAAAACATGCATGCATACATAAGGGCCAGACAGATATCTCCTTATGATCCTACAAGGAAAACATAAAGACTGAATTTGTACAAAGATGATTTCTCTTCATCAACTAATGCATAATATTCTTCCAGTGAAAAGTTCAAACTTCCATCACTACATTTTCAAACCCCCAAATCTCAACCACCACTAACTGGGCTCCAAAAACTCTCACCAAAAGAAACATATCCATTCTACCTGAATACGTGGGCATAATCTCACTACAACTATCAGAATCTTCTAAACGCAGTTAATACATTTTAATGGACAGAATAAAATTCCAAAAGAGGTAAATGACCACAAATTGATGGAACCCCAGTAGGCTTTGGGGACCAACAATGCGACAAGAGCTTTCTTCTTCCATCACATCATTAAAGAAAAAAAAAAGATGCTTTTGTACGTAAAACTAGAAAATTAAGGTTAAGTGAGCCATTGGTTTTTACGTAATGAGTAACTTGTAATACTTAGGAAAGAAAACACAAGTGTAAGTTCATGTAATTACCAAAATTAATAGTAAACCCACTAGGATTTTATCATGTTCGGTATATACCTCAGACAAAAAGCAAAGACGGAAAAGAAACTACTTTTCTTAGCATGTAAGAAGAACCTAACAATTTCTTTGAAAATAAAACCTATATACATACTCTGTACTAAGTCAACATTCAATTAACGCTATTTAGTGATTAAATCATGATGTCTAGGAACTCCACTCATGGGTAAGACCTGACAGAGTACCTTTCTGGGAATAAATGGCTGTGGTTTTTAAACACACTATTAGCCGAGGTGAGATCCTGCTCATACCAATAACCAAGCTGAAGAAATTCATCACTGTGAGTCGGAATCATCACGGTCAATCCACACAGCTCAGAGAATGCAAACATGACCTGGACAAGGTTAAAGGACATCCCCAGCCCTTAATATTACAAGGCTTTTTTCTGATTGGTCCCAATGAGTGTGCCTCGGGGACTCTGTGTCTCTGGAAACTGCCCATACAGTGCCTGACTTTGTTTGTGACAACAAAGGGGTCAAAGATTTGAGAAACAGAAGGAACAGCACACAGCCTCCCAAAGCAAAACCAAACCAAACAAGGAAAAACACTCACAACTGTATGGGGAAAAGAATGATTCTAGGTTGAAACTTCACATTAGAAAATATTTTCTTCAGTTAGTCAAAGGGAAATTAAAGGAAAAAAGATCCATGTTTCTCAAAGCTTGTATCTATTTCTCCTTTGTAATTTCTCATGGAAACAGCAGATTTAAAGATTACCACATACACACAAACACACACAGTTGCTTTCTTTTAGTTATGGCAACTTCAAATTTTAGAGACAGACATGTCATACTTTTCTATGAGGTAAGAATGCTTAAGTGTACCTGGCTCTACATTTTAGAGCCAACAGCAAAGCAGAAAGACTTATAAAGAGCAAGGTACTATTCAAACAACTTCAGACAAACATTAATGGTGAGAAACATTACACAAGAAACACTGGGCATTTATAGATTTTTTGCTTAAAAGGATTACATGGGAAATTTTAGGTAGAAGCAAGATTTTAAAATATCCCATGTCTTCATGGCAGATAAAAACAGAGGCTTATGTAATAATCAGAAAAAATTATGTAAGATTCTCTTCCACATAATATCATGGGTTAGGGATGATGGTGGGTCACACCACAGCTTTATTAAATATAATGGACATCTTCATATACCATATATTCAAGGTCTTTCTGTGTCAGCAAGTGGCTGAGAATAACTGAAAGCTGAAAAAACATAATCCTCTTTATCCACTTAAGCCCCTCTTCATAAATGGCTGAGACAGGTGGTCGGACCCTTCAAGGTCCATGGAATAATACAGTTGACTAAATTGGTGTTCCTATACCTGAAAACATTTACTGTAAGATTCTCTTAGCATACAGAGCAGAAACAGCATATTTTGTTTATTTGAGATAATCCAACTAGGTTCATCACTTCCTTCCTTTTGTTTTTATTTTTAAGAGAAAGAGAAACAGAAATCCCCATTCCCACCCCAACCCTACCCCCAACACAAATGATAATATCCTTAAATGTGCTCAAAGGAGCTATAAACTACGAAAAGATAAAGTTCAATTGCTGAGGGGCAGCAACAGTACACATGTTCTTACCTGATGTGGCCAATCAATTCAATAAGCTTGTGACTAAAAAAATAAGCTGTCAGCTCAGACACATGGCTCAGGACTGAACAGACCCCAAAGAGGGTTGTCGTTCCATTCAGGTCCTCCAAATGCCAGTAGAGAAAGGTGAACACGAAGCCGTATCCGAAACCCATAAACCAAGCCACGAACAACACGGAGCCATACTGCACACTGCAAAGCAGCCTGATTAAGTCCCAGAAGTTGAAGGCCTGCACGTGGCTGGTGGTGGTTGGTGTCTCCTCAGAGGATTCTGTGGAGCTGTTCCTCTCTACTTGAGGGATCTCCACCTCTTTCCCTTTATTTTCACTGTTTTTGAAGTGGTTGTAGCGGAACCGGAACTGAGTAGCGACGATCAAGGCCATGGTCATGAGAACCCCAAAGACGATGAAGACAATCTGGTAGTTCCGGTATTCAGGGGGCTTACACCCCTTCCCATTGATGAGCACGTCCACGTGGGTGTAGTCAATGCCAATACCCACCGACAGCATTGCCAGGCCCCAGCCCAGGGAGCCCCACATGCGTTGCAGTCCATAGCGGTCTCTGTGCTTTCCCAGATACTGGAGTGTTACCGTGTCCACAATCGTGACAGAGGAGGCACTGAAAAATTCTCCTATTATGACAACTACCAAGATCACCAAGAATATAGCTTCTACTTCTTGTTGATCATAAACAAGAGTGACTTGGTCAGAAGGTAAAGATTTGGTGGTAGTGACAATAGAAGTAGTTGTCTCCCAGGTTGCATTTCCTGGGGGAGCAGAGGTTGCAGTGCTTGGGTTCATGGTCAAGTTCATAACATGGTCAGTAATTTCATCAGTGTGAGGCTGCAGAGTGGGCGCACTGGTCTTGTTTGGAGCTGTTGAGAAGATGACAGTTTCCATGACACTGTGCCCTGCTTCTAACATCTCTGACCCATTGTAAGGAGGCAGGTTCCTTTTCTCACGAATTCCTGGTGATGTAGTAATGGAAGAGACAATGGAGGAATTCGCTGGCAGGAGAGTGAACAGGTGACTTGAACTGGTGGGATGAGCTGTCGGAGGAATCTTTGGTACACACCGCAAGGTAGCAGGTTTGACAAATCCGATGCCCAGGTTGAATAAAACCCAACACAAAAGAGAAAAGAGGAGGACAATTTTGCCTTTTTTAAAGCGATCTGCAACTACACCCCAAAAGGGGGCACTGCAGAATTCAATGAAGTATCGAATACCTACCAGCAGCCCACTCTGGCTTGGTGACATTCCCAGCTGCTTATAATACACAGGCAAAAGGGGGTAAAGAGAGCCATATGCAGAGTAAAAGAAAAAATAAAAGACCTTGGAAATTAGAAGATCATTGTTTATTTTAACGCAATGTTTCTCTATCCAGTCTATTTCCTCCTCAGGAATAGCAGCTGTTTCAGAGGGGGAGGGTGTTTCATTTGAAGGTGGTTCTGGTTCCCTGGAAATACCATTAAAAGGATCGGCAAGCACATATTTTCTCTTCTGTTCCTCTTCATCATCGGTTAAGATGGCAACTTTATCATCTGTCGCCATGGCTTATCACCACCATCAGAAAGTTGATGACCTTCAAAATTTTGGTTGTTGATCTGTAAAGTAAAATTTAAAAGAAGGCTTAGTATGAAAATAATAACATTTAGACATAGAGCTTCATCTTGCCGGAAACTGAGGAGTTTCAAACTACATCTAAAAATGGTAATTGTGAGAGAGAACCATCACCACTTATCACTTGCAGCCATATAGTACTGATAAAGAAAAATAACTTTCAAAAAATCAAGTACTCGCTTTGTGGCCACTGACTGACTAATGACATCTTCTAATGACAGGTGTATAGCTCACGTTCATTCTCAATCTCTTCATTGATTCCTAGGGAAAATGTACAAATGACAGGGTTTATGTCCAAACCAAATAGAGAGAATTGAAAGTAAACAGTATTTATAGTTTCTTGGTTTTACTTTTCAAATAAATCCACTGCACTCTGAAGTCCAGAATTCTTAGAAAATAAAGGTAGCTAAAACCGTTCAGTGTTTAGAGAAAAACAGAAATAAGCTCTTAACCACAACTGCAAATGTGATGAGAAAGAGAGAGCCAATTGCACGTTTGCATCTGTAGTTGGTCACTACAGCCATGCCAATGATATCCTGGTAAGGAAGTAGTCTTTACGCTGCTTATATCACATACATTTTCCAGATGTGCTTTTATAGATTACAGTTTAAGAAAATGTCAGAAAAAAAATAGCAGATAGCATTTATTGAGCATGTACTCTGTGCCAGGCAACACTGAAAGATCTTTAAATGTATTAATTCATATTCATTAAAATAACCCTATTATCTTCTCCATTTTACAGATGAGAAAAATGAGGTATGGTGAGTTTAAATAACTCACATGTGGCAGAGCAAGGATGTGAACCCTAATATTATGGCTTTAGGACACATGCTCTGTTACACCACACTGAACTGCCAAATACCATATTTGGATAATAAAGTGCTATTAAACCTTTTTATGAGACAGGGTGCTTCATATGAAAGATAAGCAATATATCAAAGGCATAAATTTATAGGAACTGTGCCACATTCCACCAGAATTTCCCTTTCTTCTATTATACAAATGATTAAAGAGTCAAAAGGTCTTGCTTGCATCAAGATTTGTCAAGTTGCAATGAATATAATTGGATGTAGGACGTATACATATTAAATAGTTATTAATTCATTTCATCTTCTTTACTAGAGAGAAATAACTCCACTTGCCACCCCTTGGAACACATCTTGCTCTCCCTTTTCCCCAAATGAAGAATAAATTTCTGAAGATCTTCCAGAATCATGCTTGTAAACATTTTAAAACCTCTATATAGCTCCTAGGCAGACAATAGAAACATAATTTACTGAGGCCTGTGTAATAAGTCAGTTTATCTTTTACCCCCAAAGCCAGGTGTTAACGTAGCTATAAGCTTTGAAAACGTTCATGTATTTCTTTTTCTTATGTTAAAATTTTTTTATTTGAGGTAAAATTAATATAACATAAAATTAACCATTTTAAAGTAAATGATTTAGTAGAATTAGTAGATTCACAGTGTTGGGCAACCATCACCTCCCTCTAGTTCCCAAATCATACTAAAAGGTTTTCCTCAATGTTCTCTACTTATTTTTCTTTCATCATTATTGCCTCTACCTACCCAAGTCAGCAGCTCCAATTCTCTTTCATTACCTGAAAAGAACGGCAATTCTCCTTTGGACTCATTTTCTAAATTAATTTCATTTTGAGCTCAAACTTGAAAGAAATATTTGTTTTTAAAACGTATAAAATTATATGACATTTCTAGGTAAAAATGGCAGATTGAGTGCATCTGGTTTTACTCCATCCCTAAATCCAACTAAAATAACAACACACACACACACACACACACACAGACACACATACTTCTAAAGTCATAATCCAAGCTGGGAAAATTAAAGGGTACATAATAGCAATAAAATAATATTCTGGAAGCCAGAACATAGACAATTGGTAAATCACGGTAAATCTGAGAAAGCTGAAACCCTGGTTGACAATGGGAGAAGCAAGAACTAATACAATTTGTTCCTCAGAATCCCTCAAAGGCTCATGGGTTGGCCATATTAGGTTATTCTGCAAGTAAGAGTGTGTGTGTTTGAGGGGGGCTTGTGTTTGAGGGGGGCTTGATTAACAGAGTTAATTGAAAGTCTGGACCCCCAACTCCGAATGCCCAATTCCCTTCTCCACTCCACATAGCTAGCCAAACAACTAGAGGTTTTTCCCTCTGGAGAGGATGAAACAGAGGTTCTTGAGCCATAGAGCAACAGGAACAGCTGAGAGTAGGGGTGCCATATTGAAAACAGGGGGCATTAAGTGAACATACACATCCTAGATTCAAGCCCTGGCCCCGACTCCAGCCTCCATCCCACTTACCTCACTAGGTTCCCAGAGGCTGGCAAGGCTTTTATCCTCCAAGGCTTTCATCCTCCCAGAGGCTGGCAAGAACTGGAAGGTTCTTCCGGGGAGAATCTGACTAGCCCGAGAGAAATGACCTCTCAATCCTGATATTGAAGCCTCCCCAACTAAAGAACCCAACCAAATCACTCCACACAGGAGTTCAGAGTCTTATCTAGCCCTGCCACTAAATATGAGCAGTCACCGAGAATTACAAGGTATTTGAGGAAAGTCTCTTCCAGGAAAGATAGAACCGAAACAAACAGGGGAAAAAATCAATATGGAGAAAACAGAAGCTCTGTGAGGAGGAAAATATTTTTTTAAATATATTATTAATATCTTTAGAAATAGGAAAAGAAATGCAACTATGAAACAAAAGTAAGATAATACATATTTTTTAAGGAGAAGGAGGAAGGAATAAAAGGAATGCTTGAATGAAAAAAAAAAAGGTATAAAAATGTGTTATAGAAAAAAGAGCACACGGACTTCCCTGCTGGCACAGTGGTTAAGAATCCGCCTGCCAAAGCAGGGGACATGGGTTCGAGCCCTGGTCCGGGAAGATGCCACATGCCGCAGAGCAACTAAGCCTGTGCACCACAACTACTGAGCCTGCACTCTAGAGCCCGTGAGCCACAACTACTGAAGCCCACGCACCTAGAACCCATACTACACAACAAGAGAAGCCACTACAATGAGAAGCCCATGCACTGCAACGAAGAGTAGACCCACTCGCTGCAACTAGAGAAAGCCCACATGCAACAATGAAGACCCAACACAGCCAAATAAATTTATTTTTAAAAAAAGAAAAAGAAAAAAGAGCACAAATGGAAAATTAACAGATGATGTGAAAGGAAAATTTGAGGTGACTTAGAAAAAACAAAAACAACAATAAACAGATACCTCGACCTCATGTCATATAAAAATCAATTCCAGATGAATTGTATATCTAAAAGTAAAAGATAAAATAACATAATTTTTAGAAGAAAACACAGAAAAACATCTTGAAGATCTTAGGATAGAAAAAAGATTTATTAAATAGGACATAAAAAGTGCTAAGCATTAAGGAAGAAAAAAATAAATTGGAGTACATTAAAATCAAGAGCTTCTGTTCATAAAAAGGCAACATTAAATCTGAAATGGCAAGGCAAAGAGTAGGAGAAGGTATTCTGGTGAGGGTGAATGTTATATATATTTGACACAAGAATGTATCTGATATATAAAGAATCCTTCTTAAATTTTATAGGAAAATATCAAGTAGCCCAATAAGAAAAATGAGCGAAAGACTTGAACAGGCACTTCACAAAAGAGCTTATGCAAATGGTTAATAAATATATAAAAAGATGCTCAAGTTGACTAAAGTGAGCAGTGAAAGCAAATTAAAGCCAGAACGCAATAATGTAACATACCTCCAAAATGGGAAAAATAAATAAGACAAATAATACCAAGTGTTGGTGAGGATGTGGAGCAACTGGAACTCTCATATATTGCTGGTGGGAGTGTAAAGTGATACACTAATAACTGTTTGGGAATAGTTATTAAACCTGAATGTATAGCCCATGACAAGTCTAAGGTATGTATATTAAATAGTAATATATTCACCAAATGATATCTACAAAAATGTTCAGGACAATTTTAATAGCCCCAAACTGGGAGCAACCTGTCCACAGCAGAATATATGAGTTGTGTTATATCCATACAATGAAATGCCATATAGCAATAAAAATGAAAAAACTACAAACATGTGCAATGACAAGGATAAATCTCACAAACATAATGTGGAATGAGAGAAGCGAAAGCCAAAAGAACATATACTACATGATTCCACTGATACAGAGTTCAAAAGTTGGCAAAACTAATTTATGCTGTTATAAGCCAGGTAGACTTCTGCTTCTGAGAAGATGAAGTAGATATACTTTTCCTTACTGCTCCTGCTAAGTACAACTAAAAATCTTGGACATTATATATAAAACAAACATAGAAGACTCTAAAACGTAGGCAGAAAAAGGCAGACCTTCTGGGGGCCTTGATACCCAAAGAACAACACAACAATGAGTGGGGCTAAAGAACTCAGAAACATTAATGAGGATGGACCAAAAAAAAAAAAAAAAACTGGGCCTTTCCAGCCAAAGAACCAGGAAAGGGCAGCCTAGAAAACCAGAAAGCTATAGATAATTGCTCTATTCCAGTTAAGTACCACAGAGAAAGAAAAGCATGTCCCACTCCCACCTCTACTAGCAAAGGCCAAATGGGAAACCTAGACTTCCACCTTCACCAGCTATAACAGAGCACCCCAACCCCTCAGCCGAGTTGGTGTCAGAGAAGGTCAAGTATGGAGCTGAGACTTTCATCACTGCTAGGTGATAATGAGGCCACATCCCCACAGCAGTGTCAGTGGAGGCCAAATGGGGAATCTGGACTTCCACCCCAACTGTCAGATTAACAAGGCACCCTTTCCCCACTGAGGTGGTGTCAGAGGAGGCCCGGTGAAGAGTCAGAACTTTCACCACCACCCAGCAGTAACAAGATTACTCCCTCTACCTCCACTGTGCTATCCACGGGAGGCCATGTGGGGAGCAGTAAAAAGGCACTCCTATCCATCCCAGCCAGGGAGGTATCAGTGGACACTAATCATGAGCCAGAACACCCATCTCTACTGCAGGCGTCAGCACAGACTGAGTGGGGAACCTGGACTTCTACCTCCATCTGGAAGTAATGAGGCAGCGTCTCCCATTCCCTTGCCAGAGCAGTGTCAGAAAAAATCCAGCTAAAACAGAAGGCTTAAGTAAGATCCAGAGTCTCACAATATAAAACCCAAAGTGTCCAGGTTTCAATTAAAAAAACCATCATACCAAGAATCAGGAAGACCTCAAACTGAGTGAAGAAAGACAGTAGACGCCAACACCAAAATGAGAGGAACGTTAGAATAAGGTAACAAGGATTTTAAAACGGCTATCAAAAATGCTTCAACAAGCAATTACAAACATGCTTGAAACAAATGAAAAAAATAGAAAATTGAAGCAAGAAAGTCTCAGCAAAGAAATATAATATATAAAGAAAAACAAAATGGAAGTTTTAGAACTGTAAAATACAATAACCAAAATATGAAAAACTCAATGCATGCATTCAACAGCAGAATGGAGGAGAGAAAGGGAAGAATCAGTGAGCTGAAAGAATAATAGAAATCATACAATCTGAACAACAGAAAGAAAATAGACTGAAAAAAATTAACAGAGCCTCAAGAACCTTTGGGACTATAACAAAAGATTGAACATTAATGTCATCAGAGTCCTTGAAGGAGAAGAGGAAAAGGGCAGTACTGAATTACTCAAACGAATAAAGGCTGAAAACTTCTCAAATTGGCAGAAGACATAAACCTACAGATTCAAAAAGCTGAATGAATTCTAAACAAGAAAAACCCACACCAAGACACATCATAGTCAAACTATAAAAACCAAAGACAAAGAAAAAATCTTGATGGCAGAGATAGGAATCACAACTTACCAACAGGGGAAAATCTATTCAAATGATAGCAGATTTTTTATCAGAAACCATGGAAACCAGAAGGAATACAGTATTTTTTAAATACCGAAAGAAAAGAATTATCAAGTGAGACTCCTGTGTCCAGAAAAAAAGTCCAAAACCCAGAAAACTATGGACCAATATCCCTATAAACACAGACACAAAAATCCTTAACTAAATGTTAGAAAAGAAAATTTAGCAATATGTAGAAAGAACGGTGCCTATGACCATGTGGGATTTATTCCAAGGATGCAATGCTGGTGCAATATTTGAAAATCAATCAATGTAATCCACGATATAAACAAGGTAAAGAAAAAAAAGTATCATGATCCTATTAATTGATACAGAAAAAAGCATTTGACAAAATTAAACACTCATTCAGGAAAAGTCTCAGAAAAATAGGAATAAAGGGAATCCTCCTTAACTTGATAAAGATCGCCTACAAAAACCCACAGAGGGGCTTCCCTGGTGGTGCAGTGGTTGAGAGTCCACCTGCCGATGCAGGGGACACGAGTTCGTGCCCCAGTCCAGGAAGATCCCACATGCCGTGGAGCGGCTAGGCCCGGGAGCCATGGCCGCTGAGCCTGCATGTCCGGAGCCTGTGCTCCCCAACAGGAGAGGCCACAACAGTGAGAGGCCCGCGTACCGCAAAAAAAAAAAAAAAAAAAAACCCACAGGTAACATTACACTTAATGGTGAAAGACTGAATGCTTTTTCTCTAAGATAGGGAAGAAGGGAAGACTGTCTGGTTTCATCATTCTTATGCAACTTTGTGTTGGAAGTTCTAGCCAGGGCAATAAGGAAAGAAAAGGAAACAAAAGGCATACAGATCAAAAAGGAAGAAACTGTCTCTATTTGCAGTTGGCATGACTGTCTATGTAGCGAATCCCAAAAAAGCTACAAAAGCTTCTAGAAGGAAGAAATATTTCAGTATAAATTAACAAAACATGTACAGGACTGTACGCTGAAAACTACAAAATGCTGATAAAAGAAACTAAAAATTTAAATAAATGGAGAACCATACCATGTTCATGGGGTAGAACACTCAACACAGTAAAGACTTCAATTATCCTCAAATTTATATACAGTTTTAACACAGTCCCTATCAAAATCCCAACAAGATTTTTTTGTGGATATAGGTGAGATTACTCTAAAATTTATCTGAAAAGGAAAGGGAACTTGAATAGCTAAAGCAATTTTGAAAAAGAAGACATTACTTAGCCACATACTAATCACCGCTATGTGGTAATGGTGGAAGAACAGACACATAGATCAATGGAACAGAACAGAGAGCCCAGGAATAAATCCACAAAAATATGTCCAAGTGATATTTGACAAAGATGCAAAAACAATTCGATGGGAGAAAGATAAAAAACTTTTCAACAAATAGTGCTGGTGCAATTAGTCATCAATAGGCAAAAAATGAATGTCAACCTAAGTCTCATACCTTATATGAATACTCACTCAAAATGGATTCATGGATTTAAATGTAAAACTTTTAGGAAAAAAAAACCTAGGAGAAAATCTTCGGGTTCTAGTGCTAGGCAAACAATTCTTAGACTTAACACCAAAAGTATGACTCAAAAAAGGAAAAAATGAAAATTAGACTTTATCAAAATTTAAAACTTTTGCTCTGTGAAAGGCTCTATTAAAAGAATGAAAAAACAAGCTATAAACTGGGAGAAAATATTTGCAAGCCACATATTCAACAAAGGGCTAGTATCTAGAATATGTAAAGAATTCTCAAAACTCAACGGAAAATATACCAAACAATCCAATTAGAAAACAGACAAGACATGAAGAGACATTTCACCAAAGAGAACATACAGGATATACAGATGCAAATAAACACACGAAAAGATGTTCATTGTCATTAACCGTTAGGAAAATGTAAATTAAAAACATGATACATCACTATACACCTATAAGACTAGCTAAAATAAAAATAGTAACACCACCGAATTCTGACAAGGATAAAGAGAAACTAAATCCCTCATACATTGTTGCTGGGGATGTAAAATGGTACAGCCACTCTGCAAAGCAGTTTGGCAGTTTCTTATAAATCCAAACAATGTGACTACCACGTGACCCAGCAACTGCACTTCTGGGCAGTTACCGCAGAGAACTGAAAACTTATTTTCACACAAAAACCTGTACACAAATGTTTACAGCATCTTTATCTGTAATAGCCAAAAACTGGAAGTAACTCAGATGTCCTTCATGGATGAATGGTTAAACAAACTGGTACCTCCGTACCATGGGAAACTGTTCAGCAATAAAAAGGAATAGGGCTTCCCTGGTGGCGCAGTGGTTGAGAGTCCGCCTGCCGATGCAGGGGACACGGGTTCGTGCCCCAGTCCGGGAGGATCCCACGGGCCGCGGAGTGGCTGGACCCGTGAGCCATGGCCACTGAGCCTGCACGTCCGGAGCCTGTGCTCCACAACGGGAGAAGCCACAGAGCAGTGAGAGGCCCGCGTACCGCCAAAAAAAAAATAAAATAAAACTATAAAATGAAAAGGAATAAATGATTGACACATACAATAACCTGATTGAATCTCCAGAGAATTATAAAGAGTGAAAAAAGCCAATCTCAAAAGATTATCCACTGTATGATTCCATTCATATATCATTCTCAGACTGACAAAAGTATTGAAATGGAGAACATATAAGTGATTGTCAGGGGTTCAGTAGCGAGTACAGGTGGGAGGAAAGTGGAGGCGGCTACAAAAGGGCAACGTGAGGGACCTGGTGGTGATAAAAATGTTCTGTATCTTGACTGTATCAACATCAGTATCCTAGTTGTGCTATTATACTGAAGTTTTGCAAGATGTTACCACTGGGGGAAAGTGGGTACTGGATAAATGGTCTATATCTGTATTATTTCTTATAACTGTATGTGAATCTATAATTATCTCAGAATAAAAAAGATTAATTTAAAAAATTCAAGATAGTAATTACCCTTGGGTAAGGTAGTAGCTAGAAGGAGTTCTGGGGTCCTGATAATTTGGGGGTTTTGGGGTTTTTTGTTTTTGTTTTTATCTGGATCTTTATTAAATGGAAGTATTCACGTTATAAAAAGTCAGTGAACTATATTATTTTTCAACAACAAAAAAAGAACTTAAAATATGAAGCGAAAAAGAAAAGAGATGAAACTAGCAGAGAAAAGACAAGACAAATATAGGATCACCCAGAAAGTCAAGTACCTATAAAACAGGAACTCCAAGAGAAAAATAGAGAAAATTGAGAGATAGGAATCTTTTTAATTCAAGAAAATTTCTCAGAACTGAAAGATATATGAGTTGTCTGAAATGACCACGGAGTACGTAACACAGTGGATAAAATACATCCAAGCCAAAGTACATCATCAAGCTTTCAGAACATTAGGACAAAGAGACGACCCTACAAACTTTCAGAGAATAAAATGTGTCACATACTAAGGATCAGGGACCAGAATGGCTTCAGATATCTCAACAACAACACTGGAAGCTGTACTCAACCCAATTATCATTCAAGTTTATAGGTAAAAGAAAGACATTTCACATATGCAATTTCTCAAAAAAAAATGTACCTCTCATATACCCTTTCTCAGGTTGTACACTGCCAAAACAAGGGAATAAAACAAGAGAGAGTAAGACATGGAATTTAGAAAATAAGAGAACATAGGAGAGAGGCAAAGGGAATACGGCATGCTGGTGACTGGAGATCCCAGGATGTCACAAAAGGCGGCCAGTGTAGCTGGGTCAGGTGTGCAGGCTCCAGGAGAGGCTTTGTCAGCAAAGTGACACCGGCAGAATAACAATAGATCTGAATGTCCTAAGAGGAAATTTAGACCACTGGTGAAGAGTTTAGGGATGAATTACTGGTAAGTTTAGAGAAAGGTAAACAAAACACTACAAGAAAACAAAAAGTTGCACAAGAAAAGAAAAATAATCATAGTTTACTACATGTCTCAGCTTCGATCACATAGTCATACTAATGTAAGGAAGGGCTACTGAACTAACCAAAATTGCCACGTAACTATATGGGGAAGACAGGGAAATGAGAAGGCTGAATGGGCACAGAGAGCCGGGACAGCATGGAGAGTAACTCTGTATCTTCCATAGCGGAAAGACAACAGATAATGCCTACATTTAAAAATCATGAATTAAGAATACAAGCTTTTTATTTCAAAATGCACTGGTGAATATCAAAATAATCACCTTAAAGACAGAGAATGTAGTTGCCTCTGGGAGGGAAAATGAGGAGGGATGTCTTAGAAGTCTGATTTAAAAAAAAAAAGAAACAAGTCTTGTAAACTTGGTAATTTTTTTAAAAAAGCTTTGTACATGCATAACTCACCTAAAAAATAAAAATCAAAGCTAAAAAAGAAATATGCAGTCACATGGGCTTTGTCTTGGTACAAGATAATCAAAAGCAGCTACTAGTATCTTTCTCTCACAGACTAAAAATAGTTTTCAGAATTGCACATAAGGAATGCTGACCGCATGAATTCTTGTCAGGTGGCTTTTATTTAATTATCCTCCATAAATCAACTGCTGCTTCTATAACAAGTAGGTCAGAGAAGGACACAAAGTTACCTTTAAAAAGCATAATTCCCAAATTGTTCAAGTGATGATGAAGAACTGAATCAACCCCCAAATGCTCATTCAAAGCTGCAAAATATATTACATTAGGAGGTTGATTTAAACCTTGATGAGTGACTTCCCCTAAACCACTCATTCCTCTCCATCTGATTCAAATGATTTTTAATTATCATAGGTTATGCAAAGTTTCTCTTGTTAACATGAGTCCAGATGTTAAGTAGTTGTCAAAATATCAACAAATGCAAAGTAGTGAAGAAAATGTTCCTGTAGTATGGCATTCAGTACCTTTTATATGAATGTCACATTCAATAACTTCTATATGAATTGCAAATCTAAAAATACAAACAAAAACTTTTAGTTTCAACTCTGGACATTAGTGTTTAGACTCAATATTTTCAGGTCATATTTAGATACTGATGAAAAGGAACTGAAATAATCACATTGTAAACAGAGAAACAAAATAAAGTATAACTACAGTCATCTGTGTAATCAAAGGATCAGGGACAAAAAAGAAACAAATGAACCCCCCAAAAACCTCTGCATTCTAATAAAATTAAAATATGTCCCAAAGCAGGGCATGCTTTGGATGACTTAGATTACATTTAATTTGCCATAAGGATTGATAGAGTAAGTGTAAGGAGAAGTTAGAATATTTATATTTACATGCTATATGAAGTACTTAACCTGTTTACAAATCTAGGGGAGACTTTTTAAATTTAATAGTCCACCAACATGAACCCATTAAGCTAATATTTTGTTTTAAACTTCTGAATCTTAAAGATTTTTTTAAAGAAACTTTAAAAAAGAGAGAAGACATTTCAAATTATAAACAGAAATAAATCTATGAATTTCTCTAGAAAAATCTATATTACAGGTTTGCAGTTAATCCTACTTGGATAAGAAGGGCTTTTGTTTGTTTTTTAGAAAAGCTTTCTCACTTGGCACTCTCTAACGATAGTAATCAACATCATTACTGTGAACGTATATAACACAGCCTTTAAAAACCTGGAAGGGCATTCATTCTACTGGTACCTACACTGAGTCATTAAAAAATAGCAGCTATTTCTGAATTATTGATGAGGGGTGATGAAATCATTCTTGTTAAAATTGATAGCTTTCTTCATTAAATATTTAAATTAAAGCTGCTCAAAATTACATTGAGTTATCCACAAATACATGAGTATGGAGATGGATTCAACTTTTGAAGAAAGAAGATCTTAAACCTGAATATATTCCTTGGAATAATAATTGCCAAAGGTCAGATCTACCAGCGCTACGATAATGTGTGCTCTAATGTATCAGTGACATAACTACCAGTGATGGAGAGGAAACAATCCCTGGATTACACAGAAGGGACCTTCCTCCTGGCACCACAGCTATCAACACGATGTTGCCCAGAGACCAGGACTGAAGCTGCAAAATGGGCAAATCTACTTCCTGAACCCTCAGAGCTATAGCTCTACCCTGTCGACTCTTACTGGCCACTCTCTATGCCTCTGAGCGATGTGAATCCCAGAGCAGAACTCTAATCACTGCTGCAATGTATTCCCAACATAGACATACAGAAAGAAGCTCCTCTAAATAAGCCTTCGCATCCTGGTATTTACATACTGTACTGTGAACATTCAGTTCAACCCCCAGCATTTTCCAGAATAGAGCTTTCCTCAGAAGCACAGCGCTCAATTTCAATTCCAACACATCTTTTCTCAATAAGGATTGATTTAGCATCTGCTACACGTTTAGCCAATGTCATGAAAAAGAAATACAAGGTTGGTTTTACAACAGTTACACATGCTACAAGGGCATTAAGGTGTGCAAAGCTGAATGACTATTTTGGGACCTTCCTCTTCCTTTTGGAGCATTTTGACGTGGCTCCTTTATGGCTACATCAAATTGTGAAAGAATCAAACTAGCTCTAGTTTTGTCAGCCCCGATTCTCCGGAGTCTAGTTTGGGCCCTGCAGGCACTCAGTGCTACACCCACAGGCTCCCCACAGCTGCTAGCGACAGCATTCCACTTGGACTGAAACTCTTCCCAGAACCCAGAACCTGCAGTCCTTGTCATTCTTGATGGACCTTTCCCAGGCTCACAGCAAAACTTGTCTGCTAGGTGACAAACTGATCCATACAGTGGTTAATTCACAGCCTGTGGTTGTCCCCCTTGGACAACATTTTTGTATTTTAATAAGAGTTTTCAGTGGGCTATATTATTCTCACTATTATTCTCACTACACCACCACAACACTTAAACAACACTTGCTATGGGCTTAAAATGTACTAACTCATTATTCCTCACAACAGTTCTCTGGGGTAAACATGATTACTTTCCTCACTTTACAGATGAGGAAACTGAGGCACAAAGAAGGTAAATAATTACCCCAACGTCACGTAGGGAATATGCAGCAGAGCTGGGATTCAAATCCAGACAGTCTGTGCTCTTAGCAGGTCCTGCCTGTCAACCCACCGTGCCGCTACTAGACAAAGAGGTCTTGGGCCTCGAAGACTTTATAGTTGACAAGGTGAGCCCAAAACACAAGGAAGATTTAAATGACAAGTCAGAGGAATAATACAAGAGAAGTCACAGAACACTGCATAATTAACCAAAAATGTTACTGATAACAGGGGTGCTTCTGGAGTTCAGAGTAGAGAGTCCAAACTCCAGATGGGAGTTGTCAAGAGAATGAGGGACTCAACTTGAACCTTGAAAGATGTGTACGATTTGCCTTAGACAAAGGATGGAAAAACTACTCCAGGATGCGGGAAAGAAAAGACAGCAGGAGATCCTTACAAGGTTAATACTGGGGCTGAAGGGCAAATGAGGCTAGCAAACAACAATAGATTACAGATGCCCTCAAGTATCAAGCTGAGGGATGACTGGGTAGAATACAAAACACTACATTAGAGAGTTATAGTGAAGATAAAGACATGCTTTTTTTTTTTAATCCCACAAGCATGAATTTAACACCAACCATTACATGGGATGCATGCTTGGTGATCAATAATTCAAATGGTGTAAAGACGTAGTCCCTGCTATCAAATCCAGTGGAGAGAGAGAGGCAGGGGTCTCTCCACAACCATAACCCACTGTGCCAAATGTTAAAATAGGTGCAAGCACGGGTGACACAGGAATCTCTGGGGTGGGGCCTTAAGGGGAGCCTTAGCAGATGAGTAAGCGTAACCCACAAAGGAGGACCATGGAAGATGCTGATCAAAAAAGGCCTTCTGCACAATGCCAAGGGGTTCCTGAGTCGGGAGTGAGAGACTGGCCGAGATACGGATCCTAGCTCGGCCACTGTTGAGTTCTGTAGCCTTGGGAAAGCTTTTAATTTCTCTAAGTCTTACTCTTCCTCATATACAAAATAAGGAACATAATAATATTTTTCCGTTAGGGTAGCCGTGAGGATGAAAAAGGATAATGTGTGTTGAGCTCTTAGCACAGTGCCTGATACATAAGAACTTGTGCGTATTATGTATTTTGAGTATAATGGGGAGCCTCCAAAGAGAATTGAACAGGAGAGTAGAAGGGCCACATTTGTATTTTACAAAGATCATTATAGCTTCAGTGTGGAAAACAGATTGGCAGGGTTCTGCCACTGCAACCTCTACTAAGGATTCCCTAACATCTGACCTTCTATTTTAGTGTAACACTAATTGCAAATACTGATATCCTGTGATGGAATCATTTTAGACAGTACTTTATGAACTGAATCTAAGGTAATTTTTTATAACATCTGGAAATAGAATAAACTTGCAGTATTTTCCTAACTCCTTCCTCTACTTCTGAAGATTACTCCCACACCTGAGCTGTTGCATGACGTAGGGGTAATTTTATTGCTCTTTTTATAGATATTTCCTGTTTGCCCAACTAGATTATAAACTCTTTGAGGGAGGAATCCAGTACTTAGCATACTGCCCTTTACTCTTGTAAGCTCTCAATAAATATTGGCTATTTTTGACAAATACCTGATGGCAAAATACACATAAGATTTTACTAAAGCTTAAGGTGACAGACATTAATTTTAGGAAGTGCAGAGAGAAGTCTCAGTTGCTCTCCTGGCTTTGACAAAGCACCGCCTCTTTGAAAAGCCTCCCTTTCCTCATTGTAAAATGGAGATTAAAAACACAAACCAGACTTAATTAACTCTCAGGGGGGTTCTAGGGCTTAAATGAAATAATGTATGAAAAAGCATTTTTCTAACTCAAAAGCAACGTAGCAACATTCGGTGGTGGTGGTGGCTGTGATCTCATTCCAGGGTATGATATTTCATTACAATGCTGGGCCTTATTTTGCAATCACTCCAAAAGCATTCTTCCCAAGTGTTTTCGTAATCCCTGGCACCACCCTTGAACCCTAGAACCCAGCTAGCATTTTATCCATCACGGCTCATGAATTTACATCCATATCCATTTCCACGACCACAGCCTAGCTAGGAGGTGGGATGGGTGCACAGGCTTATTAGAGAACACATTGTTGGATTATGGACTAGAATGATAATTAAGTATCCACGGCAAGAAATAACTATTCATTTAAAATAGAGCCCCCTGGGACTGAGTGAACTGATGAGGATGATTATAATTTTTGTGACTTTCTGTTTGAATAATAAAAAAAAAATCCCACAAGCACTGAGGCAAAAAATATACAAATCAATTTTCACTGCAAAGTAAAGGAGCTGTTACAGTGGAGGATTACTGGACTGAATGTCAATATTATGACATAGTATGAGTGTGTTTCCTGTTTGGTAATTGCAATCACTGTTGCTTTTGTTGTGGTCATCCATTTACAATGCTTGGTGTCAGTCTATTTATCTCTTGTAAAAATAAAATACAGTGTGTGTGTGTGTGTGTGTGTGTGTGTGTGTGTGTGTGTGTGTGTGAAAAAATAAAAAAATAACCAGGTGTCTTTGGGCAAGTTATGTTACCACTCAGGTCACTGTCCACACCTGGGAACAGGGGCACAAGCCCAGCCTATTTCACTGGGCAATTAAGAAGATTGATTGTGCTTAGAAAGGGTGTCATGTCATAACTAAGAGGGTGAGCACTAGAGGCTGAAAGATCAGTTTTGAAGCAATTACTAGCCACATGGCTTTGGCCAGGTTTCTAACCTCTTCACCTCTTAGGTTTTACATTTATACATCTGTAAATCTCATTCGCACTAAACTCTTAGGATTGCTGCAAGGAATAGATGAAAACAATGCATGTGACAGGTTAATAGGGCTGGTACATGGTAAGCTCTTAATAAATGGTAACTTTAAGAAAAAAATAAAAAAATAAAATATAGCCCCCTGGGACTTCCCTGGTGGTCCAGTGGTTAAGACTCCGCGCTCCCAATGCAGGGTGCCCGGGTTCCATCCCTGGTCAGGGAACTAGATCCCGCATGTCCCAACCAAGAGCTCGCGTGCTGCAACTAAAAAGATGCCGCAGGCTGCAACGAAGATCCCGCGTGCCTGTGCCGCAAATAAGACCTGGCACCACCAAGTAAATAAATATTAAAAAATTTTTAAAATATAGCCCCCTTAGGAACACTTTAATTGTATCTGTAACATAATAAATGTGAAAGAAAGGAGACGAAGCCCCACTCTAATATATTTCCCTTCACCTACTAAGATGGTAAAAAGAACAAATTATTTCCATGGGGGGTGGGGTGGGAGCGCAGGGGCATGGCATAGACTTTAACCCTAAATGTGGTTTTAGTAATAAAAGCCAAGGGGGTTTTCACTTTCACTTTGTGGAAGACACATTTAAATGTCAATAAAAAATTTGTAATGTAGGTCCTTAGACCTTATCAACCATCATGAAAGCAGATTTCTATTTATTCGTTGTAGGCTTTTGATTAAATATTGTGCCAAGAGCTTACAACATAAATTTGAAGCAGGCCCCTGAACCTCATTTCCTTCTGTCTCTCAAACTTCCTAATACTACCAAATGTCAAATAGATAGCTAGTGGGAAGCAGCCGCATAGCACAGGGAGATCAGCTTGGTGCTCTGTGACCACCTAGAGGGGTGGGATAGGGAGGGTGGGAGGGAGACGCAAGAAGGAGGAGATAAGCGGATATATGTATAGCTGATTCACTTTGTTATAAAGCAGAAACGAATACACCATTGTAAAGCAATTATACTCCAATAAAGATGTTAAAAAATAAATAAAATAAGCCCAGTGTGAGGAACAAGTAACAGTTCATAGTACTGCATGGAAGAAAAAGGTTTTTAAAAATATATTTATATCTTGTTTCTGCAACTAAAAAAAAAAATCCAATAGGTGTTGAAAATAGGAAGTAAAATTAATTGAATATGCTGCTGCTGACACTGCATTCATTTGTCAAGAAGGAAAACAATGTAAGGATTTAAGGGGGCCACAGAAACTTTGTAAAAATAGAACCAGTGCATAGTCATCTCTCTCTAAACCAAAATCAATAGCCAGACACGGCAATGAAATTGTTTGTTTAAAATAACCAACCTCCTGAACGGCCGGGTTTCCAATATTCCTTGTACTTCAATTGCTGAAGCTTAGAAACCATTTCCCCACCGAAATAATCTTACAAATAGGGGTGGTACTCAGATTACTGAACCAAGAGTGCCAACCTCAGTGCTACAAAGCGCATAACTTTTAAATTGGGGAAAATTCTTTCTACTTTTCAATCTGGAATGCCGGCAACAGGTCTCAAAAGACAAGCCCACCCAGAGCTTCCCTACCCACTCCCCTCCAGCCATGAGCCACAGAAGTGGGCATGGACTCACCAGCCACTGGCTTCCTCCAGGGCAACAGTTCTAGCCTGTGGGAGCCGTGGAGTTACTGCCAGTGGTCTTTGAAAGCACTGAATAAATGTGTCATACATACATGTTCCACTCATTTTCCAATGTATATTGATGCTACCATCATACATCTATTTCTCTAATAAATGTTTATGCAATTCCTATTAGCTTTCCAACATTACGCAGTTTCTCAGATTGAGAACCCTACAAGTGCAATTATTTTCATGTGGGAGCCTGAGAACTATGCTAGCATTGCAACAGTGTCTTCAAACACCTTCTAGGTAATAGAACAGGTACCGGGTTAGAAGAGAAGAGAAAGAGGGAAGGCTGGAACCTGGTCAGCACGGGCACAGGCCACAGTGAAAGCAGAAGCCACAGCAAGTCACCTCTTGTCATTTGAAAACTGTCTCTATTATCAAATTATTTACAATTTTAATGATTATAGACACAATTTTTGTTTCTTTGCCAAGAAGTTAACACAGAAAAATCTCAGCTTTTCTTTTTCATTTCTTATCTTTTCGAAGTATAAAACAAAGGCTTTTTTAAAGATATTGAAAGCTATGTTATTTACTTAAAGTTTCAGATTTTCCTCTATAAATTATTGCGTGCTATACTTGAGAAGCAATTTATACAGAATATATATGAGTAAAAAAGAAATTAAAATTCTATTAAAATGTTTTTTGGTTTATTTTTAAACCTAGTTATGTGAATATCTGTTCTATACACACAGACACACATTCAATTTTTTTTTCAAATCTTTTCAGAAAAGGACTTGGGCAAATGCAATTAGTATAGGACTATGGGTCCAAAATCTAAAAATACTAGGAACACAGGAAAAGTAGACTGTGGAAAAATAAGAATTATAATGAGAAATAAAAATACAACTCCAGGTATTGGTACTGTAACACTGGGTTAGAGCACCAGTACACATATTATATATGTAAAATAATGCTATATTTATAATGGGTGCTTGATAAATGCTTATTCAACAAAAGACTGGCATTATTATGTAGCTATTCTGGCACTATTAAGACACTGAGAAACTTAAGAGGCTTAAAGAGTATACAGTCTATCTATCAGACAAGGCGTTCTAAACAGAAATTTATAGGTGTTTCTTTCTCAGACATATCTTTTACGAGTTTATAGTCTAGATGAAAATACAGACCTCAAAGTTTAGGATACATTCTTCTATAGACATGTAGCTACTGTCAATGACTTTTCTTTATATCCCTTAAGCACACTATAGTCTAAAATAATCATTTATATCCTAAGCACATTCCAACATATGTAATCTAAAATTATCTTGTTTCTTATGCTGAGAGGTACCAAGTGCTATCAGTTTCTTTCAGAAAAAGACTTATTACCTCGCCCATTAAAGAAATGAGATACTTCAATAAACATGCCATACCAATATTTTTGAAAATGAAAATATTCAATGCTGGTAAAGATGAAGATCGATAGTCACTCTCATTAACTAAGAGTAGAAGTACAGTCTTTCTAGAAGACAAGGATTTAAGTGTATGGATGTTTACCATAATGATCAAAACTGAAACAAAGTGAGCAATCAGTAACAGAAACAGTTAAATAAATTATGGTATGTCCACATGAGAGAAAAACAGAAACTTACATCCACAGGATGGAAAAACTGAAGTTAATTAATAGAACTTAAATAGAATTAATAGAATATGGGAAAATGCTCATGATTTGTGCACTGCATTAAGTGAAAAAAAGCAAGACACAAACCTGTATGTATTGTAAGAGTTTATATTTGTAAATCTATGTACTTCATACAAAATATACTTTAGAGAAAGATATGAAAATAATACCAAAATATTACTAGGGGTTATCTCTCAGAAGTAAAATTAGGAGTTACTTTAATTTTTTCTTAGACTTGACTGGATTTTTCTCCAATGAGCATATATCACTTTTAAAATATATGTTTGGTTAAGAATGTGCCTGCCAATGCAGGGAACACAGGTTCAAGCCCTGGTCCAGGAAGATCCCACATGCTGTGGAGCAACTAAGCCTGTGCGCCACAACTACTGAGCCTGTGCTCTAGAGCCCATGAGCCACAACTACTGATGCCCGTGTGCCACAACTACTGAGCCGCGCACCTAGAGCCCACGTGCCACAACGAAGAAAAGCCACTGCAACGAGAAGCCTGCGCACCACAATGAAGAGTAGGCCCTGCTCGCCGCAACTAGAGAAAGCCCGTGCGCAGCCACGAAGACCCAATGCAGCCAAAAAATAAAATAGTTTTTGAAAAAATAATAAAATAAATAAAATACATATTGTAAAGGCATTATTTGAAATACAAGGTATCTGAGTGATAACTGGGACACCCTTGACCCTGTAGTTCCTGAAAGGTCACCTGGAGTTGCTCAGCTGAAGTCTGCCTATCCTTGTGCTGTTCCTGCTCACCAGCAGGAACAAGTGAAAGGGCCAGTTACAAGAGCTCGGAGATACTTTTTTTTTTTTTTTTTTGCGGTACACGGGCCTCTCACTGTTGTGGCCTCTCCCATTGCGGAGCATAAGCTCCAGACGCGCAGGCTCAGCGGCCATGGCTCACGGGTCCAGCCACTCCGCGGCATGTGGGATCCTCCCGGACCGGGACACGAACCTGTGTCCCCTGCATCGGCAGGCGGACTCTCAACCACTGCGCCACCAGGGAAGCCCTGAGATACTCTTAGAGATATTACACCTTCAAAACACAGGGAACCTCATTAATGGGAAATAAAATTTAAAAGTGTGTCATTTTACCCCTTTGATACTCTTTTATTCAAACTCCCTCATAAAGGTGAGTGTGGGGTCTACCTGTTCATTAGTTAAACACAATTCCACAGAAAGCATTTTGAAATAGAAGAAAGAAGGCACCCCACAACAGCTACAGAAGCTTGGCTATGGTGGATCACATCAGTGCACTTCTTTAAAAAGTCATAGAGTGTCCACGTCGCTCTGTATGGTTCTGCTTTAAGTGTTTAGTGTGGGGCTTTGGGGCTTGGCTGTGTTGAGAAAGGCCTTATTTACCTTGGGCCAAGTGTGTTCTACCTTAACCTTGGGCCTAAAAAAGCCCAGAGCAGTTATAAGAGAAGAATTCGCCACATGGCTTATAGGGACTCACTCCTCCTCTGTTCTGGGGCTCAGAGTTCCTCTGGGAGTCCTGGACTCTACTGCTCCATTTCCGTTCTTCACCCCATAGTGGCCACGTGGGGAAAGTGGGGTGGGGGGCACCCAGGTCTCTCTACAGAACCACGCAGGGAGTTACTACTAGCCTAGGCTTCCCGCGCACTTTCACCAGGCACAATTAACCACAAATCAAGTTTGTTGAGACAACACCAGTTCCTCTTTCCAATTTCCCTTTTATCGCCAACAAATCCACGCCAGAGCTCCCTCGGCCACTGCTGACTCATAACGTCCCATCTCCCTCTCCCCCAAGTTCCACTCTTGGTCTCACATCAAAACATTTCCTCAGAGTCATTCAAAGCTGGACTTCCCTGTTTTCTACTTGCACATCATTCCCTGAATTTGTCTCCCCTACTCAAACACAGGCCAGAACAAATGTCAAAAAAGATGTCTCGGCCATCCTTTACTCAATCCTCTCTTATATCTCTGGAATACGGTTTTTGTAAGAGCCTAGATTTCTTCCTATCTTTGCCCCATTCTCTCCCATTCCTAAATACAGCAGGACCACCAGGTCACAAGGTAATACAGGCCAGTCATTCACATTTCCAAACCTTAACATCTCTTCAACACAATCATCAGCACATCTATGGCTCAGCCATATTCACATTACAGTGGACAAAAGCAGATGAAAGCTACTTTTAATACACAACATTTGGGGTACTTTTTGTTGGTGCTGAGGTAGCGGGGTGTGTGTGTGTGTGTGTGTGTGTGTGTGTGTGTGTGTGTGTGTGTGTTTGTGTGCTATTTAGAGCCACAAACTAGCAACCAGAGTTGCAATAGCTATAGCAGACACATATTAATATACAGGTTCAAAGTTTAGGTGTTCCACATTTTTTATTTGTTTTGGTTTGGTTTAGTTTTCTATTGGGCTCCGCGCCAATAAATCAATATCTTAGCAAATGGCTCTGATAGTCTCCAAAAGCTACCCAGCCAAGTAACTTAATTTAAACAATGCCATTTTACAAAGCAGTAAATAAGTGTCTTATAAATACAGAGAAGGAAAACCAGCTACAAAGCAAAGTTACTGAAACCCAACAATAGGGCTAAGTACTGGATAACATGTCATTCAGGATTTAGGACAACAAATCAGGCTGACACAGGCATTCTCACCCTCCAAAATGCCAGTAAAGTAGAATAAATGGCCAAAGACAGCTAATGTTGGGTAACTAAACATGGAGGAATCATATCCAAATGGAACGTTCCTGATGGAGACATTAAGGGTGTTTTCTTTGCTCCACACAGAATTCACAGCAGATGTGTACGTCTGCATTTCCCAGGAATCCAAAATGCTGTGCACTGGGAAATGACACATTCATTTTGCTTTGAGGAAAAGGTTTTACAAAAACTGGCTTTGTACTAGGGTAGGATTTTGCACTTGACTTCTGGGTTTAAAGAGAACCTACTGAGCAACAAAGTTTCCTAAATCAAAAGCCTGAGATTTCCCTCAGCCCAAAACATAATTAGAACCTTAAATGAAACGTTGGATGACACCTAAAATTGTCAGAATATCTCTTCTGCAAAATAATTTTACAATTATGTTTTTCTCGTTATTGCCTATTACGTTTATAATGAACCAACCTTATTCACTTTTCCTTTGGGTACAAAACACAAGGAAGAATGTGTTTTCTTGATTCTGAAAAGTCTGAATGTATTTGATTCTGGATTTCTAAGTCTGAGCAGGGAAATGTATTAATTTTTAAGGATTCTAAGCAATGATTTTTACTAGTATTACATAAAACAGAATTGTGGGATTTGTATGTATACATACACATCAGACAAGATTATGTACATATATGCACATGTATATGTATCTATACATATATGTTTATATATGCATCAGACTAGATTAACTTGACAACTTCCTGCTCCTGAAATTATGTTACTAAAAATAATTACACCTGAAGTCATCCAGAATGCCGCAATTTCAGGAAGTGACACAGCAGATAAATTTATTTCTCCTACTCCTACCTTCTACATAAAGAACAATTATGCTTCCAAAGACAGCCACCACTAGCAAGAGCAGGAAGAAATTCTTATCACCCTATCCAGCAGGTAAATTGGAGTGTGTGCACCAAAGCATTCTCATTGGTTAGGAAAATTGGGAGTGCTGTAGAACACCCTACAGATACTGTTAGAAAAGGTAAAACTTAGTCATTCAAGACTGGTCACCCTTTGCTCCTACACATGCAATTCCCAGAATACTACCTTCCTCTTTGATCTCCTCAGTCTCATATTTCACTTCTCTAACATTACAGAGTTTAGGCACATTCAATATTTTTCTTATTTTTTATTAAGTGAATCAATTCTATTCCTTTTGTTTCTCTTTTTAGTTTCTATAATAAAATAACAAATGCTTGTTGCAAAAAAAAAAAAAAAAAAAAAAAAGCTTTTTAAGCCCAAACATAACTTTATACGGTAAAAAGTAAAAGTACCCTCTTCTCTTTACCATCTGAACCCACTTCCTTCAGGAAGCCACTGTCAACAGTTTGGAGACAACAAGGTATACGTGTGCTTCTTTGATGGTTTGTATATAAATCTCTTCCTTTTTTCACTTACCATATCATGATTTTTTCCCAGGACAATGTGCCAAAGCAGCTAACAAATACATTTACATCTATTGCATTTCTCCCTTTCCCTACAATGAGACTGCTAAATCAAGATTTACTGAATATCAAAAGAAGTCAAACAAAAAACCTGTCAGCCTAATACTAAATATATCTGGTTATATGCATTTTTACACTTGCCTTCAACCTAAAAATGGTGAGAACAAATGGGTAAACATACATGCATAAATATATATGCACTATATAGATTATCTTACACAGATAAATGTTAACATATGTAATGTATGTATGTTGAAATGAAATTAATTTTCAAAGGCAAGAAGCAAAGGAAGGCACCTGTGTAGGTGGTGAGACTTAATGGGTCCTGAATAGGGAGGGACACCGTGTGGAAATTTCCTGGGCTTTGGAGCCAGAGACACGGGGTCAAACCTAACTCCACCTCTTACTGATTATGTGGTTTGTATAAGTTCCTTAACCATTCGAGCTTCCTTTTCATCATCCATAAAATGCGACAAGACTTATCTTACAGAGATATAGAAATTAAGTGTTTAAGATGGTGTCTTGAACATACTAAGTGCTCAAAAAGTGCCTTATTACTGTTAATAATCCAGAAACTATATATGCTAGACTTGGTGATCCAATACCTCATATCACCAAATACCTGCAAACCTTGCTGTTTCGTTTATCTTTGTGTTTTGGTTTGCCTTCATGTTTTTACATTTACCTTATTCATACAGATACAGAAAGTGCCGTAGAAATAAATTACTATAAACATGCTTAGTAGCTTTAATGCATTATTGAAATATGATCCTTTCTCCTCCTACTCCCCCAGGGTGTCTTGCCCAGGGCTCAGCAGCAATGTCCCAGCTTCCTCCTAAAAGCAATCTTAAGTTTTACAAGCCATCTGACTACCACAAAATAACTGAAAATATCTTCCGTGTCTGCTGATGACCATCAGCTTAAAGTGTCAAAAGCCGACCTTCCCAGTGAGGCGACTTCCTATCCTCTCCTTTTACTTAACAAGGCTATCAACGATGCATGCACCTTTAGCAGACTAGTGGCCACGTCTTGGGGAAGAGATGCTCTGCAGACACCAGAGGCCTACCAAAAACACATCTGCTTTTATCACATGTCGTTGGTCAACTGTACGTCCACCCACCCTTTACATTCATTTATTTTGAAAAGGTTAGATTTCCAGAAAATCCTAAACTTCTAGAACAATTAGGGGGAAGCTTGACCACTGTACTATCCAACCATCTCCTTTTACAGGTGAGAAAACTGAGGCTCAGGAAGATGTGACATGCCCAACAGCATAAAAATATTTAGACACCAGTTGGGATTAAAACCTCAACTCTTCAAGGTTCTTTTCTACTACTAATAGGCAAGATTTTATCTGTTCCAGTAGCTCTGTAAAATGTTTAATTATTAAAGATTTTCGGATGAAAGGAAATGTTTGTGGTTGCGAATATATGTGGGAGAGGCGAAATGCACCGTGTGCTGGCCTTACGGGTAATGAATCCACCTGCCTGTCCACGTGCAGATGGGATAAATGAAGGGGAAAATCGCATTTGGAATTTTTCACCCTCCTACTTAAATTTACAGGGAGCCGTGTAGGGGACACAAAGGACCCCAAAGGACTAGAAACCCCGACTGTTATCTCAAAATGGCTCTAGGGACATGTTAGGCCAGGCTGAAGTAAAGCAGTTCGGAGGCGGGGAATTTCTCCCAGGATGATAGCAGGCAAGGGGAAGAGGTATTTTGCGTATTTATTCACCTGGGTAAGCAGACGCTGTCAATTTCCTCCTCTTGCCACCCAAGGAGCTACGTCCCTGCACTCGGATTGTCTGGTGTTCTCGCCTCCCTCTTTCTCCCGAGGACGGTTATGGCAAGGGCGCGAGTGCGGCCGGGCCGACAAGGGCCTGGGCACTGGGGCGCAGCCCTCACCCGGCGACGGCTTCCTTGGGCAGCGCCTTTGTTTTCCCGACTGCAGTTACGTTTGCGGAAGTGCTGCTCGCGCTGGGCGCACCGGGGGTGCAGGCTGTAGCTGCCCTCAGCGCCCCAAAAGATGACAACCGACTCGGGATCCAAGGGGAGGGAGACAGTAGCGGGCGAGCGGGGCTGGGAGCGGAGACACCCCCCCCACGCCCTGGGGCCGGGCCCCTCCTCGGAAGCCTTTCAGCGACTGCAGGTGTGCGCGCCGCAGGGTGCTCCTCGCCCTCCGGCCGGGCCCGGCCCCTGCAGGGGAGCCCAGGGTGGGGCTACCCCGCCGCCCCGCCGAGCGCGCCCCCTTCCCCCTCGCGCCGGGCTCCGACTCACCTGCGGCGGGCGGCGGCGGCGGGAGCTCAGCGGCGCGGGGCGCGGGGAGCCATCTCCCCCGGGCACGGGGCGGCGGCTCCGGGCGCCGGGGCGGCGGCTGTCGAGACGGCGCTCACCATCTCGGGCGGGTCACTGGTTCCTCGGGAGCTGCGGCGGGGCGGGGCGCGGCGGAGGGATGCGGGCCGGTGGGGGGACCGGGAGCGGCGAGCCGAGCGCACCGGTCGGCGCGACCTTCTCTCCTCCTCCTCCTCCTCCTCTTCCTCTGGCCTGGGCTCCGCCGCTCGCTACCGGCTGGACCCGTTTCAGGGTTGAGCGCCGAGGACCCGCCGCCAGGTGCAGCGCTCCGCCTCCTGCGGCGGCGGCGGATGCGTCGGCGGCTGCTCCTCCCGGCCTCCCGCCAGCCCTGGCGGCCCCGGGGAACCCGCCGCCCCAGCCCTGCCGGGGAGGCGCGCCGCGAAGGGGGAGAGCAGACGCGAGGGTCTATCCCCAGGTCCCCGCACCCCGGCTCCCAGCTAAGAGCCCCCCACCCCGACCCCAGGCAAAAGATGCAGGCCTAGCTCCGGGGGGAGGGGGCGGAGAGTAGATGGCCGGCTGGTTGGGAATTGTAATAATAATAATAACAACAGTAGCAGCAACAATAATAGCCATCGTTTGTAGGGCATTTATTCAGTGTCAAGCAGAATGCTAACACTATTAATGCGTTGCCTCAGCGTCTCTCGGCCAGCGGTGGCTGTGGCCGACTGTCCTCAGTTGACCCGGGAGAGAGGAGCTTGGCAAGAGACCGGAGGCAAACAACCAGGGTTTCAGGACTCACCGGGGAAGGGCTGAGACTAAAGCACTCTTTCAAACTGAGAAAGTGCTGCGAAGTATCTGGCAGCTTGCTGAAGAGTGTGTCGCATCTGTAACGCAATTACAGTTGTATTTCTGGTTAGACACGCAGAGAGGGTGGGGAGAGTGGAGTTGGCTGTAAAAGGTATCATTCCTTCAGCAAGTATTTTTTTGGGTGCCTGTAATGGGCCTTTGGGGTGCCAGATCCTGTCCTCAGGGAGCTTATCGTCTTGTTCTGGGAATAACAATAATAATGGCAGCTAGCATCGATGAACATTTCTCATACATGAAACACTGTTTAAGTACTATTTAAACTTTACCATAATCCTAAAAGTATAAGTACTATTATTCCCATTTTACAACTGAGGAAACCAAGGCTGAAATTTAATGTGACTAACCTAAAATGACTAAATAGTAAAAGGGTGAGAAGTCCTTTGTCTCCAGTGTTTAAGCTCTTAACCACGAAATCATACCGATGAGAATTTTATAGGCCCTGAAGCTTTAGGATTTGAGGTCCCTCTTTAGGAAGAATAAAACAAAATTACAAAGTCACCGTGGCCCCTCCTGGAACCTACAAAGGGTCCCTGGGTCCCTGAAGTTTATGCTCCATTAACCTCATGATAAATCCACTTGCAATACTGATAAAAGCAAACCGATGAAAAGCAGTGAGTGCTCAAGTTTCAGATGAAAGAGATTAAAGTGGTTGTTGGACTCTGAGATTGACAGATTTTGGTCTGGTGTGGCCTGGAGACATCTTCCCCTGCAGTATTTGGAACTGAACGGCTCATAAAGTACCCAGTTGGTAGCTGTCATAATAGAATTATCATCCTTCTTATCTGTCCAGATATTAAAGAAGCAACCTTTTGAAAAAGAAGGAAAAAGAAAAGTGAACAGACTCCAGGTCTAATATGATTCAGGTTCTCTCCTGTATACAGAAGGAGGGCAGGAAGGAGCGGGCGGGGTGGGGCGGGGGTTTGTTCTTAACCTACAGCTGCTCAGAAATGGCTCCATGTTGAAAAGTGAAGCCAAATCAAACTAGAGGTTAATGCTGGTTTCAAATAGGACAGGGTAGCCTCCAGGGTCATCACAGCAGAAAATGTTGTTTTAATTGGCCTTATTAGGGCAGGATTTTTTTTTTCCTGGTGGCCCCTTCCCTTTTCAGTATAACTAAGGAGAAGATGCAAATATGCATGAAGAAAAAGTAACTACCACTCCTCCCACATCTCCCTACCCGCTGTGAGGTAACTAGTGGGTGTGGTGTGGGAAGTTAGCTTCCAAGTATACCAGGAGGCAAGCTATCCCAGAGGTCATTGTACAGAAAGGCTCAAAGACAGAATTAGGGTGTTGAAATCACATGGCTAATTGAATCAATTTAAAATGCAGAGTAAGAAGTCAGGAGATAGAGTAGATTAACACACTTAGGCTAGGGCACAAGCAGGGGGTATATTTTATGAAACGTGTAGAATCTGTGCCTCCCTCTCCTGAGTCAGCCTTCTGGTGCTGATGGTGTGATTACAAGGACCGGAGCTGAGGTTGATACTGGCAGTCAGAGGGTACCTGGGGCCAGAGCCAGCACACACTTTCTCTGTTGAGAGACACAGGAGCGAGGATGGCCGGCCAGTTCCAGCTCACCAATTAGCCCGATGAGCAGCTGTGGATTTTATCTGCATTTCTCAGGCAGAGAACAAATGGAGGCTGTGTAGCTGTCACCAGTGGGTGGTCATTTGAAGCCTGCCTAAATATTGAGTGCTAATATGCCTCATGGATATTTACTGTATCAAGAATATTTGGTGCCTATTTGGACCTTCCAACCCTTCCTCTCTACGTTCAGCTCATATATGCACTACTTACTTTGTCTCACAAACTACTTGCTTTCATTTAATTTCATTTCTTCTCTTATAATGTTTGTTTCTCTTATTTCCTTTGGCAGAATTGATTATTCTTTTTTTTTTTTTTTTTTTTTTGCTGTACGCGGGCCTCTCACTGTTGTGGCCTCTCCCATTGTGGAGCACAGGCTCCGGACACACAGGCCCAGCGGCCATGGCTCACGGTCCCAGCCGCTATGCGGCATGTGGGATCTTCCCGGACCGGGGCACGAACCCGTGTCCCCTGCATCAGCAGGCGGACTCTCAACCACTGCGCCACCAGGGAAGCCCCCAGAATTGATTATTCCTAAATAACAAAGCAAATATATGACAGTAGGTAATAATGAGAACAAACAGCTAACACTTATACAGGACTTACCTGTGCCAGGTACTGTTCAAAGCCCTTTTTATGTATTTATTAATTTAAGCCTCACAACAGTCACGTACACGTAGGTACTATCACCCCATTTTACAAATGAGGAAATTGGTGCATATAAACGTGAAGTAACTTTACCAAGCTCACACCACTTGTAAGTGATAGAATCTGCGTTTGAACCTAGGTAATCTAGCTTAAAGGCCCTGGCTCTTAACCAATCCCTCTTCCTAGCTCATGCAAACTCTTACAAACACGTATATTCACATATGGCAGGTTGGGGGTTTTATTTTAGGCAAATGGTATCATCTACTTTTCTCAGCAACACTAGACACTACTGAGTGTCCCCCACCTTGAAACTCTCCCTTCCTCAGACTTCTGTGACCCACAGCCTTGGGTTTTGCTCTTCCTCTCAAGCCACGCCCCTTTGTATACTCCATTTTGATTTTGTTCTAGGCCTTTCTTCTCTTTCTTCTGTGATTGCTCTTACCCTCTCCCTTGGCTTTAATCATGGAATATTTGAGGATGTCCCCAAACCCCTCTCTCTGGGACAGCTTCTCCCCTGAGTGCCAGATCTGTATGGCTAATTCCAGTAGGTTGTTTCACAGGCACCCATCTTCTGCCCCTTCCCCCCGGCTTTTACTTCTGGGTTCCCAAACGTCATCCTCCTAGTTGTACAAGGTCCTGTACTCACCGCTCCCTCCACCCTTACGCCCACACCCAGCATATTAGTTTTCTATGCTGCTATAATAAGTTACCACAAATGTAGTGAATTAAAACATGACAAATTTACTATCTTACATGTCTGTAAGTCGGAAGTCCGAAATGGGTTTTATCAGGCTAAAATCAATGTGTCTGCAGGGCTGCATTCCATCTGTAGGCTTTGGAGGAGAATCCACGTTTTGGACTTTTCCAGCTTCTAGAGGCTGCTTGGCTCATGGCCCCTTTCTCCATCTTCATAGCACCTCACTCTAACCTCTGCTTCAGCAACCATGTTGCCTTTTCTGACTCTGACCCTTCTGCCTCCCTCTTATAAGATCCCTTGTGATTACACTGGGCTCACCTTGATGGTCCAGGATAATCTCCTCCTCTCAAGAACCCTAACTTAATCATATCTGCAAAGTCATTTTTTTTTTTTTTTTTTTGCGGTACACGGGCCTCTCACCGCTGTGGCCTCTCCCATTGCAGAGCACAGGCTCTGGACGCGCTGGGTCAGTGGCCATGGCTCACGGGCCCAGCCGCTCCGCGGCATATGGGATCCTCCCGCACTGAGGCACGAACCCATGTCCCCTGCATCAGCAGGCAAACTCTCAACCACTGCGCCACCAGGGAAACCCTCTGCAAAGTCATTTTGCCGTGTAAGGTAATATAGTCACAGGTTCCTAGGATTAGGACATGGACATCTCTAGAAGGCGATGATTTTGCCTACCATACCCAGTAAATACCAAGCCCTGCGGAGTCCTCCTTTCAAAATATTCCTGGAATTTGACCTCTTCTCTGTATTCCTGTGCTATGCTAATCCAAGAGGTTCTCTCTCCTCTGCCTTATGATATCACTTCTCTGGCCTCTCTGCCTCAATGTGTTTTCTCATCCAATCAATTTTCCCTATTGCAACCAAAGTAATCTTTAAGAACATCTGACAGGGTGATTTCTTTGCAGTCCCACAGGGTTGCACAACATCCTGGGGCACCTTTCACGTTGTGTTGTGCCTCCTGGATGTGCTACCAGCAGACCTTAATCTCTACTTAAAACCCATCCAAAGGAATTCCCTGGTGATCCATTGGTTAGGACTTGGCACTTTCACTGCCAGGGCCCAGGAACCCTAGTCGGGGAACTAAAGATCCTGCAAACTGTGTGGTACCGCCAAAACAAAACAAAAAACCAAAAACCAAGGCCCCCTTTACCATAACAAAGAGATTCAAAAGTTCAGTAGTCAAATAGAATTAGAATTTTGTTTCTCATATAACAGTCCACAGGTAGGCAGTCCAAGGCTGATGGTGCGACCTCACCATCTGCACAACACATGGATTCCATGTCTGGTCCAGGGTGACTGCTTCAGTTCTCACTGTTTCCAGCACATGGGCCGGGGAGAGTATAAGCCCTGTCCCTTAAATGGAAGCCCTCACATTTGTACACATCATGTCCATACATATCGCCTTGGCTGAAACAGTCACGTGCCCACATCTGAGTGCAAAGGAGGAAAACGTAGTCTTTAGCCAAGTGGCCAGAGACCCAGCTAAATTCCATTGCTACAAAAGAAAGGGAGAATGGATTCCGGGAGTCAACTAGCAGTCTTCCACAGGAAAGAAGACAAAGTGTTATGCAAGAGAAAAATGAAGAATGTACTTTACATTGGAAGACAGGGAAGGCCTGTTTGAGGAAGTCACAGTAAACTGGACCTGAGGCATAAGTAGGAGATGACCAGGAAAAGAGTTCTGGAAAGACCTTTCCCCACAGGAGGAGCTGCCTTGAGTCAGCAAAGAGCTAAGCTTTGGTGACTGGAGCAGAGTGAGTAGTGGCCTAAGGGGAAATGTCAAGAGATGAGGTGGGAGAAATAGGCAAAAGCCAGGTCAGGCAGCAACCTGGGTATCAGGTCAAGCATTTTGAATTTTAACTTACATTCAGTGAGATCCATTGAAGAATGTTTAGGAGATCTGACTTGTGCCTTTAAAAGGTCACTGTGGCTGCTGTGTGGAGAATGGTATGGAGAGGGCAGAAGTGGAAGTGAGGCTCAGTTGGAAAGTAACCAGTGGTGACGGGAGAGACCAGCAGTGGCTTGGACTAGAGTGGTGAGCAGTGGGGATAGAAGAAGTGGATGGATTTGAGAGAGAGTTTTTGGAAGTGTATCAGCACATTCGGTGATGTATTGTGTGTGGGAGGCAAGGGAAAGCAGGTGTAAGAATGACTCACAAGTTTTTGGCTCAAGCAACTGGGTGGATTGTGACAACCTTCAGTGAGAGGGAGAAGACTGTGGGAGGAGTAGGTTGGAGGGAAGAAAGGAAGAGTTCACATTCTGGCGTAATAAGTTGGAGGTGCCTGTGAGACTTGCTGGTGGAGCTGTGAAGTAGTCAATTAAGTCTATGAGTCCAAAACTCAGAAGAGAGGGCTGGACTTGGCAGTCATCAACACTGAGGTGCTATTTACAATCACGGGAA
This sequence comes from Phocoena sinus, assembly GCF_008692025.1. Taxonomy (NCBI): domain Eukaryota; kingdom Metazoa; phylum Chordata; class Mammalia; order Artiodactyla; family Phocoenidae; genus Phocoena; species Phocoena sinus. The sequence continues at coordinate 44,471,481 of NC_045769.1, forward strand.
TGAAGGGGTCACCACAAGACAGAATATACTGAGAGAACCCTGAGAAAGGCCAACATTTACCAGCTGGTATAGGAAGAGGAACCAAGAAGGATCAGCCATAGACGTAGGAGGAAACTCAGGAGGGTGTTGTCACTGAAGCCTACGAAGTGATTTTTCAAGCAGGAGTGAATGGATAACACTCTACCCCTCCTTCAGATCCCAGATAAAACATATGTCCTCCACAGACTAGGCTTGCTACCCCTCAATGACCTCACGTACCTGGTGCCGCCTCTATCATGGCACGTATCAAATACTGTTATAATGATTTGTCTTCTGTGCTGGACTGTGAGCTCCTTAAAGAAAGGAACATACAGCCACTATGGAGAACAGTATGGAGGTTCCTTAAAAAACTAAAAGCAGAACTACCATATGGTCCAGCAATTCCACTCCTGGGCATATATCTGGAGAAAGCCATAATTCAAAAAGATATATGGGGCTTCCCTGGTGGCGCAGTGGTTGAGAGTCCGCCTACAGATGCAGGGGACACAGGTTCGTGCCCTGGTCCGGGAGGATCCCACATGCCGCGGAGTGGCTGGGCCCGTGAGCCACGGCTGCTGAGCCTGCGTGTCCAGAGCCTGTGCTCCGCAACGGGAGAGGCCACAACAGTGAGAAGCCCGCATACCGCAAAAAAAAAAAAAAAAGATATATGCACCCCAGTGTTCATTGCAGCACTATTTACAATAGCCAAGACATGGAAGCAACTTAGATGTCCATCGACAGAGGAATGGATAAAGAAGGTGTGGTACATTTATACAATGGAATATTTCTCAGCCATAAAAAAGAATGGAAAAGTGCCATTTGCAGCAGTATGGATGGACCCAGAGACTATCATACTAAGTGAAGTAAATCTGACAGAGAAATACAAATATCATATGATACTGCTTATATGTGGAATCTAAAAAGATGATACAAATGAACTTATTTACAAAACAGAAACAGCCTCACAGGCTTCGAAAACAAACATACGGTTACCCAAGGGCATACGGTTACCAAAGGGGAAACGTTAGGGGGAGGGATGCATTAGGAGTTTGGGATTAACATATACACACTACTATACACAAAATAGATAATCAACAAGGACCTACTGTATAGCACAGGGAACTCTACCCAATATTCTGTAATAACTTATATGGGAAAAGAATCTGAAAAAGAATGGATATATGTATAACTGAATCACTTTGGTGTACACCTGAAACTAACACAACATTGTAAATCAACTATACTCCAATATAAAATAAAAATTAAATTGAAAAAAAAGGAACAACTTGTCTTATTTAAGATCTGTATTACTTGTATTATTTTGTATTATTTGTATCAGTTAGCATGTAATAGTCCACGTACAGTGGTTTAAACAAGATAAATGTTTCTCCCTCATATAAAAGTTTAGGTAAATAGGTGTCTCAATGGTGTTGGGGACCAGGGGATTTATGTTCTTTTGATCTTATTTTTCTGTCGTTTTCAACATAAAGCTTCCATCTCAAGGTCCAGCATGGCTTCTCCAACTCTTCCCATTGTGTTAGCATTCCAGTCATCAGGAAAGAGAAAAAGTGAAGGGGAAGGCATGTTCCTTCCTTTTAAGACATCACCAGATGTTCAGATTAGTAAGTTGTACATATTAACACACATTTCAATTCCAGTGGCAGAACTTGGTTGCATGGTCACATCCAGCTGAAAGGAAGGCTGACAAATATAGTCTTTCCCTGGTAGCCATGTGCACAGATAAAAATTCTATTATTATGAAAGAAGGAGAGAACAGATAACAGATGCAGCTAGCAGCCCTGACAGGCCATTGTAACTGTGTCACAGAATGGCTGTGGGAATATGCTCGAATGAGCAGAGAGAAAGGTGGAGAAGAATAAACATCAAGCTCTTGACAGTGATTACCCACATGGGAGGAAATGGAAGGGAGGAAGAGGCGATAAATATTTGTTGAATAAATCGATGATAGCAAGTGGATAAACTCAGTGGTGACAACATTAATGAGGTTGGTTCTCTTTAGTTCCCCCTACCATCCCCTTTCTTTCCTTGGCACTGGCTTCATGGAGAACGTGGGACTGATACTGGACTTAAAAAATGACTTAAAGTGTAAATAGGAGGAAAGAAGGTTAACTTACAGAAATTTTTTTTTTTAATATATTTATTTATTTATTTTTGGCTGTGCTGGGTCTTTGTTGCTGCATGCGGGCTTTCTCTAGTTGCGGAGAGCGGGGACTACTCTTCGTCGCACAGAACAGGCTCTAGGTGCACAGGCTTCAGTAGTTGTGGCTCGCCGGCTCCAGAGCACAGGCTCAGTAGTTGTGGCGCACGGGCTTAGCTGCTCTGTGGCATGAGGGATCTTCTCGGACCAGGGCTCGAACCCATGTCCCTTGCATTGGCAGGCGGATTCTTAACCACTGTGCCACCAGGGAAGTCCAGAAATCTTTTATTCTGATATCTTTTTGCTTAATTCTCTTGAGTTTTCCAGAGATGGATGATCATATCAACCTACAAATAATGATACTGTGGTCTCCTTTCTAATATTTATACCTACTTTTAAAATTGTATTACACTGACAAAACAATGATAAATATTCATGATGATCAGTAGTTGTCCCCTTCTCTTACTACCTTCTTTACTACGAGTGTCTTTCATGCTTTACCACTGAGTATGAGGCTGGCTATTGCTTTGAGATAGATAATTCTTCATTAGGTTACTAAAGTAGCCTTCTGTATATGATTTGATAAGAGTTTTAAAAATTAACAAGAGCTGTTTTAATATAATTTCCTTCATGTATTTTCTAAGATGTTTTATTGTCCATTCCAATCCAGTTACACATCATATATTGTTTTTTGGTCTTCTAATTATGATAATTTAAATGATAATAAATCTACTGTAGTGGAGCAGAGAGTTCCTGGAGATAAAAGGAAGTATAAAATCCAGCCCCTTCCATCAAGAGGCTTGTGATTTACTAGCAAAGACCTGGCTATAAATAGATCGATTATAATAGAAGATAGCATATGCTATGAGTGGTACACAGATTAAGTTTTAAAAAATATCACTTTCGGGGCTTCCCTGGTGGCGCAGTGGTTGAGAGTCCGCCTGCCGATGCAGGGGACACGGGTTCATGCCCCGGTCCGGGAGGATCCCACATGCCGCGGAGCGGCTGGGCCCGTGAGCCATGGCCGCTGGGCCTGCGCGCGGCAGTGAGAGGCCCGCGTACCGCAAAAAAAAAAAAAAAAAAAGGAATCTAAAAATATCACTTTCATAATTTCTGGCCTATTGCATAAAGTTCCAATCTTTAAGTACCTTCAGTCAAATGCTAAGTCTTGCCAACTTTATCTCCTTGGTATTTCATTAATACGTTTCATCTTATCCATCTCTACACACAGTACTCTTAAGGCTCTAACACAACAATCTCCATAATGACTTTCCTGTTTCCAGCCTTGCACATCTATCCAATACAAATCAAAGCACCTAAAATGGATCTCAGTTATGTGATTTTTAAAAATACACTTATTTTGGGGAGTTCCCTGGTGGCCTAGTGGTTAGGATTCCGGGCTTTCACTGCCATGGCCCGGGTTCACTCCCTGGTCAGAGAACTGAGATCCTGCAAGCCGTGCAGTGTGGCCTATATATATATATATATATACTTTTTAATTTTCAAAACTTTTTCTTAGAGTATGACATATGTACATAAAAGTGCATAAGTCACAAGGGTAAAATTCAATGAGTTATAATAAATATGATTAAAACTTGTGTAATCACCACTAATAGCAAGAAATTGAATACTACCAGCACCCCAAAAGGTCCCTTTGTGACCCTTACAAATTACTACCTCTCCCTTCTCCCCAAAGGGAACCATCATTCTAATTTCTAACCCCACAGATAAGTTTTTCCAGTTTTTAAACTTTGTATAAACGGAATCAAACAGCATGTAATCTTTTTTTTAAGGTCTTAAACGAAGATCTGTTTTTTTTTAATTGACGCCAATTCTACTTATTATATTCAAAGCCCTTCTAATAAAAATAGTTAAACATTGTTGCTGAGCTATATTCTTGACTGACCAATGGTTAATAATAGGCCTAACTCCTCTCCCTCACTGATCCCTCTTGTACCTGCCATATTCCACTAGGAAGTCAGACAAAACAACTATAATATTATTCATTAATAATATTTCTGATGACTGTGGAAAATCAATGCCACTTTAAACATGCCTAACTAAAAATCTTAGGCACTGAAAAGATCTGGTTCAGCATGTAATCTTTTGTGTTTGATTTATTTTGCTCAAAACAACATTGCTGTGTGTAGCTATTTTATTTCCAATATACAAAGATATCACATTATTTTTCTCCATTCTGTTGATGGACATTTGGATTATTTACATTCTTTGGCAATTATAAATAATGCCGTTATGAACATTCTTGTACTTGTTTTTTGATGCATATATATACGAATTTTTATGGTATATACGTAGGAGTGTAACTGCTAAATCATGGGATATGCAGGTTCTCACTCTAATTAGTTAATAGCAAACAGTTCCTCAAGGTGGTTGTGAGAATTTATACTCCTACTGGCAGTTTTATGATTTCATCTCCTTACCTTCATTTGGTATTTTCAGTCTTTTCTCTCTGTCTCCTTTTAGTCTTTTATTTTGAAATAATTTAATACTTACAGAGACGTTGCAAAGATAGAAGAGAGATCCTACGTAACTAGAGTACAACGATCAAAATGGAGAAATTGACATTGCTGCCAATACCCTAACTAAACCCCAATACAGATCCTATTTGGACCTCATCAAGCTTTCTACCAACATCCTTTTTCTGTTCCAGGATCTAATCCAGGATTCCATATAACAGTTATGACTCCTTTGTCTCCTCCAATCTGTGACAATTCCTCTGTTTTTCGTGCCCTTAATACTGGTCAGGTAGTTTGTAGAATGACTCTTAATTTAGTTTAACTTATACTTTCTCATGGTTAGAAGGAGGTCATATATTGGGGGAAGAATGTCACTGAGTTTATGTGCCCTTCTCAGATCATATCAGGAAGCACACACATCATATATCCCATTACCTGCGATGTTAATCTTGATCCCCTGAGAAAGATGGTGTCTACTAGGTTTCTCCACTGTAAAGTCACTGTCTTTCCCTTTATAAGCAAGAATATTTGGGAAGAGACACTTTTATGCTATGCAAATATGCCATTTTCCCTTAAACCTTGATTCACTCACTTTAGCATTCGTTGGTTGTTCTTGCCAGCAGCTGTTATTACTGTGATGTTCTAATGGAGATTTTTTATTTTCCTTATCACTTCTACATTTATTAATTGGAATTCTTTTGTACAGAAAAGTTCTCCCTTCTTCCCCACTTATTTACTTATTCGATCATTTATTTATATCAGTATTGACTCACAGATACTAATTTTTTTCTTTCACTTAAAAATCAATATTATTATTTATTTTCTTTCTCAAATTGTTCTATATTTTGCCATTGAGTGTTCTTTCAGGTTGACTTCTGTGTTTTTTTTCTTTCAGGGTGGAATTTGTGTATAATTTATTAATTTCAGCAGAATTTAAAATGTATAAACAGGATAATTTTGCCATGAACTTTGCCAACATATCTGCTAAAATCAATTCTCTCATTAGTTGCTTCATAAACTCATTTTTTTAATTGTGGTAAAAAATATAAAATTTACGATTTTAGCTGTTTTAATTGTATAATTCCATAGCATTGAGTACGTTCACACTTTTTGTACAACCATCACCACCATCCACCTCTAGAACAATTTTATCTTCCCAAACTATGTACACATTAAATAATAACTCCCATCTTTCCCCACCCCGCAGCCCCTGGGAACCATCATTCTACTTCCTCCATGAATGTAACGACTCTATATACCTCGTATAAGTGGAATCATACAGTATTTGTCCTTTTGTGTCTGGCTTAGTTCACTTAGCATGATGTCTTCAAGGTTCATCCACGTTGTAGCATGTGTCAGAATATTTTTAAGGCTGAATAACATTTCATTTCATTTCAATATTCATTTCATACAATGAATATTCATACATACAATGAAAATATATTTCATTGTATGTATATACCACATTTTAAAAAATTTCAGTGTCTCTTTGACATGCTTTATTTATTTATTTACTTAGGAGCTTTGGTGTCACAGGTTGCTCCAGGTGCACCTTATATATTGCCTGCCCCAACACTAGGATCAACTCCTTCTCCAAGGAGCTCTGGTTCTTTTCATTGGATGATGGTATTGAGAAACCATGTGACTGCACTCATTATAATTAGGATATCACTGCTTCCTATCAGTGGACAGAGCAGGAAATGTATGTATGTATACTAACCCATTTAAACATACATATCTAAGGAATTCCCTGGCAGTCAGTGGTTAGGACTTGGTGCTTTCACTGCCATGGGCCCGGGTTCAATCCCTGGTCAGGAAACTAGGATCCCACAAGCTGAGTGGCACAGCCCCCAAAAATAAAATAATAAAATAAAATAAACATACATATCTATATTTCTGTACCTATCTAACTGTATATATACTTAAAAATAAAATAAAATGTGAATTCATACTGATACCTCCAACTCCAATCCAGCATCATGGGATTCATTCTAGCATTCCCCCTTTGCTTATTTATAACTTTTTTCTACCAGTGAGAAATCTGATTTGCATTGTCCACAATATATTTACTTATTTGTTCAAACTCAGTATACAACTTAAAGTAGTTTCAGAGTTGCTCACTAATGCCCCTATGAGAAATAAATTCACCAACTAGACTGCAGTGTTTTGGAAATTTATTTTTTAGTCCTACTCTATCCAGTGAAAACACTGTTTTCCAAAGCTACTTAGGTCAAGCTCCTTTCTTACCCAACCCTTTAATGTGGTCACTGATATGTAATGCAGTAATTTGTAATGCAATTAGAGTCATTTGCCAAAACTCTGCATTTTATCTTGAGTCCCCCTCCTATATCCTGTCTGTTTTTAATTTGCATACAATAAAAAACACTGGATTTCATATATTGTTCTGTGGGTTTTAAAAAATTCATAGTCATGTTTCTACCATCACAGTAACATGAAGACCTGTTCTATCACCTAAAAAATTCTCTTGTGCTATGCCCCTTTGTAGTTAACTCCCACCATCCCCAACTCCTGGCAACTACTTATCAGTTATCTGTGCCTATAGTTTTCCTTTTCCAGAATGTGGTAAAAATGGAATCATACAAAATATAGCCTCTTAGATCTGACTTCTTTCACTTAGCAGTATCTATGTAAGGTCCACTGACATTGTATGAATCAATAGTTCATTCCTTTTTATTGCTGAACAGTATTCCATCGTAGGGACATAGCACAATTTTTTACCCATTCACTGATTGAAAGGTGTTTGGGTTATTTCCGGTTGTTGGTTATTATTAATAAAGCTTCTATAAACATTTGTATACAGGTTTCGAGTGGCAAAATTTTTAATTTACTTGTGTAAATACCATGGGATTGCTGGGGCACATGGTAAATGTATGTTTAACTTTATAAGAAACAGCCAAACTGTTTTCAATGTAGCTATAACATTTTGCATTCCCACCAGCAATATATGGCAACACTTTGTCAACACTTGCTATTTACTGTGTTTTAATTTCAGCCCCTCTAAAGGTACTGTATTCAGTGGTAGATCATTGTGGCTTTCATTTGCCTTTCCCTAATAACTAAAAATATTTAGCATCTTTATATATGCTTATTTGACATGTATCTCTTCTTTGATAAAGTGTCTGTTTAGATCCTTTGCCCATTTTTACTGGGTTGTTTATATTCTTATTGCTGGCTTTTGAGGGTTCCTTATAGATTCTGGATACAAGTTGCCTACAACATATGTGGATTGCAAATGTTACTCCAGGTCATGACTTGTCTTTCATTCTCTTAACAATGCGTTTTTGTAGGGCAAAGAGGTTTCGTTTTCATAAAATCAAACTTATCAACTTTTTTATTTTATAGGTTATATTTTTGATGTCATATCTAAAAATCTTTGCCAAATGAATAAAATTAAAGGTTGGTTCTTTGAAAAGATCAGGAAAATTGTTAAGCTTCTAGCCAGATTGAGCAGGTTATAAAGAGAGAATATAGGAGTTCCCTGGCAGTCCAATGGTTAGGACTTGGCGCTTTCACTGCTGTGGCCTGGGTTCAATCCCTGGTCGGGGAACTAACTGCACTAGACCCCACAAGGCGGGTGGCCCAGCCAGGAAAAAAAAAAAAAGAGAGAGAGAGAAAGAGAGAATATACAAACTACCAGTACAAAGAGAGAGAGAGAGAGAAAAACTACCAATCCTATTAAAAGGATAAGAAGAAAATGTTATGAATAATTATATGCTAATAATTTGTCAACTTTGATGAAATGCACAAATTCCTTTGAACATAAACTATGGAAGCTACTTCAATAGAAATAGACAACATGAATAGCCAAGTATCTATTAAAGAAACTGAATTTGTAGTTTAAGACTTTTCCACAGTGAAAACTCTAGACCTAGGTGTCTTCATTGGTAAGTTCTACCAAACATTTAATAACACCACTTCTATACAAACACTTCCAGAGACTGAAGAGGAGGGAACTCTTCCCAGCTCAATTTACGAGGCCAGCATTACTCTGATCCCAAAGACAAAGATATTAAAAGAAAAGAAAACTACAGACTAATATCCCTAACATCAGTGCAAAACTTCTTAATGAAATTTTAGCAAACTGAATCCAGCAATATATTAAAAACTGTAGTACACCATGACCCACTGGAATTTATGTCAGAAAGGTAAGGTTGGTTCAATACTTGAAATTTAATCGACATAATTCATTATACCAACATAATAAAAAGGAAACATGATTATCTCAATAGCTACAGAACAAATATTTGACAAAATCCAATGTCTATTCAACATTGTACTAGAAGTTCTATTTAATGCAATAAGGCAAATAAATAAATAAATAAAAAGCATCCAGATTGGAAAAGGAAAAAAGTAAAACTGCCTTTATTCACAGATTACATGGTTGTCTATGTGGAAAATTCCAAACAATTTATGATAAAAGCTGCTAGAAAAAATAGAACTAATAAGTGAACTATCAAGTTTGCAGGATACAGAAATCAATTTAAAAATCAATTGTATTTCTCTGAACAAGCAGTGAACAGCAAGCAATTCAAATTTATAAGACATTACCATTTACACGACATCAAAAATATAAAATACTTATTTTTGACCTATTAAAAACTTTTAGTTAAAAAACTCGTGTTAAAAATTATAAAACAGGTCTTCCCTGGTGGTGCAGTGGTTGAGAGTCCACCTGCCGATGCAGGGGACACGGGTTCGTGCCCCGGTCCGGGAAGATCCCACATGCCGCGGAGCGGCTGGGCCCGTGAGCCATGGCTGCTGAGCCTGCGCGTCCAGAGCCTGTGCTCCGCAACGGGAGAGGCCACAACAATGAGAGGCCCACGTACCAAAAAAAAAAAAAAATTATAAAACATTGCTGAGATATAAAGAAAGCCTAAATAAATGGAAGTGATCCACCATAATACTGGACTACAAGGCTCGGTATTGTTAAAATGTCAATTCTCCCCTATTCTACAGATTAAACACAATCCCAGTCAAAAAAATCTCAAGAGGCTTTTTTGTAGGAATTGACAAACATTCTAAAACTTACATAGAAATGCAAAGGATCTAGCATGCAGACCAACGTTGAAAAAGAACAAAAGGACGTACACCATCCAATTGCAACACTTATATAAGCCTATGGTAATCAAGACACTGTGGTATTGGTATAAAGACAGATATAGAGACCAACTGAACAGAATGGAGAATCCAGAAATAAACTCACACACCTATACAACTGATTTTCAACAAAGCTACCAAGGCAAATCAGTAGAGAAAGAATAATCTTTTCAACATAAGTGCTGGAACAACTGGATCTCCATATTTAAAAAGTGAATCTTGGGGCTTCCCTGGTGGCACAGTGGTTGAGAATCTGCTTGCCAATGCAGGGGACATGGGTTCGAGCCCTGGTCTGGGAAGATCCCACATGCCACGGAGCAACTAAGCCTGTGCGCCACAACTACTGAGCCTGCGTTCTAGAGGCCGTGAGCCACAACTACTGAGCCCACATGCCACAACTACTGAAGCCCACGTGCCTAGAGCCCTTGCTCCACACGGAAGAGCAGCCCCCACTTGGCGCAACTAGAGAAAGCCCATGTGCAGCAACGAAGACCCAACGCAGCCAAAAATAAATAAATAAATAAATTTATTAAATAAATAAACAAAAAGTGAACCTTGACCTTACCTCATACCACACACAAAAATTAACTCAAAGTTAGTCATAGACCTAAATATAATAGATAAAACTATAAAACTTCCAGAAGAAAACGGGAGAAAACTTTAGTTACATTTAATTTGGCAAGTTTTCTTAAACAGAATATAAAAAATCCAAACTATAAAAGAAAATAATCAATAAATTGGACTTCATCAAAATTAGGAACTTTTGCTCTTCAAAACACAATGCTATACAAATGTAAAGGCAAGGCACAGAATGAGAGAAATTATTTTCAAATATATATCCAATAAATGACTTGCATCTAGAATATATAAGAACCCTTACAAAATAACAAGACAAACAACCCAATTTAAAAATGGACAAAATGGAATTCCCTGGTGGCTCAGTGGTTAAGAATCTGCCTGCCAATGCAGGGGACACAGGTTTGAGCCCTGGTCCGGGAATATCCCCCATGCCGCGGAGCAACTAAGCCCGTGCACCACAACTACTGAGCCCACACACCACAACTGCTGAGCCCACACGACACAACTACTGAAGCCCACGTGCCTAGAACGCATACTCCGCAACAAGAGAAGCCACCGCAATGAGAAGCCCACACACCGCAACGAAGAGTAGCCCTGCTTGCTGCAACTAGAGAAAGCCCGCGCTCAGCAACGAAGATCCAACTCAGCCAAATAATAAATAAATAACATAAATAAATTTATTTTAAAAAAATGGACGAAAGATTTCAAAAGACACTTTACCAAAGAAAGTATATCAATGGCAAATAAGCCCATGAAAAGATGGCCAGTATCATTAGTCATTATAGCAATGTTTTCACCTGGGTGCAATTTTACTCCTATCCCCCAGAGACATTTGGTAATATCTGGAGACATTTTTGATTGCCACAACTGCGGTGGAGAGTACCACTGGCATGTAGTGAGTAGAGGCCAGGGATGCACATAAACTTCCTACAAAGAACAGAACAGCCCCACACATAAAGAATTATTTGGTCCAAAATGTCATTAGTAATAAGGTTGAAAAATCCTGCATTAGAGAAATGCAAATCAAAAACACCAGTACACATATGGTTAAATAGATAAGTAAGTAAGTAACAACAACAAACAAAACCAAAAATGAACATACCAACTGTTGTAGAGAATGTGGAGCAACTGGAACCTCATACAAAGCTGGTGGGATTATAAAATCATTATAATACTTTGGAAAATAATTTGGCAGTTTCTTAAAAAGTCAATCATAAACTTACCCCCAGCTATTCCACTCCTAGGTATTTCACCAAGAGAAATTAAGGTGCATGTTCACATGAAGTCTTATACATGAATATACACAGCAGCTTTATTCGTAATAGCCAAGAACTGGAAACAACCTAAACGTCCATCGATTTGTGAATGGATAAACAAATTGTGGTTTTTGCATCCAACGCAATACTACTCAGCAATTAAAAGAAACAAACTACTAATACATACATTAACAAATATATAAACACACATGGATGAATATCAAAAATAATTATCGAGTGAAAGAAGCCAGACACCCCCCTGCAAAAAAAGAGTCCAGTATAATTCCATTTACAAAACTCTTAAAAATGCAAACAGATTCATAGGAACTGAAAGCAGATGGCTGGCTGCGTGGGAATGGAGGTGGCTGGGGAAGGAAGAGGAGAGATGGGATAATTATAAAGGAGTATAAGGAAATTTTGGTGTATGATGGATATGTTTATTACCTTGATTGTCGTGATGGTTTCAAGAGTAGTTTATAAAAACTTATCAAATTATACACTTTAAATATGTGCAGCTTATTGTATGTCAATTATCACTCAGCAAAGCTGGGGAGGCACGGAGGTTGCAGCTCATGTTCTGTGTCAGTGAGTAAAATCACCCCTTCCCTCCTGGACCACATCTTATTCATAAGCCAAACACAACTCTGCAGTACTGGACTGAAAGGCAGTCAGTAACTCAGAGTATTCTTGCCTTAAAACTCTGCCTAGTAGGAGTGCCCCATGTTGGATGCTACCAAAGGACGCAAGATATTGTATAGCAAATTAGTAAATTTCCCTCCCTTGCTATGTAAAGTTACTGTTTATTTTTATAATAAACTCTCATGACTAAGGATAAGCCATGCATGTTAAGGAGCCGGAAAAGTACACCCACTTACACCCATCTTCCACATGCTTGCTGAAGCATCCTTCCAGAACTTCTAATCAATGAAATAAGAAAATAAAAGGTTGGTTATACATGTTAGAAAGGAAGAAATAAAATCATAATGTTTATACCATTTGATTGTATACCTGGAAAATTTGGGAGAATCAAACTGAAGAACTATTAGAATTAATAATAGGTTTATGTAATATGACAAGGTACAAAATTAATATACAGAATTCAGTATTTCCCAAATACCACTTAAAATACCAGCAATGTAGGATGCGGGAAAAAAAATGACTCTATTCAGACAAGAAAGTCTTCACTATCCTGGTCACTTCCTCTGAATATTTTCTAATTCTTCTGTATCCTTTTTAAAGTGTTATCTTGGGAATCAACTAAAATGTATTTATGGTCATTATGCCTTTCTGGAGTAGCTATCACTGTGGTATCCAAAGTGTCATCATTTCCCCTTGATTCAGTGTAATGCCTTGGTTTCCACTTCATTCAGTGTTCTGCCCTCCACAAGCCATGGCAGGATCCATCTTACCATTTTGTTGTCTGGGAATTTTCTAATGAGTTGATTTACACAAAATGTAAATACTGGATATTTTTTATACTGGATATTTTCCTATATGATGATAGACATTTAATTCAGGAGAGCTGTGTAGGTAAAACAACATATTTGTAATTATAGATTTAAGTTAAATAAACAAGAAAGCAAATATTTGTGTACTCAGCAACTTGTACAAATAGAATTTTAAACTTTTGCTGTATGGTATTTTTAAATATATCTCAAAATAAAAAAAGTATGAAACAATTAAAATATTTTTGATTATTTAAAACCAAATACTGTTTAGTATTATAAACATCACAACTGTTTACTGTGGGACCCTGAGTCCTGAGGGCACTGAGTTCCCTCACTGTGTGTAGATTACTGAAACTTTCTAGATATGAGAGTCTCTTTTATAAAATTAATTAACTGAGAATTGGTTACCTTTAAGGCCTCTTTAGCTAAAAATTTTTGTAATTGCATGTAATCTGTACATCTCAAGTGTTTTCATCTTCTTCTTGCTTTTAAAATAGTATGCAGTAAATGTTTCCCTTTAAAGCCAAAAGCCCTGTGCTTTTTCTGTGTGTTGGTATTGTTGAAAATTTGTTTGTAATATCAATATTCTTCTATGTAACCTATTTTTTATAATGTTATTACATGGCACACAGAGGATGTAAAAAGAACCATAATTCTATCTATCTTCACTCAACTAGATTCAAAGTCGAGTTTCTAGAAAATTAATATTGCCAAAATAAAATAGGGATGATGTTTACATTCTTAAGTACCAGGTTATTATTTTTATCATTGATGATATGTAAGTAATTAAAGATCAATAATTTAGCAATTATTTAAATAATATTTACTAGGCACTCAAAGTTCTGGTAAAGTCCTTATTGAAATGGAATGATACAGATCATAGAAAGAACAGGCCATGATATTAAGAATCTGTCAGTCTCAACAGAGAAGAAAATATATTTATAGCATATTTCAAGAGTGTATGTCACAGTTGACCCTTGAACAGCATAAGTTTGGACTGTTTATGCAGGATTATGCTAATGCAGGACATTCCCAAAGGTAGCTATTACCCTCTTTTCAAAGATTAGGTTCCCAAGGAAGCAGACTCTGAGATATCCATAAGTTGGGACCAATACTTGTGGCGGGAGAGAGAGGAAAAGGAGGCGAGGGAAAGAAACATGATTAGGCAGAGGTAGAAGTTGGGCTAAATTGCAATCTCAACAAAGTCTTCAGCTAACTCTACAGAGAGCTCTGAAGCTGGCATAGCTCTTCAGAGTTTTTCCAAATTGGGGTCAGGGTCTTTATACCCAGCCCAATAGTTACAGATATAATCTCAGGCCAGGCAGCCCTCTTCAGCTGAGGCACTTCCTAAGAAGACCATTCCTGAAGGGGGATCTTGATGGCACATTCCATGAGTTCTGCTTGGTTTTGAATATTATATAAATGTTATCATATAGCATATACTTTTTGGGTGTTGTTTCTTTCATTCAACATTATGTATGTGAGATTAATACATGTTGTTTCATTCCATTTCTTTGTACCATAAAATATTTACTCATTCTACTGTAGTTGAACATTTGCTTAGTTTTCAGGTCTTGGCTATTATGAATACTGTTGATATAGATATTCTTGCACATGTCTTTTGATGTATATTTGCATGCATTTCTGTTTGGTATATACCTAGAAAAGGGTCATAGAATAAGTATACGTTTAGCATTATTCACTATTGCCAAATATTTTCTAAAGTAGTCATACAAATTATACTCCCACCAATGAGTATATGTAAGAGATTTAGTTCCAAATTCTCACGAATACTTAACACTGATTCTTAAGTTTTAGTTATTCTGGTGCGTGTAGTGGCTCTATGGTGTTGTAATGCATTTTCCTGATGATTAGTTATGTTTACAATTTTTCACATGCTTATTGGCCATTTAAGTTCTCTCTTTTGTAAAGGGTCTTGTGGCCATTTTTTAAATTGGGCTTTCTGTCTTTTTCTTGCTGATTTATAGGAGTCCTTTATGTCCTTGGGATACAGGTCTTTTGCTTGATATATATTACAAATATCTTTCCCACTCTGTGGCTCATGTTTTCATTCTTTTATGCACAGAAGGAAAACAACTCTAGGAAAGTTGACTAAGATGTCAACAGTAGTCTTGTCTGGACGTTGTTTTTTCCTTCTTTTTACTTTTTCATATTTTCTAGTTCTTTAAGAAGCATGTAATGAAGAGATAACTTAAAACACAGTAAAAGGAATGAGTTGTCTAAGAAAAATGGCATATTTAAAACATGATGATGTAGTTTAAAGGCGACCCATTGGAAATGGTTAGCAAAGACAAGAACTTTGCTACAATTTTCCTTCACTGTTACCTATGTGCCTGCGCAAATCTGGTAGAGCCACCTGGTGGAGAGTGTTGAGAAGTTTACAGCAAATGTTCGAAGATGCTGAAATGTGCTTAGAATGTTACAGCATAAAAGGCCAGCTTACTTACCAGGTGAGAAATGTACCTAAAACATACTCTGGTTCTCTTATCACCTCAGTTTCCAAATAACTGGAAAGACCCTTCAACTCCCAGATGGGGGTAGACCTAGTTCACCAGTGGGCTGGGTTTGACCTTGACCAGCAAACATGACAAAAATTCAGAGAGAACAAAAGACAGTGAGGTTAGGAGTAGAAATGGGACCAGTTCAGGGCTGGCTACATAGTTGGTAGCACCTGGGCAAGATGAAAATATGTAGCCCCCTGTACAGAAAACAGGAGAAAGGCTTCCATTGTAGATACTAAAGTAAAAAGATGTTCCTTCCTTCTACCATCTCTCTCTCTCGACCTGTTGTGATATTGTTTGTCATTCTGGGTAAAGAAAAATTTTTAATTTAAATTATTACTGTGAATTTTACCATTCATATTTATATTGTACAATGCCAGGTTTCAGTGTAAGTATAAGAGTATTTAACTCATATGTGGAATCACCAAATTACACAATTCATTTTTTATAGCTCATACACAGATATATATCTTATTCTTACCAGAAGAGTGGAAAGAGTGCACAAAAGTAACTCAACTGGGGTTTTTTTTTAACATCTTTATTGGAGTATAATTGCTTTACAGTGTTTGCCATGGTTTACAACTTTTGCCATGGTTCTCTGCTAAACACATTCTTTCCTTCAGTTCTAAGGAAAATGAGTGTGGAATGCCTTTTTGCCCCTATAATTATAGATACATAAATGAAATATTAAAATAACTGTTTATGAAGTAGTCAAACAGGATTTTAAGTGTAGGATTTCTTACGGGTTAGTCACGTGTATTTTTTTTAATATCCTTATTGGAGTATAATTGCTTTACAATGGTGTGTTAATTTCTGCTGTATAACAAAATGAATCAGCTATGTGTATACATATATCTTCATATCACCTCCCTCTTAAGCCTCCCTCCCACCCTCCCATCCCACCCCCTAGGTGGTCGCAAAGCAGTGAGCTGATCTCCCTGTGCTATGCAGCTGCTTCCCACTAGCTATCTACTTTACATTTGGCAGTGTATATATGTCAATGCTACTCTCTCACTTCGTCCCAGGTTACCCTTCCCCCTCCCCATATCCTCAAGTCCATTCTCTACGTCTGCGTCTTTATTCCTATCCTGCTCCTAGGTTCATCAGAACAATTTTTTTTTAAAGATTCCATATATAAGCGTTAGCATACGGTATTGCTAACACTTATATATTTCACTTCTCGACATGCACACATCCTGCCAATCCTCTCTACCTTCAGCTGTCTGGCAAGGAAGGACAGGAAGAGAAGGAACTATGGGTGGCCCTATCTTTCCCTTTCTTTCCATGCCATCATTTTCAGCGTATGCGGTTTGCTGTAATTATACAGGAAAAAAACTAAACAAACACAAATAAGAAAGGGTATGATAGATTTCGTTGGACCTTTATGTTTCTTAGAATGCCATTGTCATCTTTTGGCATTCCAAGGAAATCCTGGTTCTTGGGGGCTGTCATCCCCCCTCCCAATTAGTCATAAATGTAATACACTTACCTTGTGCTTGCTTTAAGTCTCATTGAACCCCCATACATCATGAGTCCACAGGAATTCTGTGCTCACCGGGCACTGTGAACACTATGTGAATGGAATGGTACTGCAGGGAAAGAGGGTGAGTACATGTTGGACATCGCACCTCTGTTCACACGTGTGCTTCACTCTCCTTTCAACTTAACTTACAAGTTCAAAGATAAAATTTTTGAGAATTTCAAGATGGCAATAGCAGAACCAAGCATGGTGCCTTTCTGAGTGAGAAGCCTTCCGCACCTGCAGAAGTCACAAGCCCATGAAGCCAGCCTAAGAATGTTTCTTTCCTCTTTTTCTTTTTAATAGGTAAAGAGAGAAAGCTCTTAATCCTATATGATCATGGCTCCTTCAGGATCAGGAGCATTGAAAATACAGCTTAGAAAAGAAAGATCATATTTAGAATTGCAGGCATTTTGTACAGAGTCAGAATATAAAACATTTTAAGAAAGATGTCAATGCTAAAAACAGCTACTTCCCCTGGTCGAGTTTCAAAGATCTTTTTGTGTACATACCAGGCTTTAATTGAGTCCCCTGCCACGGAGGGGACATTCACAGTTCTTTAGGCTTGCTTTATGAACGTGTGTTACAACCTAAGTACCAAGCCAGGTACAATTAAAGTGTTAACTATGGCTGTGAAAGGTTATAACTTACTGTTTCTACTCTGTCTTTGCATTTAGCACTTACAGAAAAAATAAGAACAAAAACAAAACTGGGGGACAAGAAGGAAACTGTTGGAAAATTTTGTTTGCTTTTTCCCCCTTTTGGGAAAACAGCAGATGTGTGCAAATGTGTGGAGTGGGCAGGGCTGTTTTTGTCCGGTAGCTGTGTTTAAGGCTGATGACAGTAACATGCTCTGGGCTGTGGAGGCAGGACGAGGGGTTACAAGCAGCTGCTGTGTACTGGGCTGAGCAGACTCTTTCAGTGGATGGCAAGCAACGTACTGAAAATTGAAAGCAGAGACCTGACAAAGCTTGTCTGCATGCTGAGCACTCAACAGAGGCAGAAGGTGTGGTCTGATAAGAGGGGGCAGTAGGCTTCTAGGCAAAGTGCCAGCATCAAGAATCCCAGAGATTTCTCACAGGTCTTAAGACAAGAATAACTGTGTTTATGTTTGTCTTATATTCTCATCCGTGCTTTTACTGGCAGGAAGTTCCCTTTCTTTATCATCTTGATGAATGTATGTATTTATGGCACTTTTCATTCTTTGGAGGATGAAGTGGATAAGTACATCCTAAGTAGGTAAGTGAGTGTAGCTAAGGGCTGGAAAAATCTGGCTATAAATGTCATGAGACCTTAGTAAATAGAATGAGAGATGTGTGATCAGAGGTCAGATGAAGGCAGAAGCCTGGACAGCTCATTTGGACGGGGCAATAGAGATTGCTAGATACCCTCTAATACCTGTTTCCCATCTTCCAGGGTGATAAAATGCCTGTTCTTCAGCTGCGTACACGGTTGCCCAAGATGGAAACTATGCATGTAGTCATGTGACTAGGCTCTAGTCAACGATGTGAAAAGTCACCTACCCTTCCCTTCTTCTTCGTCTTCTCCTCTATCTTGCTGCCTAAAGTGCAGATCCTGTCGTCTTAGACCTGAGAAGAAGCGCCGTGGTCTGGGGCTGGGGGAGCAGCGAGATGGGGGGAGTGTGACTCCTTGAGGACTTAGGGGTCAAGCCTCCTTTCAGCTCTGGACTACACACCAAACAGCTTTTATCTTATTTAAGCCATTGTTATTTTGGCATTTTGCCACTCACGGTTAAACCTAATGCTACTGATACAAAGTATCACTGCAAAGTTATCCTGGATGTACTTCTTCCAGACAGAAGGGCTATCTTATGGAATTTACACACAGGTGCACAGTTCTGTTTTTTTATACTCCCATCATTATAACATAGCAGAAAGCCCTTTTATAGAATACTTATCCCTTGGCACGTCAAAATCTCATGCAGGGAGCCTATAACTACGGGGTCAGAAGCCAGGGCAAAAGATTGGCAACAAACAAAGGGCATTAAAAGACAATGATCAGGGCTTCCCTGGTGGCGCAGTGGTTGAGAGTCCGCCTGCCGATGCAGGGGACGCGGGTTCGTGCCCCGGTCCGGGAAGATCCCACATGCCGCGGAGCGGCTGGGCCCGTGAGCCATGGCCGCTGAGCCTGCGCGTCCGGAGCCTATGCTCCGCAACAGGAGAGGCCACAGCAGTGAGAGGCCCGCGTACCACAAGGAAAAAAAAAAAAAAAAAAGACAATGATCGTTAGGACCCTACTCAACATGGGTGCCAATCCTTAGGAACAGTTGGATTGAGACTGAGGTGACGACGGTAAGTGGAAGCACGTGGCTGGCGTACTGAGTATCAGGTAAAAGGAATCTGTAGAAAATGTTTTAAAAAGCAGATCTTGAAAAATTATTTTATTAATTAATTTTGATTTTTTAAATGCAAGCAAAACATGTAGTCAGGAGGAAAAGACAGTGTTATGCCATGGCAGCTGGGAATACACAAATTTTGCTCATTAAATAAATTAATGCAAGTAAGTGTCTAACACAGCGCTTGGAGTACCGTGCCCAGTATATGTTAGCTGTTACATGATATTATGTTATTATATTACAGTAGAAGAATTAAGCCTATTAACAAATTGTCTGAATGACTGACTGAATAAAGTGAAGTCTCTCTTTTAACTTATTTTGTCATGGTTTTGTTCCTCGATAATGTTTAGGTTGACTACGTTATACATGAATAATAAAAGTATTAGTAGCTATGTTTCATTGAGCATCTACTATGTAAGAGATGTTTTACACACACTATTGCATTTCCTTCTTACAGTAGTCCTGAGAGATGACATAAGTCATTTACCAGATGAAGAAACTGGGATTCAGAGAGGTTATATGGCTTAGTACCTAACTTAAGATCACATTGTAGGTGGCATTGAACCCAGGTGTGTTAATTCAAAACCCATGCTCTTTCCCTAATACCAATTCTTACTCTTTCCTTGGTAGTAAGGTTTGTGTCAAGTTTCATTTGTGGTTCACTTTGGACTATTGAAACAAAATGGTGGATCAGAATTTTTCCATAGTCAAGTTATTTTTAACAGATTTTAAATCAGTGAAGATACAGTACTATACGATTGCACGAGAGAAGGAATAAATCAGCAGTTATAACATGGGGAATATGAGAAAGAAAACAAAATGTAAATTAGTAACATAGATAGGACCTAGAAACTCAATTCTGACACTGTCTACCTGAGTTAGTGGCTCAGTCCCACAAGACTGCTGCCCCACTGCAGATGTCAGTCACACGGCAGGTTGTCACCAGTGCTCTGACCAATCGACTATAAATCAGAGGTTCCCACCGCCCCTTTTTCAGGTTTGATTAATTTGCTAGAGTGGCTCACAGAACTCAGGGAAGCTCATAGTTTACCAGTTTATTAAAGGATATGATAAAGGATACAAGAGAACAGCCAGATGAGGCGATACATAGGGCAAGGTCTGGGAGGGTACTGAGCGCAGGAGCCCGTGGAGTCGTGGTGCATCACTCTCCTAGTGGGTGGATGTGTTCACCCACCTGGAAGCTCTCCAAACCTCCCACTATTGGGATTTTATGGAGGCTTCCTCACGTAGGCATAAGCAATTATTAACTGCATTTCCAGTCCCTCTAGCCTCTCTAGAAAAGTTGGGGGCAGGGAGGTGGGGGAATCAGGGCTGAAAATTCCAAGCTCCTGATTATGGCTTGGTCTTTCTGGTGATGTCCCCACCCAGGAGCCATCCAGGAGGCTACCTATTAGAACAAAATATGCTCCTAGCGCTCTTATCGCTTAGGAGATTACAAGGGCTTTAGGAGCTCTGCGCCAGACCCATATATATATATACATATATATATATATATATATATATATACATATATATATATATATATATATATATATTTTTTTTTTTTCTATTATCTCACATAGGCTGTGCAAGGACTTTGGCTTTTACCCTGAGAGAGTTGAACAACCATTGGAGGAGTTTCCTTTAAAAACGAAAAATAGAGCTACCATATGACCCAGCAATCCCACTACTGGTCATATACCCTGAGAAAACCATAACTCAAAAAGAGTCATGTACCACAATGTTCACTGCAGCGCTATTTACAATAGCTAGGACACAGAAGCAATCTAAGTGTCCATCGACAGATGAATTGGTAAAGAAGATGTGGCACATATATACAATGGAATATTACTCAGCCATAAAAAATGAAATTGAGTTATTTGTAGTGAGGTGGATGGACCTAGAGACCGTCATACACAGTGAAGTAAGTCAGAAAGAGAAAAACAAATACCATATGCTAATATGTATATGTGGAATCTAAAAAAAAAAGAAAATGGTTCTGAAGAACCCAGGGGCAGGACAGGAATAAAGACACAGACATAGAGAATGGACCTGAGGACACGGGCAAGGGTAAGGGTAAGCTGGGATGAAGTGAGAGAGTGTCATGGACATATATACACTACCAAATGTAAAATAGATAGCTAGTGGGAAGCAGCCACAAAGCAAAGGGAGATCAGCTTGGTGCTTTGTGTCTACCTAGAGGGGTGGGATAGGGAGGGTGGGAGGGAGACGCAAGAGGGAGGAGATATGGGGATATATGTTTATGTATAGCTGGTTCACTTTGTTATACAGCAGAAACTAACACACCATTGTAAAGCAGTTTTACTCCAATAAAAATGTTAAAAAAAGAAAAACTATTGGAGGTTTTTTTTTAACATCTTTATTGGAGTATAATTGCTTTACACATTGGAAGGTTTTGAACAGAGACATGATCTGATAGATGTTGGAAATGGATCACTCTGGCTTCTGTGTTGTGAATAGACGGTATGGAGGCAAGTTAGTTTATTGCAATAATCCAGGTGAGACATAAAGAGGGCTTGACACAGGGTAAGTGTAGCAGAGTGATGAGGAATGGTTGAATTCTGGATATATTTCAAACGTGGAGCCAAGAGGGCCTCCTGAGTGATTGGATGTGGATTGTAGGAGCAAGAGAGGAACCAACGTTGACTTGGCTTCCCAGAGACTGCTCTTATTGATGTGCAGGGGGAGCTCTCTTTTTATCACCTTCCATCTAAGCGACCTGGCAGATTCACCTCTCTGCCAGTCTCCTGCAAAACACACTGGCTGATGCACAAGACACTTCATGACCAACAGGCTACTCTCTGGAACACCCCTCCATCACAATCCCCAACTCCCATTCCCAACAACTGAGGTGTATGTTTACTTGGAGTGGTTGGCTTCTTTCAAAAACTGTATATTCCGATTGTACTTTTAATAATAGATTAAACACAATGTAAAATGAGTTTTAAAACAGAGAATTGAAGACTTCAGAAAATAACGATGAGTCTTAAAAATTTACCGAGTATGAGACAATTGTAAAAATGGAGAGAAAAAATTTAAATCCAGAACGATTATGTTCTCAGATTCCATGGCAAATATTTAAAAATTCTTCCTCTAAAGAAATCAGACACAGAGATCATACTCCCATGGGTGTGGTTTATGCAAGAAAAACAGTGCAGACCGATCAGCACACACGTGCTTAAGGAAGGGTCTTAGCTTTCCGGCCAAGATTGACAATGGATGTGTACAATAGATGTTCACAGAATATATTGGATTCTCTGTTCTGTCCAATTTTCCCCCCAATAAATCAACCAACTTCTTGTTCAGATCACATTGAAGATGACTTTTCATTGCATGTTACTGATCAGTTACATTCTAAAAATGTTCATGTGGACAACAAATGCTTTTTCTTGAACCAGATTCTATTTCTCCATTCTGATGACTATCATGCAGCAGGACTAGTTTCTGGGTTTTGGTTTTTAATGTGTTTTGTGAAGAATGAACTCACTTTGACTTAAAAATCAACCTTTAAAATTAGACTGTTAGTGGTTAAGAATAAACTGCTTGAGGACCCACAATCACAAAGCACATGCGGACTTTAAAAACTATAACCCTGTCACTAAATAAGTCATTGAATCTGCTGTGTGCAATGAAATACGATTAAAAAGAGTTCGATTTACTTTCATTTGTTTGTAATTGTAGAAAAACAGGATGCTCCAGAACATATCCTTTGGCCCCCAGAGGGCGCAAGGCCGAAAGAAGTCAGAGGTGAGAGTTTAATCCCTCCAGATGGTGGCGCTACCTCCTCACCAGGGCTGCTAAACAGGATGGGAAAAGTGGTCCCACCCACCTCAGAGGACTTTCAACATTGGATTCTAGTAGTCCAAGGACTGTATATATTTAACTCTACCTCTGGTTTTTGAAGTGCAGTAAATATGCAAAAATTACAGAAACCTCTTTACACTATCCCCTTCTGTCTTACCAACAGAAATGGAGTGTGTGTGTGAGAGTATTAGAGAGAATTATTAGAGACAGGATTAGAGAGAATTTGAATGAGAGGGCACATGAGATTATGAATTTGAGAGAGAATATTAGAATGTGTGTGTGAGTATGAGAGGGTATGTGAGTAGAAAGGAGCCCACAGTGCTCCAGGCTTTAATTCTTCTAAGAAATATAATACTGTTGAAAGTACATGAACATGGCTAAATTCACAGTTCTAAGTGTTTTGCCAAAGGCTAAAGCTGCAGAGTTTTCCTCCAGAAGGGAAACAAAACTAAGCTCAACCCCCTCTTGGCTCTCCCTAATACTTCAGTGACATTAACTTATCCCTTAGATGTTTAGAAGAGGTTTACTAATTGAGCAGGAATTTTTCCTGTCTTCAATATTTTATTGAAGTGTTTGTTTCAAGCAACATTAATAGCACAAAATCCACTATTAAGAATCTCGCACATTTAACTGCAGCATGAATATCAGTCATTTATTGACATTAACATTACGAACACATAATGGAAAAATGCTCCTCAAAAGAGGAAGGTGAACTTTGACTGTCGATAGGACAAAGCTGTCTTCAAAAGACAAAGAGGTGGAAACTAGGTTCACAGCTGGGTTTCGAGTCCCTGAGGATGGAGCTCGTCTATGTATGTGCATCCACAGGCGCAAGGTGTCGGAGGAGGAGGCTCAGGAATGTCTCCAGCTGCTTCTTTGATCTGTAAGCGATCAGTCCTCCCTTGTTGGCCCACTGGTCCACTCCAGCAGCGCCTCTGTTTCCCACGTGGTACACCAACTGTGGCAAGTCAAGCCCCGAGTTGGGGTTTCTTTCCAAGCACTCTTTTAAGTCCACCATTCCCCCACCCATGGCCCTGAGGATGGCGTGGGCAGCACAAGAGTCCCACTTGAACGTGGTATCTTCTGAGAAGATGTAAATGTCAACAAGGCCGAGGACAACACAGAGGCTCTTGTAACCAGCCCCAGCTGCCCGGAATATGCGCTCTCCACACACACGTGACAGTGCGGCCTTGATGGTCTCCTTTTCACTGGTACTAATGACAGCTGAGAATGGGTGGGAGCATTCTGCCTCAGAGCTGGGGTTTTGGGTCACTTGGCTCTGCGTTTCACTGCTGTTTCTTGTAGAGACGGGAGGCAGAAATGAATGGATATTGGTCCCCATGTAAGAAAGGCCCCAGTAGCACTGTCCTTTCCACCTGTGGAAGAGAACATTCAGTTTGTGGCCGCAGGTTATCCCATTCGTTTTTCACTGCTCATATGGCTTCCCAACTTGATGATATGAAAAATATATAACACAATGGGTCTCAAGGTCCTTAAGCTTAGAAATGGATAACAAGTAGCTAATTCATTTCTAAAAGTTACTCCCGGGCTTCCTTGGTGGCGCGGTGGTTGAGAGTCCGCCTGCCAATGCAGGGGACATGGGTTCGTGCCCCGGTCCAGAAAGATCCCACATGCCGCGGAGCGGCTGGGCCCGTGAGCCATGGCCGCTGAGCCTGTGCGTCCAGAGCCTGTGCTCCGCAACGGGAGAGGCCACAGCAGTGAGAGGCCCGCGTACCGCAAAAAAAAAAAAAAGTTACTCCCTGTGCGTGTTGCTGCCTGTGCTGTTGCAGGTTAGGAAGGCTTTCAGTTTTTCTGTATTATCACACCCATCTAGGACAATGCTAAAATATTTGCTCTGTTCCTGGAGGCCAGAAATCCCGTGAAGTTTCACTGCCACTTTTGGCATTTGAAGTTTAATGGGGGAAAGATGAACAGATAAATAATCTTTTCAATCTGCAAATCTTTCACAATCCTTAAGTTTTTCTTCAGTTGGTAACGCCTTTTCATTCTCTAATTCACTAGCTCCACTTTGGTTTTAACACCAAGAAAGATGGACTCATTATTTTTCGCAACAACAAAAATAGCACCTATCATTTCTCAATGTTTAACTTACTATATATGCTGGATAGTTTATTTACAGAGATGGAAACAGGCTTAGAGAATGTAAGTGTAAGAATGTAAATCAGTGATAGAATCTGCATTCAAACCCAGGAAGTCTCACTCTAGGATCTATGCTACTAACTACTCTGTCAACCATTTCTAGGTCATGATTATGCCAGCATCCAGTCCCACTTATTTTTAACTTCTTAACAATCCTTTAAAGACAACAAACACTTTCAGTTTGGAAGAAGGCAGGGTTAGAAGAAAACTATCAAAATTCCATAGGTGTAGTTTATGACTATTAAAGAACAAACAATTCGTAGTTGCTTGAAGCAAGTCAAAGTTTAATACAAATATGTAGTTCTAGGACTTCCCTGGTGGCGCAGTGGTTAAGAATGTGCCTGCCAGTGCAGGGGACATGGGTTTGAACCCTGGTCCAGGAAGATCCCACATACCGCGGAGCAACTAAGCCTGTGCGCCACAACTACTGAGCCTGAGTACCACAACTACTGAGCCCACGTGCCACAACTACTGAGCCTGCGTGCTGCAACTACCGAAGCCTGCGCGCCTAGAGCCCGCGCGCCTAGAGCCCATGCTCCACAACAAGAGAAGCCACCGCAACGAGAAGCCCGCTCACTGCAATCAGAGAAAGCCTGCACGCAGCAACGAAGACCCACGCAGCCAAAAAATAATAATAAAAAACAAATAAATTTATAAAAAAATATGCAGTTCTATACAAGTGGAAAATAATATTATCTATTTCTATAAAATACTGAAATCACAGGAGAAAAGCTGCTTCTTCTTGGCCTCTGCCATGCCCTGGAGCCCTGCAAGCATGGGCCATGGATCAGAGCAACTCTGCCCTGCACATGAGTTCAGGGGAGCCTGAGGAGGGAGGAGGCAGAAAAGGAAGTGATGCTGGCAGTTCTACCGGGAGAGCACCCCAGAGCCAGGTCCTAACCCTGGCTGTATCTACTCAGCTTTTCATTAGATCATTGTCACATTTTGCTGCGAGACCCAGGGCTGAGAGTAAAAAGAACGTTAATTCAAACATGCAGATTTTTAGTAGGAATACCAAATCTACTGAGTCATGGGAATGTCATGCGGAGAGATCATCTTGACAATAAGCAAAGCTGAGGTTGTAAATTCTAAAAACCATAATATACCAAAAATTTTCATCTTTTACCTGAGGGTGTTTAGGTCTTGTGATACAAAAGGTTGGTTGATGACTCCCATCAGGGGCACCCCTGTCTGTATGTCATAGACACCAATTAAAATAGTGACACACTGAAGTCCACTGGGGAAGATTCCTTGGTTGGATTTAATGTCAGCAGAACCTTTTATATACTGATAAGTTGA
This sequence comes from Phocoena sinus, assembly GCF_008692025.1. NCBI lineage: Eukaryota > Metazoa > Chordata > Mammalia > Artiodactyla > Phocoenidae > Phocoena > Phocoena sinus. The sequence continues at coordinate 44,498,216 of NC_045769.1, forward strand.
ATCTGAAAAATGAAGCAACATTTGTTAGGATTATTTGAAATGATTATTTAGAAGACGATGATGAATACATCTACAAACCCTGTACTATATCGTTTCTCTCTTCTAATTTGGTAACTGCTATGGTCTGAATGTTTATGTCCCCCCAAAATTCTTACCCACAAAAGTTGATGGTATTAGTAAGTGGGGCCTTTGGAAGGTACTTAAGTCCTCAGTGTGGAACCCTCATGAATGGAATTAGTGTCTTACAAAAGAGGCTCCAGAGAGATCTTTAGTCTCTTCCAGAATGTGAGGACACAGTGAAAAGGTACCAATTATGAATCAGGAAGAAGGATCTCACCTAATCAAGCTGGCACCTTGAGATTGGACTTCCCAGCCTCTAGAACTGTGCGAAATAAATTTCTGTTGTTTAAAAGCTACCTGTCCATGGTATCCTGTTATAGCAGCCCAAACTGACCAAGATAGTAACCAATCAGTTTCTACCTTTGGGTGCCACTTACATTGAATTATTTTTCGACCTCTTGTACTTCACTTTTAAGCTGCTTGTGTTTCATTTTCCCAACTATATAGTCTTGGAGAGAAAGGACACGTCTATAGTTCCTATGGCAGCTAGCACAGCACCTTGCAAATAACAAGCACTCAAATATCCATCACATGTCAAAATCATTTAAAAGCTAACAGCTCAGGATAACCAAGGGGCTTCCTTAGAGCTCTTACTAATCAGAGGACAAGTCCAAGGTGGATGGGAAAGCCTCCTTCCAGGAATCTGTCAGGGGTGGGATTACCTTTTTGTTTGTTTTTGTCCCTCAAATTAGGAGGAAGGAGACAATGATGGTAGTACAAGAGGAAGAAATTGATGGGAGTCCTGAGAAAAAGAAGCCAAGTAGCTAGGTTTCTTCTTAAAAGACTGTACATGCCAGCAGCTGACTGCCAACATCTAATGAGTTAATGCCCAGTTAAGGATGATCCAGAGAGCTAGCTAACAGAATCAATTCAGGATAGAACAAGAACACAAGGTTTCTGTCCCTCAAAAACCTTAACTGAGGCTGATTTACCTTCAGGCAATAAAAGATTCTGGAAAACATTCTTAGCTTGCATATACAATCCATAGGCTGAATATGCTCTAATTCTCTGATGACTAAAGGCATTTCTATCATTATTAATGTGCTTGTAGGATGGGGAGGGTGGGAGGAATCTGCCTGTTCAGCCTGACTGGTCGTAGTTGTACTGGGTAGAATATGCCAGGAAGGTTAGGGGAAAAAGGGGGACTTCCGAAGATTAATACCTAGGACATTATATTAATAGCATCATTGAGAGAGGCCTACACTTTTTAAACAATGAGCTACACGTTATGGTTCTACCATAATCATGACCACAAAATTCATGGTGAGGTTTACACAGGACTCACAAACCGACTGCTAAGAGTCACATTCAGCTGTGTTTTGCTTGGCCTGTATAGTGGTTTTGATTGTTTGCTTGTTTAACTGAATTAGTAGCCAGTGGTTAAATTGTGAGATCGCACATAAAAACCTGGATTTTGATTTTTTTTAAAAAACTGGATGAGCTGGACAGCATTCCCAGATGGCAATAATCCGCTAGTGCTGAATGTTCCTAAAATGGCATGTGTGCTCAGTTAGTTATAGCTGCTATCACTTCATTCTTCTCTCCTATTTAGCAGTCTGGCCCCTGAGGTCTTTCAAAAATGAGTTGATTCAGCTTTGTATATGTGCCTGTGTGTGTGTGGGTATGTGTGTACACACACACATATGTTATAGATATATGTGATAGATACATGTATATAACACACACCTCAGCTCTTCGTTTCTTTTTGTTTTGGCTGCACCGCATGGCTTGTGGGATCTCAGTTCCCTGACCAGGGATTGATCCCGGGCCACGGCAGTGAAAGTCATTCATCATTTTAAAAATTCAAAACTTTTAAAATAAAACTCCTAGGAGAGTTAAACCATACCCTCAATTTTTATTTTTCTAACCTCCCACCAAAAAAAAAAAAAAAAGGATTATTAATGAAAGCAAATAAACAAAAGCAAACACTCTCTCTACTTACCTATAGGATCCACCCAAACCCCCAAAGTGTCCTGTGGAATGTTGATCTCTATCGCATCCAGAGCTGGGTCACTAAAGACAACGTCCTGATGTACAACCTTGGCTAACGCTTCAGATGCCAACTTGTTACCATTAAGGACTTTGTTGAGAAGATCTACTGTTTCTTCCTCTGTTGGACACAGTCTCATGATAATCTTTTCCCCTAGAGTAAAGACAAACTAAAGACCATTACATCTCAAGTTTCAGGGAAGAAAGAACAACAGAGGGGTGGGAAGAAACAAAAGCTGTGAGGGCACCTCAGACTAGATGAGGGCAATACAGCCATACCAGTGTTTCCTAACCTGGCTGATTGCCAGAATCACCCAGTGGCCTTCATAAAGTCATAGCTGCTCAGTGGTCAGTCATGCACCTAACAGTGAGGAATGAATTCCAGGTGTCAAAGGACCTACTCTCCAGAAAAATGTCCACATGGGCACATGCACACAGTTTTTTGTATCTAGTTTAAGGGAGCTCATGGACCAGTTAAGAACCCTGAGTCCTTGATAACCAATCTTTTATATTTTTTGCCTTTTGCCTTTTAATATACTGTGGGTCACCCTATTCACATTTGAATATGTTATTGAAAAGAATGGAGTTCTTATCAGTACAAAGAAGGGCTTCTACCTCCCTAAATTGTTTATGCTCAGTAAAGTAACATAAGATGAAGTACATTAATCTTTAAATGTGGTAAAGCTGTAGGACTCTAAATGACATACATAGAATAGCTCTCTGTGAAACCACTGGAAATCAGCATGTAAGCAAAGTTGTTTCTGCAATCGAAATCCCAAGTTACCGAGTCCAGGTGCTTTACCGTCACTTCAAAGACACTTCTTAGACCCTTGCCTAATCTGGCTTCCAGCCCCCGCAAAAGTAAGAAAAGAGGCTGGCAAAAACAGGCAAGTTAAGAGCAACAGAAAGTCACAGCAATGCAGAATATAAATTTTTTAAAAATTAAGAAAACATGGCACTTTGGAGGTTTTGTGGTATACAGACAAATACTCCTAGCTAACCTAGCCATTCCAAGAACAGCAGCATTTGCATCACCTGAGAACTTGTTAGAAATTCAGAACTGCAGTCCCCATCCCAGACCTACTGAGTTCTAACAAGATCCCCAGGTGATTCATGTGATCCTTAGAGTTTGGGAAGCACAGTGTGAGTCTATTACAATGATGATTCTGAAACAGCAAGAAACAGTCAATTACATGTAGTTCAATTCAATTAAATGAGACTGTTAAAGTTGGGGAATAATAATGCTAATCACTGCCACTTGCTGAGCACTTACACTAGACTCAGTAAAAGTCATGGGATCATTCAAGGCAGCAAATCATATCACATTTCTCCTTTGCTTAAAATTTGCCACTGAATACCGATCATGCTCAGAGGAAAATCCAAACTCCTTCCTTTGAACTTCCACTGTCTCACCTCACCTCATCCACCAGCCCCTCCCCTTCACCATGGTTCTCTGCTAAACACATTCTCTCCTTCAGTTCTAAGGAAAATGTACATGGAATGCCTTTTTGCCCCTATAATTCTAGATACATAAATGAAATACTAAAATAACTGTTTATGAAGTAGTCAAACAGGATTTTAAGTGTAGGATTTCTTACGGGTTAGTCACATGTGTTTTTTTTTTAACATCCTTATTGGAGTATAATTGCTTTACAATGGTGTGTTAATTTCTGCTGTATAACAAAGTGAATCGGCTATGTGTATACATATATCTTCATATCACCTCCCTCTTAAGCCTCCCTCCCACCCTCCCTATCCCACCCCCTAGGTGGTCGCAAAGCACCGAGCTGATCTCCCTGTGCTATGCGGCTGCTTCCCACTAGCTATCTATTTTACATTTGGTAGTGTATATATGTCAATGCTACTCTCTCACTTCATCCCAGCTTACCCTTCTCCCTCTCCATGTCCTCAAGTCCATTCTCTACAACTGTGTCTTTATTCCTGTACAGGTGGGTTTTTTAATCTTAAGTTTAAATGAGATTTTTCCTTCTTCTTACTGAGTGTCATAGAATTAAGTGCATTTTAACACAATGCCCATGAAGGAGACACAGTTTTCTCCAGAGTTAATCCAGAAATTAGTTTTCTTTGTAAACATGCCTCTAGATGTTTAACTATTTGTCACATGATCAGTGTTTAAAGTTCACTATTTTAATCTTCTACCATTAAACAAACAAAAACCCAGACAACTAAAAACAGTTTGTTTCTCTAAAAAGGATCAGCGATTTTGATATTTTCCTCTCTATCACAAGGGAACTGGTGGTCCATCAAACGAGAATTTGGTCCACAGGAAACTTATTAAATAAAACTTGGTGGTAAAAGGAACCTTTTTGGTTGTCCAACTCCCTTTACAGAGGTTCTGAGACCAGAGAAGCCATGAGGTGATTTCAGGGACAGGGCCTCCTCTACATTCTCAGCTAAGGTCTAAGGACTCCCTAGGAGGTCCACAAATGGGTTTACTTGGACTTGAAATTGCCTGCAAAACTGTGTAGATGTGCATCTTTCTGGGGGCATCTGTAACTTCCATCAGATTCCCAAAGGGCCAGGCAACTTTCCCAAAGGTTAAATCATACGTTATTCAAATGCTACAGATTTATATCCAGAATGATACATGTGGACTTGCTACATAATCCTAAGACGCCACATCTCCCTATCGTAAATGGCATGATATTCTGAAGCACTGAATGAAGCTTAACATTCAATTATGTATTTATGTGAAAGGCCTCCAAACATCCATCTACTTCATGATGTAAGTTGAAAATAAAAATACCATATGATAATTAAGTTATAAAAATACATTAAGACGTTTATACTTACCCAAATCATTTGTAAACTCATTGGATTCTTCTCCAAAAATTTTTTTCCCCAAGCCTGGAAACTGAATGATTCAGAGTATGACAAAAATACAACAATAAAGAAAAAAAAAACCCACATTTATGTTCAATTCTGAACAGATTTTCATTTTATACTTCAAATTAAATAGCACAATTAGATCTGAAATTTACAATTCCAGAAATCAATCCAAGTATAACAAGTATGAAAAGTGAAGTCAGCTTGGTTCAGTACTTAGTTTTCTAATATTTTCCTGCTCCTTTGCCCCTTTAGAAAGTCCAAATCATGGTAGAAGTCTGGTTTCCTTATGTTCTGTTGAGTCTGCAGAAGTACTTCTAGAAACTTCATCCTTCTAGTTAAGGGCCATAGAGCTAGAATGTTTGCAAAGGAGATGTTTTAACTGTTGCTCCTAAACAGGACTTAAGTAGCTTATACAAGTTAATGTTATTGACCAAGTACCTTAGATGATTATTTGAGACTGGATAGAAGGTATCAGAGGATAACATTTGATTTTGTTTTCATTTTCAGGTGTGTTTTCTGTACCTGCTGGAGGTATCAATAACCATCAGGCTAGGAAGGTGATATAGCAAAAAAGGGGAAACATTTTATTTGCCAACAATTTATATGCCAATATAGAATTAAAAAAAAAAAAGCTAAATAGGAATTTTCTCTCATCTCTGTATGACCAGGAAGCTTTCAGACACATTTTGCTTCTGATTTTCTCTGCAGTAAAGATAATTTCTCTCAAAATATGTGCTGAATTATGATATGAGTATGGTTCTCAAGCAATAAAAGCAAGGAAATGCTTCAAATATTTGAGCTCAGTTATTCACAGATGGCCAGTAGCTTTAATAATGCCCACAACTACTTGTTATTTTTAACTCTTTTAAAGAACAATGCAAGTCGGGACTTCCCTGGTGGCGCAGTGGTTAAGAATCTGCCTGCCAGTGCAGGGGACATGGGTTCGAGCCCTGGTCTGGGAAGATCCTCAGGAGCCCTGGTCCGGGAAGATGCCACATGTCTCGGAGCAATGAAGCCCGTGTGCCACAACTACTGAGCCTGCGCTCTAGAGCCCACGTGCCACAACTACTGAAGCCCACGAGCCTAGAGCCTGTGCTCCGCAACAAGAGAAGCCACTGCAACGAGAAGCCCACACACTGCAATGAAGAGTAGCCTCCGCTCACCGCAACTAGAGAAAAGCCCGTGCACAGCAACGAAGACCCAACACAGCCAAAAATAAATAAATTAAATTAAATTAAAAAAAAAAACAATGCAAATCAACACGGGCTGGCACTGAGCCGATTTATCAATTCACCCAGGGCTGAAGCTCCAGTCTCCCACAACCTGCCTAGAAACCCTTTCTGAGGCTACAGTATAGGAGAGTCATGAAACTATTTTATACAAGCCAAAAGTGAGTATCATTTATGTGTTCATAAGTCCTGGCATATACTTCATGAATGAACAACTGCCTGAACTTGTTATAATGCTCTGGGGCAAATATTAGGCCACAGAACTTAACGTTGATACATTTCTAATCCAGTTGCACAACCATCCCTTCCACCCAGCTCTTGATCAGTAACAAAAATTAATTTGCTTCCTTTTTAGTTTATTGGAGCCAGATATTATAGGACATGAAAAAGTACAGTTTGTAGAAATTTCAAGGGGTCATTTATTCTCTCTTCCTGCCTGTGGTCAAGAATTCACTTAAATGATTCTAAATGATTCCTAATATTTTGAGAATTTTATAGAAACGATTCTAATATTTTGTAGGGCTTTCCGACATAAAATTCTATCCTCCCAAACCTAAAAGAAAAGAAATTATTAGATTACCATATAAAAGGCAATATAGTATTGCAAAGAGCACAGACTCGGTCAGCCTGGGTTCAAAAACCAGCCCTGCCATTCACTTGCTGTGCAACCTTAGGCAAGTTATTTAACCTCTCTGTGTCTCCCTTTTCTCATCCATTACAATGAAATAATTGTTCTTACCTCATAAAATTGTTATGATTAAATTAACATATTTAAAGTCCTTAGAACAGTACCTGGCTCATAGTAAGCATTTATAAGTGTCTGCTAATGTTATTGTTTTGTTATTACTACTTATGAATATAATTTCTTTTCCCCAGTCAGCTTAAAAGACCTAGAATTACAATCATTGTTAGTTATAAACAATGTTTTCCTACTCAAATAAAGGGAGACTTTAAGTCTCCAGGACTCTATGAGCCCATAACTAAGGTAACCATTAGATAAGTGATTATGTCAAAAGGTGGGACTTAATGTATCAAGTTAAAAAAAGTTATAAAACAGTATGTTCTCATTTCTTTTGAAATAAATTGTGTGTGCCATGTACACACACAGAAGGAAAATATTCTAACAATATTTAGCAAAACAGCTGTGGTTTTCTCTAGTGGTAGGATTAAGAGGATTCTTACTTTTCTGTATTTAAATTTTTTTTCTGCAGCACACATTTTGGTAATATTGTAGTCAAAACAAGGGGAAAAACCCAAGTTGTTTATTAGAATCCAAGGTGTTAATAATGGGGGTAAGGGTGGCGAGGAGAAAGGATGCTATTCTATAGAGGGGAAAAACCACAGGGGCAAATATTTTGCAATTACATTGGCTGGGACCTTCTTACCTTGTTCTCCATATTCTGTTTTATAACTTCCTGTACCAGTACATCAGCCAGGGTCTTGAAATCAACTGCAAACTTCTTGTTCTTTTCTCCCTCTTTCTTTTCTTCTATCAGCAGCTGGAAGAGGGCTTCCTGTTGCCTGCACGCCCGGGCAATGTTGGCAGCTTTCTCAGAGACACAGAGCAGCTCCCGGAGGATACCTGACATTTCTGAACCTGGCTTTTCAGTTGCAGCGTCTGGTGGAATCGGCACCCACCCTCCAGGCCGTCAGCTGGAAAAGTACAAGAATGTGAAAGAGAAAGCAGTTCAGAGAGTGATGTCAGGGTGCCTCGGCACTGCTAACAACCCATCTGGCAGTCAACCGGTCAGCATGGCTGAACAGCTACTATAGATCACAGTCGCATCCTCCAGGTGGAAGACTAGATATCATCTAAAAATTGAAACTTATTTTTAAAGATCAAAAGATTTATAGTCTCAAATCCATTATGCAAAGAACTGAATTCTCAGTGAAAGAACTTGAATGAGAATCTACATTATATTTACAAAACCCTAGACCAATAGGCAGGTGGATACACGAGCACAATGTTAAATTAAAGGAAAAGCCAAGTTCACGTAATGACCTTCGAATGAGCACACAAGCTTAGCAACAACATTATTAAAGTAATGCTCTTTCTTTCACCCTTTCCCCTAAAGGAAGAAGGAAGAAGTAAAAGCCCGTTTATCCCATCAGTTTGGGGGCAACTTTCTAAAGTACCAAGCACACCAGCAAGCATGTTTGTGTCCTGCAGGACTCGGGTCACACTGAGCTAGCAATCCAGGTGATCTCCCAAACCCAATCACCTTTTTTTTTTTCTATTAAAAATGTCCCACTAGCTGTGCTGCTCTTCTAGCAAGTTTAAATAATAAAGTGAATTCAAACATGCAACTTGTTGGGACTTGAAAAGTTCTGGCCTCTAAGAGGCATGCTACCACACCTTGACATACCTATCAGGTAATTAGGAGAGAAACATTTCTCAGTTTCAATAGTAGCTGCATTTTACTGAATGCTTTAATAATTCCTATCTCAGTATTGTGAGAATTATTGTGAGGATTATCAGCCCTGCTTTACAGTCAAGGAAACTGAAGCTTAGAGAAGTTAAGCAACTTGTTTAGGGTTACACAAGACTAACTGGCAGGGCTCACACAGAAGCTCATGCTCTTTATGGGAACATATGTATAACTGATTCACTTTGTTATAAAGCAGAAACTAACATACCATTGTAAAGCAATTATACTCCAATAAAGATGTAATAAATAAATAAAATAGATCTAAAAAATAAAATAAATAAAAAAAGAAGTTCCTTTAATGGACTCTAGGAGGCTGAGAATTAGTACAACAATGAAGATGGCAATGCAAAGGAGTTAATTGTGAATTGTCATAGCCGTTTTGTCTTAATCAGGTCTGCTTTAAAAAATATATGCTATTTTCTTAAGATTATGGGTCAACCACCCTAAGAAAATATGTCCAACCTCAATAGTAATAAAAGGAAAGTGAATAAAAACAATGAAACATCCTACTCCACTATTAGATGGACAAAACTGGTTTTAAAGTTAATTTTCATTCTTGCAGATGTGGTGAAACAGGTGCTGATACTCTGCTAATGGGCGTGCAAACAAGTGGGTTTCCACAGGGCAATTTGAGAAAAATGTATCAAGATCCTTAGAAATGTTATTACCTTTAGCCAGTAACTCCAGTCTGGCCCTATTTTGTGTTAAGTCACAGTTGTGTTAAAATATTTCCACAGAAGAAGGATCAGTATTATTGACAGCAGCAAAAAGTTAAAAATAATCTTAAACATTGGTGCAATGTAAGATAGACTACAATGTAGTTCTTAAAATAATATTTTTGAAGAATATTTAATAGGGATATGTTAATGTTATAATATTAAATATATATATAGTATCATAGTATGTTCCTAATTTATGTATATACACACATGCGCTCTGTTTATACATATAGAGAGAGCTTGAAAGCCTAGTAGGTGATGTGTTAATGATAAACAGATGTTTAATGGTAATTATCACTGGGTACTAGAATTGTGGAGGATTTTTTTCGTTATGCTTTTCTATAATTTTCAAATATTATACAATAAATATATACTGCTTTTCTAATAAGAAATTATATTTTAAAATATCTTGGAACAATTAAGCACAAAGGACAAGAATTCCAATTCCTGGAGATAACTGTCCAAACAAAGTGGTACTGTAGTGACAACACAAATATCAGGTAGTAGAGATGATAGAGTTAAAAATTAAACACCTGCCTACCTAAATGCCTTTTTCCCCCAAGGATTGAATAATATGTTAAAAAAATTCACTTTGGTTGACTTAAACCTCAAGAAAAATGGTTATATTAATACAGCTGAGGCACTGACTTAGAAACAATTTATGGTATCTGTATGCTCTAAATTATAAGTTATATATAATGTATACACACATGGATACATACATATCAGTAGAATACAGAAGCTCCAAGTGTATAAATTCAATAACTTTGATTATTTTGATATCTTGGTACATGTTATGAGGTTATTGTAAGTAAAGGAAAAAGAATCAATGAACTAACAGTACCTAAGCAGCTTTTTATCTTAAAAGCACCATGAAGATTTTAAGGAGTCCAGTTTGAAAACTTTCTAAATTAACAATACCAGTATTGTCTATTTTACTCAACTTTGTTAAAGTCAGTTTTTTTTTTTTTTTTTTGGTAAAAGTAACACCGTACCACCACACCATTGGATAACCAAGAATCTCTCCCTATGACGCCCTCAGAACACTCAGGTGAGTTACTCACACAGGCTACAATCTCCAGGCACCACCACCACCCTTCTCACACGGAAAACTCACCAACTTAGTCCTGATAAGTTTCTATACAGCTGCACAGAGATCTGGAGTTTCTCACCTTTGAACCTGACCTTTATTTCCTCAATAATGACCATTCTCACTTCACCTGAGCACAGCAACTTGACCAATGGGGGAAAAAATAGCAGCTCTAAACTTTAGTCCTGTAATTAACAGGTGAACAGATTTTAAGAATTCATCATAACACAGTAAATTAGATTTTTCAGTTCCAAAGTTATCCCAGCACTCAACCTTAATCACCTTTTATTCTGAACCTAGAAAACACTACGGTGTCTTGTCAAGCTCCAGGTTGAACACGCAGTTTCAGCTTAGGACTAGGCTTTCTCCAGCCATCCTACAGAACCCAGAACTTCTTTAGCTCCAGGGTCCTAACCCCCTAAAAAGAAAGTCTCTCACAGCTATCAACATGTACATGCAAGACTTTCTAACTAATTTGCATAGCTAGCCTGCTACTTTCTGGCTGAATGGACTATTTCCTCCAAATGAATGAGCCACGGTCCTCTGTGCTTCTCTCTGTAAGCTACTTCCGTATCTCTTTCTCCATCTGTCCTCAATTCAATTCACTCAGCCAGGCCACAACACTCAAGGGCATAATGGACAATTTGCCCTCACTTTGAAGGACTCAACTTGAGAGAAACTGAGGGCTACATCCAATACAGAATTTCTTCGAGTTTATTAATAGCTTGTATTAACACTCATGGAAATTATCATTCAGATGATTTTTGAAAGCAAGTTTATATATGCGTTATTGGGCTTCCCTGGTGGCACAGTGGTTAAGAATCCACCTGCCAATGCAGGGGACACGGGTTCGAGCCCTGGTCCGGGACGATCCCACATGCGGGGGAGCAACTAAGCCTGTGAGCCACAACTACTGAGCCTGCACTCTAGAGCCCATGCACCACATCTACTGAAGCCCGTGTGCTCTAGAGCCCGTGCTCCGCGACGAGAGAAGCCACAGCAATGAGAAGCCCACGCTCGCTGCAACTAGAGAAAGCCGTGCACAGCAGTGAAGATCCAACACAGCCAAAAATAATAATAAATAAATATAAATAAATAAAATTTAAAAAAAATTTATATATGCGTTATTGACCTAAGTTGCTTTATTTAAACATTTCAAATACTTTAAATGAAAATTATTATAGATTCATGATTAGTAAGTTATGACATTTACCATAATTTAATAGCTTTGAATATAGAAGAAATTCCTTTGGATTAGTATTTAATAGGTATTCTGGCAACCACGTGTTAGAATTACCTGAGGCGCCTATTAAAAAGACAGATTTCTGGGGCTCCATCCCAACTTAGTGAATCAGAATCGCTGGGGACAGGGTCCAGGAATCTGTAGTTTTGTCAGCCTCCTAGATGATGCTAAACACTGAGATTTAATAGCTACTGTTCTTTAGGCTGTTCATTCATCTTTAATACTATGCTGGTAATTTCAGGGGGGCTGGTGTTCAGATATCTTGGTGAAACCATGTGCTAACAGTTATTCATATGCAGAGAAAAAGCCCAAGTTAAAATAATAATCGCTAACATTTATTAGGTACTTACTATATGGCAGGCATCCTTCCAAGCACTTTACATATGTTTTTACATATGTTAATTCGTTTAATTCTCACACAACCCTACGGAGAAGGTACTATTACCTCTATTTTACTGATAAAGAAACTGAGACACAGGAGGGTAAATAATTTGCCCAAAACCACACAGCTAGGAAGTGGCTGGGACAAGATTCAAGCCCAGGTGAAACAGCAGAAACCCAGTTTTATTGACTAGAGCACACTGTTAGCCAGTGCTCTAGCCAATAAAATCCTTTCATAAATTGTTAGATGTTAACTAAGGGAAGAAATGAGCAATCACTGGATAAATAATCACAAGAATATTATTATTATAAGGTATATTATATAGCAAAAAGGAGAGAAACACACACACCTCCCTGATAGCTGTCAGTAGTTTGATTATTAAAAAATCACTATTTGATACTCACTTTCCTTCTGCTCTCAGGAAAACCTTTCCCCTAGCTGATCCTCAGTCTCAGTGTAAACCATCTTTGCTGGATAATAAAAGCTCATCTATGTTCTAGTGATATCTCTCTTAACTGGCTGTCTTGGCATGAGGGGCGGGGAGGGGGTCAGCTCACGCCGAATACCTAATTCCTCTTGTATTTGTTTGCTAGGGCTGCCATAACTAAGTGCCACAGTCTGGGTGGCTTAAACAACAAATTTATTTTCTCACAGTTCTGCAGACTGGAAGTCCAAGACCAAGGTGTCAGCAGGGTTGGTTTCTCCTTGGCTTGCAGACAGACTTTCCTCTGTGGACGAGCATCCGTGGGAGTCTCTCCCTCTTTTATAAAGACTCCATTCAGATTGGATTAGGGCCCACCCATATGACCTCACTTAACCTTGAACTGAGTTAAGTTAAAGGCCTTATCTCCAAATACAGTCACGTTATGAGGTACTGGAGAGTTAGGGCTTCAACGTACAAATTTAGAGAGAATACAATTTAGCCCAAAGAGACCTTGCTAATCTTAGCAAATGCCAACCCAATCTATTCCTTTGTCTTCTTTTTTTCTGGCCAAACAGGGAACTGGGGTAGGGTTCTCTTTCCTGTTTATATGGTCAATAAGTTTAATTCTGTAAGACAATCTTTCCCACTAGGAGCTACTCACTTTAACAGCCAAATCATTCATGATCAGTGAACATTGAAATACTCTTATAAGCCTTATTTTGTGACAACCCATTTCAAGTCACATTTGAGCAGAACAGGTTTAAAGAAGTTACATTCCTCACCATCTCAGACCAAATGTATATCTACATGTTTACATAAGATCGTGTCACAGCGTCAGATAGAAACAGTCTCTTTAGCTTTTAGGGAATTTTCACATCTATTAGAGAAACACTGAGTAAACTGAAGTAGGCCAATTAGAAAAAAAAAGCTTTTAAGACTTTTCCTGGAAGCCCAAATCTCTCTACAAAGACAAAACTCAATTTTAATTTCTGATCATCTCATCAGAACACCAGATATTAAAAATCATATCTGAATAATATACACATATTTCAGACGTGATAAACAGTAAAATGGGAAAGACATAGGCTTCGGAATCAGATAGACCTGGGTTGAAAACCAGGGCTCTGCCATCAACTAGCTGTGTGGCATCTGATAATTTACCTACCCTCTCTGAGCCTCTCTCTTCATCTGTAATATGAAGATAATACAAACCTTGCAGGGACATTGTGAAGATCAAAAGAGGTATTTCTGGAAAAGTACCAAGCACAGAGCCTTGCGTATAGTAGATGACAAATGACAGCTATGACTATTAAATACAACTTCACAGAACCCACAATCACAGTCCTTACTTGAAAAATAAGAAGTTGGCAACTTTATAGGGGTCACTGAAATCTTTTCTGAAAATTTACTACTCCATTAAATCTAAAAGGCTGGAAACTACTTGTAATTCTTTGAATGACCCAGAAAAAAGTTCCTTTATGCAGGCCAGATCTGATTGCTTCAGTTTCTGGGTGTCTGGGTGGAAACTTTGGCTCCCGGAGGCTGAAGACTACTCTGGCTTCATGGTAGACCATCTACAGATGGCTCAGGAGGGTCACTATTCCGTCAAGGGGGATATTTTGTCGGGAAATTTGTGGAGATTCTAGAGCCAAGGGTGTCTGTTTTTGTGTGATGAGCCTGCTTGTACCAGAACCTGGCCATGCCCTTGTGTTGCTCACGGTGACAGAAATGTGACAACATAGATAAGGGCCCTCAACAAAACAGAACTGCTCACTAATGAATAGGCATAGTAGGTCAAAGCATTTCTGTTGACATTCGTTTCTTCCTGCAGATAACCTACTACTTTTACAGAGACCACATTTTTGCCCATTAGACAATGACTCCACCCTATCCTCACAATTCATAAACTCAATTCAGTCTGTCACTCATCCTCTGAAGACTGGCAATTTGAAATTACTGTGTGGTGGCCCTGCCTGACTGCTATTGCTGTTGGGGTCCCACTTCCATGAAATACCTGGGTGCTTTACAAGAAGTGTTTTTGGTGACCTCTCTCAAAGGGGTGCAGCTGGCCAGGACTCTCCCTAGGTGGGCACATGCTGCGGGGCTGGCCAAGGCTCTAAATTAGCTCACATTGCTATTGTAGGGGAAACAGAGACCTTGTTCCTCTTCCCCTTCCAGGTTAGGGCTGCTTTAGGGAGTAGTTTAAAGAATGGAAGCTGCCAGAAAGGGTGGGGAACAGAAGTGGGCCCACACAAAGTATGTAATGGGCTCAACTGGAGTAACCAACGATGGCTAAAGTGCAACTTGCTAACAATAGCCTCCCCTGACATCCCTAGGAGACACTCATCTACCCACTTGGTTACCTAGGCCAGAAGGAAAACTGTACCACAAGCATTAACAGGCATTTACAAACACTACCTTTTAGGTCATTGGAAACTGAATTGTCCTTCCAGTGTATGAGCTTTGCTCAACTTTCAGATATTTGATCATCACACATTTCTCAGAATCCACTAAGTAGTACGGCATGGGACTGCCTGTACTTCCTTAGTGCTGTTTCACTTTGATCTCTGCGATGTTGCTGTCATCACTTCATAGTCTCTGATTAAGTTTAGCATTTTAGTGGCTGATTTCCCACCATCTGTCCATTTACTCCCATGCTCTGGGCAGATCATTAATTTGCACATGCTGTTCCCTCTGGCTGACATGCCCTTCCTCCTGCCTTATGCCTAATGTCTACTCACCTTCTCAGAATCAGTTCAAGGGCAAGAAACTTGAACAGATACTTCATAAAAGAAGATGTTCAAATGGCCAATAAATATATGGAAAGATAGTGTAACTTGTTAATAATCAGGAAAATGCAACTTAAAAGTTGCAACAGGGTATCACTGCATGTCCAACCGAATAGCTAAAAGTAAAGATTGAATATGTCAAGGTTTGATGAGGATGTAGAGCAATGAGACTCATACTGCTGGTGTGAATGAAATTAGTACAACCCTGTTGGAAAATTGTTTATAATTTGTTGAATATAAGCATAACCTATGACCTAGCAATTTCTCTTATAGCCTTGTACTCAACAGAAATTCCTGCACATATACATTAAAAGACATGTACAAGAATATTTATGATCAGCATAATTTGTTGCAGTAACCTCACACTAGAAATAACCCAAGTGACCATCAACACTAAAATGAAATAAACTGTGGCATACTTGCAAAAGAAAATACTATACAGCAGTGAGAATTAATGAATTATTGCTATAGGCAGCAACGCGGATGCATCTCACAAAAACATACTGTTGAGTGAAACAAGTCAGACACAAAAAATATACGTGGAGCAATTTAATTTAGTTGAAGTTCAAAAAAAGGCAAAACTAACTTATGGTGTTAGAAGTTGCAGTGGTGGTTACCCTTGGAGAAGGAGGGATTATTGATGGGGGTAAATGATGGGGCTTTTAGGCACTGGGAATGTTCTAGATCTGAGTGATGGTTACATGGGTGGGTTGACTTTGTGTACATTCATCAAGCTACACCCTTAGGACTTGCATACTTTTCTGTATGTATTTCTATTTAGATAGAAAGTTTTTTAAAGGGTGTGTGTGTGGAGAGAGAGTTGGCTCCTCCAGGAGCCATGGCTGACCCTCCATCTTGGTTACCTGGACCATAGGAGAACGGAGGCAGGACAAATCTCTATCCCAGCTCTCCAACACACTGTACATTGGTTTGCTTATCTATGCCCTTGTCTGGCAGGAGATTTAAACGTGCATGGTTTCTTATGACTCTTAGCGCATACCTCAGGGGTGTTCAATAAATGTTGGCTTATGAATTTTCTCTTAGTTTGTAAATATAGAATTCATCTTTGTCATATTGTTTATTATACGTGTATTTTATCAGCATTACCCAGGTGCCATTAGGCACGTGGGCCCATATTTATTTATATCAAAGTCTACATATATTCTACATTCATTTACAAAAAAAACCAAAGCTGTATCTGGATGACTAGCAACTGAACCACATTTTTGAGCACCAAATTGGAATCTGATATTATGCTCTGACATCTGGAGGTGACCTATCTTGATTAATTTTGTTGATTAAATAGCCAAAAATGGTAAGTTTAATTTGGTTTTGTTAGAGAACACATTAAATATGGGATATGTAAATCCATCTATTTAACCTTCACACTTCTCCCTCCCTTCTTCCCATTCTTCAAACAGTGTTGACATAACATGCCCATTTCTAAGCTGATCAGTCTACCTCACCCTAGTAAGGCTACTGTTGTACCACCTTAGCCCACATTTTTGCTCACTGCTGCTGCTCAAAGCAATAGACCACAAAGAAGTCCTCTATCCTCAAATGTTGTTCTGGTAGCTTGTAAATGGGAGCTTGTGCTAAAGTAGTGTCTCCCAAATTAGCAAGATCAAGAATCAATTGAAACACTCATTAAAAATACAGATTTTTAGACTTTTCCCCTGGAGATATTGATCCAGTAAATCTGGGTTGAGGACAGGCAACGTCACTCATCTAATTTTTATTTGACAATTTAAGGGAACACCAGGTGCAACAGTCAGCTCTGTCTCTCACTAGCTATTCAGGAGCAGAACAGGGAAAGCTATAGCTACTGCAACTAAGAATAATGGCCTTGGTCGGCTAAGGGTCAGCTATATTGTCTTTTTTGTAACAAAAATTAAATGCTGGAAAAAAAATGCAAGTTGACCTACATAATAAGTATTCCACATTAGCATAATACTTGCCTAAAGTATACATTTCAATGTCTTCCCAGAATGCATTTGAAAAGTATGAAAAAATATTCCATTTAGAAATACTTTTAAATTTGTTAGTGGCCCTTTTTTCTCCTCTTCTCGGGAGTGAGAAACACTTTCACTAAATAGAAACTCTTTTCTATCTGCTGTCTTCCAACTATATGCTTAAACTTTTATATGCTAAGAGATATTTTTTAGCATACAACCGAGGTGTCACAAATGAAACCTGAAATCACATAGAATATAAAAAAATGGAAGAAGGTTCGGTGGAGCTATCTTAACTGTGGGAAAGAATAAATATTTTTAAAATACAAATTTAATGCCTAATTCAAGGCAAAAAGAAAGATGTATGGCTTGTAGAAACTTTTCCAGCAGAATATTATTTACAGCTTTGATAATTGTTAATGTTATCGTTAATTGTATTAATCTTCAAATCCATTTTGAACGTTTCCTTTTGCATGTAACGTTTTTCAGTCATTTTTTCTTTTCTTTTGAACTTTTGCAACACTTACTTTCCGTACCAACTCATTTAACACTTGCCTTTTATGGTCTACGTGGGCCACCGTGGGTGTGTGGTAGAAAGAGCCTTGTTTAGGCCACAGGGGAGCTGGTTCTTAGGCTCTGCTTGGCCTTTAACCAACCAGGTGTAAAACCCTGGCCACAAGTGTAAGCTCTCAGGGACTTGTTTTCCTCATTTCTGTAAACATAAAAAAGGAAAAGGGGGCTTCCCTGGTGGCGCAGTGGTTGAGAGTCCGCCTGCCGATGCAGGGGACGCGGGTTCGTGCCCCGGTCTGGGAGGATCCCACGTGCCGCGGAGCGGCTGGGCCCGTGAGCCATGGCCGCTGAGCCTGCGCGTCCGGAGCCTGTCCTCCGCAGCAGGAGAGGCCACAACAGTGAGAGGCCCGCGTAACGCATAAAAAAAAAAAAAAAAAAAAAAAAAAAAAAAAAAAAAAACAAAAAAAAAAGGAAAAGAAAGAAGGGGCAGAGAGGTTGGAGGGAATGATTTCTATGGTCTGTCCCAGTTCAAAACGTCTCTATTTTTTTATATCCACTTCCCATATCAAAGAGGTTGGGGGGCTTCCCTGGTGGTGCAGTGGTTGAGAGTCCACCTGCCGATGCAGCGGACAAGGGTTCGTGCCCCAGTCCGGGAGGATCCCACATGCCGCAGAGCGGCTGGGCCCGTCAGCCATGGCCGTTGAGCCTGCACGTCCAGAGACTGTGCTCTGCAATGGGAGAGGCCACGACGGTCAGAGACCCGCGAACCGCAAAAAAAAGAAAAAAAAAGAAAAAAAGAGGTTGGGGACTATTATTCAGCCTTAAAAAGGAATGAGATTCCGGTACATGCCTCAACATGGATCAACCTTGGAAACATTATGCTAAGTGAAAGAAGCCAGACTTAAAAGAACAAATATTGTATAATTCCACTTATATGGGGTACTCAGAATAGTCAAATTCATAGAGACAGAAGGTAGGACGGTGGTTACCAGGGCTGGGAGGAGGTTATGGGGAGATATTGTTTAAAGGATCCAGAGTTTCAGTTTGGGATGATAAAAAAGCTCTGGAGATGGATAGTGGTGATGGTTGCATAACAATGGTAACGTACTTAATGCAAGTGAATTGCACACTTGGAAATGGTCAAAATGGTAAATTTTATGTCATATACATATTTTTTACTACAATTTTTTAAAGGGTAAAATACAAATAAAATTACAGGTTCAAAAAAATGTACATTTTTAAGGCTTTTGATGTTTATCATCTACCTAATTTGTTGGTTGAATGAAAAAAAAAGTTGGGGCGGGGTCATGAAAATTAAGTTGAAAGAGGGCACCAGGCGCTTTGCCTTGTAGTTGATTTTGCACTGCAATCACGCTGGTTTTTATACTTAGTGCGTGTTTATAGGCTACAGCAGTTTGGGTTAATGAACATTATTAGGAAGGTCTAAGCCCCACCCCCCCATGCCCGCCCTTGGGGCACCATTGTTCTCTCTCTAATAGGCTGTAGGTTCCCTGGGAGCACGATACACAATTTTTCCATCTCCTCATGATACACAGTGGGAGTTCTGTAACTTAATTGACTGATTTTCATTCCATTAGAGATAAACATGTTTAAAAGGATTTTCTTGCACTAAAATTAATCTGTAAGGGATTATTCATTATGCAAATTTTAGGATGATAACTGTTAGGAAACATGATTCAAACGAGTTCTTTACAGAACTTCTTAGAAGATGGTTATTATTATTTATTTCTGCAGTGATAAATTACATGACCTAAAATATATTCTCTGAATATTATAGCAAGAAAGTAAAGGTCAGCGATCACACTGTGTATCATTTTGGCAGGCTGGGATTATGGCAGCATATCTCTTATCATTCTACTTCCATTTTGTAGAGGTAAATGTTTATTTTTAACAGATATTGACAAATGTTGAATACAACAATACATAATACTGAATGTAACATATGCCTTCAAAGGAACATAAAGTGATAGAAAAATATTTATAGTACCTTTTACTTGAAAAGGTCTAAGTACCAAAATGATATAAATGGCTCACTAAAGCCACTTCAATATACAAATATACTCAATGCTCTTGCATTCTTGCTAATGCTGCAACCATAGATTAATGTCTAAGCTAGTTAATATTTACGTTTTTGATCTGAGTTTTCATTTCTATTTCCCCCATTCTTTGCTATTCATGAAGCTTACAATCAACCAATTTTTAAAATAGACCTTTCATGATTCCCAGATCAAATTGGGATTATATGTGGTTATATGTGATTCTTGCAAATTCTCAGGAATTAACTAGAGGGGTTTTCTAGAACTTGGAAGATAAGATCCTATTTTTAAAACTACTGATGATAAAAAAAATATTTTTAAGTACATTAGGATTACCTTAAGCAATATTAAATAACATTTTCCTTTGGTCATTTGAATTTAATCCTGTGCAATTTGTTACAACTCTCATTTGCATCAAGGGAAACCTAACCATCATCACCCTGTAAAGAAAACAAATTTAAGTACCTATTTAAAAAGTTAGTAAATATTTACATTAATTGAAACTTGGATAATTAAGTTAAAAATTTTTTAACATTTAGTTGATTAAAAATAAAAACAAGAAAGCAAAACAACCCTTCTCCACCCCTAAAACAAAAGAAAAGAAAAGCAAAATAAAAGAGAAAAAAAAAGAATGGAGAGAGAAAGAAACTGATACTTTCCATTGTGGTAATTCATCTTAATGAATTATTTTATAGATTAATACTTTATTTTGTCAATTTGTTTTTGTATATAATTGACCACATTTAATGCTGAAATAAAGTTTTTTCTTTTTTAGATGGTGTTGGGTCATTTTAATAAAAGTTATAAATAAGTTACTGAAATTTGCATTCTGGTCTTCCCTGATTAGGAACACAGAAAAAGTAACAAATAAGTCTGTTACATGAAAGAGAAATGACCAGGCACAATATTTTGCTGTAGATTACTATCACAGTAATCTGCACTAAAAATCCATTAATAAAATGCTCTTATAACATTAAAGGACTTGAATTAAGATTGCCTACCACAAAAAAGAGACTGAACATGTAAAAATGTTTGCTGGGCTTCCCTGATGGCGCAGTGGTTGAGAATCCGCCTGCCAATGCAGGGGACATACATGGGTTTGAGCCCTGGTCTGGGAAGATCCCACACACTGCGGAGCAACTAAGCCCGTGCGCCACAACTACTGAGCCTGCGCACTAGAGCCCTTGAGCCACAACTGCTGAGCCCACGAGCCACAACTACTGAAGCCCGCACGCCCAGAGCCCGTGCTCCGCAACAAGAGAAGCCACCACAATGAGAAGCCAGTGCACCGCAACGAAGAGTAGCCCCTGCTCGCCACAACTAGAGAAAAGCCCGTGCACAGCAACGAAGACCCAATGCAGCCACAAAAAAAAGCAGAAGTAAATATACAATGAATAACTTTATAACTTTTGTTTCACAGGCCTTATATGTCAAATAAGACATGATCATTTTTTTTCAGAACTACCACAAGTATAGCTGTAATTTAAATCTGTAATAAGATATTCCACATCAAATGGCATGAGTCCAAGCTGCAGTTTCCAACCAGGTGGTGATTTAGTCCAATAACTTGAAAAGAAACAGTAGCTTTCTCTATGAAAAAGTAAAATATAACTTTATGCCTTTTACATAATTTTCTTCATGACTAAGAACTAACTGCAATATTATAAAAATCCACAAAAGCTTAAAAATAGATTCTAAATAAGAATGCAAACAAATATCTGCCTTGAAAAAATGAACTCTTCTATTGCCCCTTTTCCCCCCTTCTATAACCTATTTTAAAAGGTAAAAAATGAGGTCACTTAGCTAATTCATCAGTCAATAGTAGTTCGGTGGATTATTTTCATCATTAGACTATTATCAGGCTGAGCAGGGCTGATCCTTACCAACTTCTTTGGTTTCAAAGCTAGGAATCACAGCAAAACGGCCAAAAAATGTTTTATTCAACATGTGGGATGCACTCAAGTGGTCTATCCACACAGCCTTAACCCACTGTTCTTTTGAAGTGAACGCCATTCACACAGTGGGCAAACTTCTGCTTATTTAACGCCTTAAAATTTGCTTTAAAACGGAAAATCTCCAAAGTACACACCTTGATTGTTTATATGTATTCTTCATGAATGTACTAAATAATCTAGGGATTTTTTTCAAGCTCTTCGTGTCTAACGGTATACACGATTCGGCCAAACCCATGTTAAATATCTGCATCCCCCAGCCCCACTACTCTACTCTGGCCACACCAACTAACTCTGCACGTCTCACCAGACCGCCTTTCAAAATGCAGTGAATTAAAAGCAAGGAGGCAAAGACTTTTCTAAATATAGTCCCTTCATGTTATTTTACGCTCATCTAGTAGGTCACTAGTGGCAGCCAACAGCAATGGACACTAACAAGCATCTCTCAAAGCAAAAACCAAGGGGCGCTTGACAGCTATGCCATCTACGCTTTGAACCCGGGCCACTGCTCTCGACAACTGTCAGATCAGCTTCTTCGACCTAAAAATGCTGATCGAATTTAAAAAAAAAAAAGTGTTTGCCAATCTTTCTTCCCACCGTCTACTTCTTTCGGGTCGTTTCTGCGGAGCCCAGGGAGCCGCAGGACTCGAGAGCTCCTCCGCCCGGCTGGTTGCAGCAACGATGTGGGCCGGGCCGGGTGGCAGCCTCGCTGCAGCGGACAGAGGTCATCACAGGCCGGGCGGAGAGGCAACGAGCCCTGCTGGCCCAGATTTACTCACCTACCTTCCGGAGAGGCGATGGGTGCGTGCTAGTCGCCCAGCCCGGGGACCCGGATCCGAGCAGGAAGGGAGGCTGTGGCGCCGAGGAGAGGGGGGCGTAAAGAGGAAAGCGTATTACCTAAGCCGGGATGCGGAGCCCAGAAGGAGGCTGCAGCCTTTCCCTCCAGAAAACGGAAGAGGCGGGGGAGGAGGAGGAGGAAAAGGCGGAGGAGGAGGTGGCCGGGCGTGGGAGGCTAGCCGAGGGGCGCCGGGCGTCTGGCCGCAGGCTCAACCAGAGGGCGAGGGGCTGGGAGCAGGGCGGTGGTCATCGGAGGGCGAGGCGCAGCCGTGCGGCGCGCGGCCACGCTCTCCCGGGATCGCAGACCGCAGCACTCGCCAGGCCGCCGCCCTCTTGTTTCCCCCCGGACCACTGCGTGGAAACGCGCGGTGACGCCTCGAGGCTCCCGGGGCGAACGGGGGCATCCCACGCCTGCCTGCAGGAGCCCGGAGTCTGCAGCGTCGCAAGTGGAGCGTGATGATTCAGAGGGGAGTGCCAGGAAGCAAAGGGTTCCGAGGTCACCTCATCCACTGTTTCTGTTTTCTTGTAGCCGCCCGCAAATTCGCTTTTAATATCTTCCTCCTCCATTCTTCCGTACTCTTTTTTGAGGATTATGGTTTTGATACACGGGTTGGCAGCTGTGACGATGGACTTCCTGCCGGTGGCAATCGGGTCCCATTGTTCTAATAGGAATGTCAAGCGTGCTGAAAACCCTAGCAGTGTCTCCTGGGAGCTTGACTTACAAGGTGTGGGCCTAGAGCCACCTTGACCGGAAACATACCGTGGGTAGTGCTTCAACCCTCTAAACTGTGGGATTCAGTATACCTTAAAGATGGCTTTGAATGGGGTGGGTAGTGATAGGAATGGGTGATGATGGGGGGATAGGTAGACATTTTTAAAGGGCAACAGAGTGTTCAACAGGAGGGGTCTGGCCGGTGACCCAGTAGGCTGGATGTTGTTTGTGAGCACACCGGGCCTTCTAAAGTCCTTCACACATCCTTTCACTTCATGGCACACCTAGGAAATAATCTTGTCTGCAGGACCCCAAGTGGCGCAAACAGAGGAGGCTGCTCACGCAGGAGGGACTGGGCCCTTCCACCTTGGAGGGCAGAGGAGACCACTATGTACATATCTATAACTCATTCCGTGGTGTGAAATTAGGAAGCTCTGTTTTAATGTTCTAGCTAGCAGGTTTTCTTATCTACATTTCCCCAGACCTCCTGAGTTGTCAAGTCTTGGTCCTCAGGGCAGTGGGGAACCACCAGGACAGGGGCCTGGGGGTGATACTCAACTTGTCATAGTCCAGGAAATGGTGCTTAAAACTTCGCATCTCCCTGGCGGAACTCATCTTTCTGCTCCCGGCCTGCTTCTATGGTCTCTGACTGAGACAACGCCTCCTTCACATCCCACCCCACCCCATTATCGGGCTTTCACTCACTAGCAAGTCCAGCTGATCCATTCTGTCTTCTCTCTCAGATTCATTTTTTTGGTCCATCCCCTGTATTATTGTTTATTAATCAGTCTAATAATTGTATCTAGTCTCATTTCTATGATGGAAAGATCAAGAAATAGTTTGAACATAATCAGCTATACTCTAATATAAAATTAAAAAGTTAAAAAAATAAATCAAACAAACAAAAAAGAAACAGTTTGATATTTGGAAGTAAAGAGATAGCAGATACCAGAAGAGTTAGAACGCACAAAGAATTTGCCCCTAGGGAGCAGGAATTGGGCGAGAAGGGGGGTGGCACAAGAGACCACTGTTTTTGTGACACATCAATATGCCTCTACAAGCTAAATCTGGTCCACTTTCCACTTTGCTGCCACGGAGATGATTCTACATCACACCTCTCAATAGGTTGCTTGCTCAAAAGCTTTCACTGGCTCCCGGGTCCTATCAAGAGCAAGCTCCTGGGCAAGGCTTTCAAGGCCTCTCTCCCCCTCGCATCTGTCAATCCTGCCCTCTCACACTTGACATGCCATTTTACCACACCACATCTAGTTTCCTAAATGCACAAACTAGTTTCATTCCTTTGTGCTTTTATACATGTTATTTCTTTTGCCTGGAGTATTCTCATGCTGCTGTGATGATAGCTAATGGCACGAGGCTAAGTGCTTTTTGTGTTTTATAGCTGTTCATTCTTTTTTTTTTTTTTTTTTTTTTTTTTTTTGTGGTACACAGGCCTCTCACTGCTGTGGCCTCTCCCGCTGCGGAGCACAGGCTCCGGACACACAGGCTCAGTGGCCATGGCTCACGGGCCCAGCCGCTCTGCGGCATGTGGGATCATCCCAGACCGGGACACGAACCCGTGTCTCCTGCATCGGCAGGTGGACTCCCAACCACTGCGCCACCAGGGAAGCTCCCGCTGTTCATTCTTATATCAACCCTGTGGTAGGATTACTGTTATCTCAAAAAAGAATAAAACTGTGACTTAGAGAGGTTAAGTAATTTACTCAAATATGTAGCATATGGTGAGGCCAGATTTGAACCCAGCTATATGACTTCAGGACTCACATTATTTTACCTGTTCATACTTTAAAAACTTTTCTCAGACACTAAATTTGAGCAGGATTTAAATTGTAAAATGTTTTAAGTCTTCAAAGTACAAGGAGAAAATATAAGTGAATTGCTTTTCATCTCAGAGTAAGCATGGAACAAAGGACAAAATTACAAAGGAAAAGTGACAGATTTGACTATAGAATTTTTAACTTCTTTCAGCAAAAAGGCCCATAGAGTAAAATTAAAAGACAAGTAAAAATTATCCAAAAATGTGCAATATATATGAAAGATAAGAAAGTAACATCCTCATTTAATAAAAAGGTCTTACAAAGAAAATATAAATACCTTGTTTTTAAAAATGGGCAAAAATGTAAATTAGTTAAATCATGAAAGTAGAATGCAAATGGCCAAACACATTTTTAAGGGAAGTGAAAATGTAAAATGATAATGCACCTTCAAGTTGACTGAGAATAAAAGAATAGTGCTAGTGATTTGGGCCAGTGACCCTTGAGGCAAGATGTATGGCAGATGAGCAAGCTCAGTGCTGAGAAGGGCATAAATTGCTTCAATGTTTCTGGAGGGCAATTTGGCAGAATGCAGTAAAAGCCTCAAAAATGCTCACACCCTTTGACTCAAAAATTACATTTCTGGGAATTCATAATGCAGGGATTGACAAATATTTTCTATAAAAGTCCAGATAGTAAATACTTTAGGTTTTGCAGGCCACATATGTCTTTCTTGCTTTTCTTCTTTCGTGTGTGTGCTTTTTTTCTTTAACCCTGAAAAAATGTGAAAGCTATTAGCTTGAGGGCTGTAGAAAAACTGGTTGTGGCCTGAAATTGGCCTGAGGTCAGTAATGTGTGCAATGTTGACTGCAAGAAAGTTCATCACAGTGGATTTGGTAATAGCCAAAAGGATAAAGCAACTAAATGTCTGGGATAGAAATTAGTTACAACCAGGTGTGAAACAAGTTTTTTTTAAGTTTTAAATGTTTAAAAAATTTTCAGAATGATATTTATTGCATGAGATAGTATTCATGATTTGTTAAGTGGAAAAATAACAGTTTACCAAAGAATATCTATGTTATCCCAAATACAACATCATCATGTGTATATATGCATAAGAGAAGAACTGGAAAGATATAAACACCATAAGATGTTGATAGTGGTCTTGGGGTGGGGGTGAGATTGTAGATATTTGGTTTTTTTGGTTGTATGTGTGTGTTTCCAATAGTGAATATGTATTGTTTTTGTAATAAGTAAAAATACAAGAAACTTTGCTTGGGCAGCAACAAGGCCCTTAGTTGTCAGTTTGAGAAAATCTTCCCCAAATTCACTTCCCCTCTCTCTGTGTGCTCCCTGAACACATCATGATACTTTTTTTTTCCTAACAAAATGATTCTTTTATTGCTATTCTTTTTCATAACGATCTTTTGACTACCATTATTTACTTAATTGAAGAATGGTTAATACCTTCGTTTAGTTATGCATTCCTCTATTATTGGACATCTGGGTTCCCAGCATTTCACTATTGTAAGTATGCTGGTTATTTTCTACTTGCTGTCTGCCAGATCCATTTTCCTTCCTTCTCTGCTGGACTCTGTGCCTCAGAAGGCAGCACTTTCATAGACTATTTTCTCTGGGTTCTCTTGCTGGCTGGCTTCCCGTTAGATTGACCAGTGGGTGATACCAAAAGCAGGTTGGAGAGTGGAAAATGGAAAAAGGTTGGGGTATTTCTTCCCACCTCTTTTGCTGCTGTGGGCCTCTAAGGCTCCTGTAAGGCAGCCCCTACTGCTTTGCTAATTTGATCTCCTCCCCTTATCCCTTCAGTCCTAGCAGTGGTAACAGCTTCTTACTGTTGCAAGAGGCTGAGTACCTTCACATCGAATTGTTTCCCTTCACCCAGCCCTAAACGTAACCCAAAACTTATGTAAATAGTCAGTTCAATAAAATCTCTTCTGTCGAAACACCTAAGTGGAAGTTGGTTCCTGTTAGGACAGACTGATGTATTAAAGAACACTGGTGAGGGACTTCCCTGGTGGTCCAGTGATAAAGAATCTGCCTTCCAATGCAGGGGACGCAGGTCCCATCCCTGACTGGGGACCTAAGATCCCACATGCAGCGGGGCAACTAAGCCCCTGTGCCTCAACTAGAGAGTCCGAGTGCTGCAAACTACAGAGCCCACGTGCTCTGGAGCCTGTGCGCCACAACTAGAGAGAGAAAACCCGCACCAACTAGAGAGCTCGCGTGCCACAACGAAAGATCCTGCATGCTGCAAAGAAGACCCAACGCAGACAAAAAAAAAAAAAAAAAGAACGCTGATGCACATCATGGATCACAAATCTTTTATTTCTTATGCAACAGGCCCTGTATTCTCACATTTTACATCTGAGCTTTTGACTATTTGCAAGGTAATTATAGGATGATTTACAAGCTTCCTGAAGCAGGAATTTGAATTACGGTGAGGCCAGTGTTTGGGAATGTAACATTTTGACTATTGTTCTCCACTTCTCCAGACGCTTTTTGAGAAGTAAGACTCCATTGCATTTTATTGAAGAAATCATATACTACAATATAGTGATGTTCAAATTTTGATGTTTTCAGTGGAATCCATAAGAAAATATTCGTAAATATCAAGCCTAACATATAAGTGAGATAAAAGTCACATACAGATTTGGGGGAACCTTCTTTCTCATCTTTGAGGCAGACTTAGGACATCCCTGCAGAATTCCCGGGCCCCTTGGAGCACATTTTGAAAATACAGATTTGGAGAGTCCAAGAGTCTGGAAGATATATCCTTCATAAATATCAAGTGTCTATTATATTTCTCTATGTTAGAGTCCTAGAATTACATGGTCAACCATATGACTTTGCCAACTGCCCTTCAAAACACTCTTCACTGTGAATGATGTTGCTTTCCTCATTACTGCATCTATTATCAAATACACACAAACAAAAAACATTTCCTAATTTCTCATCATAGTTTTAATTGCATTTTTATTATTTTTGAGAGTTTTTCTTTCCTTGTCTATTGGTCATTTGTATTTCCTTTTCTCCTCTTCCTTCCCACCTTTTTTTAGCTGCCTTTTCATGTTCAACCATTTCTCTATTCATTCAATATACATTAATTCCTTATATCTGGGTATTATGTTAATGAATTTAAATGACAAACAACACAGTTATGCCTCCGCCCTCATGGAGCTCACAAACTAGCAATATTTGAGACTTACTATTTATCTTGTTTAATTCAATTAACAATACAGTAGTATGGCAACCCTTTGTCACTTTTGTTATGAATAATTTTCTTAGTTTGCCTTTTATTGAAGGATGTTTATTATTTACAAATTTAAACATTTTTAATGTAGTCAAATCTATGGACCTTTGTTTTTATGCCTGGAAAATCCTTTTAAAACCAAAGATCAGATCAATATTCACTTATATTTCTCCTGATATTTTTTACTATTTGAATTTTTAGATTTAAGTCTTTAATAATCTGGAAGTTATTTTGAGAAGCTCTAAATTGATTTCCCCCCACCCAAATATCTAAATTTTTTTCTAATATCCAAATAGCCAATTTTCCTGACATCATTACTGAACAGATATCCTTTTCCCACTAATCTCTGATGACAAATACATCATTTATTAAGCTCTTTTATAACCTAGGCTATATTGGGTCCTCTATTTTCTTTCATTCATCTGCCTTTGGATTACTGTGCCAATGGCAAAGTTTTTAATAGCAAATGGGTAATTCTCCACCAAAATTCACTCTTTCCAAATATTCAAAATATTTATGTTTTCAGATGAAATTTATTAACTAACTTCTTATTATAAAAGTAATGCATTATGAAGACAAGTTGTGGAAACTTTGAGAAAACATGAAAAAATATAAAGAATGAAACAAAACCCATACCAAATTCTATGACCATGAACATTTTGGAGTATAACTTCCCATCTTCTCTGTGTGTTTATGTATATATTATTTCTACAAATGTTACTAAGCATACTGTTTTGTAAACTGCTGTTTAATCATCATATATGAGCATTTCACCATGTCATTAAATATTCCTTTGAAATATGATTTTTAATGACACATTAGCCGAGGCTTCTAGCATAAGGGTCGATGGCAGAGTGTCAGCAGGCAGCTCTCACAACCTCCTAGACTCAGTCATATCCTTTACTCAGTCATAGCAAACTAGCACTGAGGTCACCAATTGTTGTCACATGGATCAACATTGCATGCCTGCCACTGTCATACCTCACAGCTTGAAATCAGCTGTTGGAAACTTGAAATTGGTTTTGACTGTAATTCACTGGATTATGAGTTTTGGAGCATTTGCCACCTATACCTCATCTATTAAGCATGTGTAAAAATGACTCAACCATAAGATATTAGGTAGCTAACAGATAGGCAAAACTGTAGGTTACTCACACAAGAACTAAATTTGAATTGATTTAGTTGTAAGAGATTCCTAGCACCATATTGCACAATCTTACTTTTGTGTTCCTTTAAAAGTAACTAGGGCTTCCCCAGTGGCGCAGTGATTAAGAACCTGCCTGCCAACGCAGGAGACATGAGTTCGAGCCCTCGTCCGGGAAGATCCCACATGCTGTGGAGCAACTAAGCCCGTGCGCCACAACTACTGAGCCCACATGCCCTAGAGCCCGTGCTCTGCAAAAAGAGAAGCCACCACAATAAATGTGTGCACCACAACGAAGAGTAGCCCCAGCTTGACACAACTAGAGAAAGCCTGCGTGCAGCAACAAAGACCCAATGCAGCCAAAAATAAATAAATAAAACAAATAAATTTTTAAAAATCATTAATATAACTCGTTTATACTTTCCTTAGAAAAGACTGAACAACTCTCATGAAAACAAAGCATATCCATGATTTTCTTAAAGATTTGGGGGAAGAATCCTTAACATTTGTGATAGAATATTTAAAACTCCTTGAGTTTTTCTTAAATTGCAGTGCAAATTTACTAAACTATATAAACTAGGGAGCTTTGAGCGTGGTATTGAGGGCTACATGTAGCTGAGATCCCAAGAAAGCAAAGGGTAAATTTCTAGAACAAGTCAGGCAGATATATTTATAAGCACTTTCCAATGTATGGGAACATAGGCTTATCTCTAACAAAGTTTCACCAGGCCTGAGTGTTTATCTTTACTCTCTCACACCCTATACACACAAACACATACACACGTAGTACATATACTTAAAACTTCATAAAATAGGAATTATCTTTTTTTTTTCACTTACCTTTCCACAGAAGGGTTGCTTACTGAATTCCAAGATGTAAAATATAATAAATGCCAAAGCCTTGAAGTATATGGTTACTTAGGATCTGAGTTTCCCTCTGTTTCAAGGGAATTAAAAGCTGGAATCTGAGAGCAAAAAGCTCAGGGAAGGGACTCTGGATGGACTTCCCCCGTGCTTCATCTGAACACTTTTTTAGTAAACTGCCCAGCCCAGCCCCTACTGATTAGGTGTAGAATTCTCTGCCATTCAGTACAAAGTTTTTCCTCTGGAACAAGCATATTATCAATGAGTCATTTCCTCCAATTGTTAGACTTTCCTGAATATTTTCTTGTTTACTTAAGCCATCCATAGAAGACCCTAAAATCAACTTATGTTGGAGACTCCCTGATACTCTTTAGTTTGTAAAACAATTTCCTGCATATTTTGTTATCTTGAATATTTATATCCTCATTGCTTATTCCTTTTGTGTATTTTGCTTTGGAATACATTTGCCTAGTTTATTTTTAGAACTGCTAATTTTGTAATCTATCTTTTGGATATTACATGGTAAGTGTGAATATGACACTAATTTCATAGGGAAAAGTGCATTAAAATTCTTTAAACTTCTTAGGCATTCAAAAATAGTACTTTAAGAAGCTTGTTTAAAACATCTAATATGCAGAATCAAATTCTTTCCCAAAACCACACCCTCCATACCTCATGTTACCAAATTATTCTGGTAAAAACTTAAGCCAGGGCTTCCCTGGTGGCGCAGTGGTTAGGAATCTCCTGCCAATGCAGGGGACACGGGTTCGAGCCCTGGTCGGGGAAGATCCCACGTGCCGTGGAGCAACTAAGCCCGTGCGCCACAACTACTGAGCCTGCGCTCTAGAGTCCACGTGCCACAACTACTGAAGCCCACGTGCCTAGAGTCCATGCTCTGCAACAAGAGAAGCCACCACAATGAGAAACCCGCACACTGCAACGAAGAGTAGCCCCTGCTCGCCACAACTAGAGAAAGCCCACGTACAGCAACAAAGATCCAACGCAGCCAAAAATAAATAAATAAATATTAAAAACCCCACAAAACTTAAGCCAGCAAGAGACTGGAAAGGCAAGAGGAGACAAGAAGTAGATCTTTCATATGCAAATTATACTGTGTTTTTATTTTGTTAAGTAACTTCCTTCTATGATACATAAAGTTCATCATTATTTAGGTAATCTTAGGAGACAAATATATTTTGCCAATGGGGTCGTACTATTACTCCTAACACCTCACAACTTAAAAATAATTTTAGCTTTCATAATGTCGTCACAGATATTGAACTTTTGATCATAAATGCTTTTCACAAGTTTTTTCTTACAGAATGTACTGACACTGAAATGTTTACTGAAATGTTTGCTTATTGTGATTAATTTCGAGTTTCCACAAATGAAATGTTATAAATGGGAGGAAAACATTGGAAAATTAGAAAGAACATATACTTGTCTCCTGTTTTTGTTGTTGTTGTTCACATAGTTCTTTTTTTTTTTAAACACTTAAAAAAAATACTTATTTATTTTGGCTGCCCGGGTCTTTGTTGTGGCATGCGGACTTCTTAATTTCGGCATGCTTGCAGGATCTAGTTCCCTGACCATGGATCGAACCTGGGTCCCCTGCATTAGGAGTGAGGGGTCTTAACTACTGGACCACCAGGGAAGTCCCAGTTCTTTTCGTCATAGATATTTTTCCTCTCCTTTTTTCACAAGAAAAGTTAAATATATTACCTGACATATACAGTTAAATTTTATCTTGGAAATAGCAACAAATGTGGTTCAGCTGATGCTTCTGTGAGGACCAATGAGTTAAATGAAAGTTGCAGACTATTGCTTGACACCAAGATGAGGAAAAGGACGCTAATTCCCAGTCACCAAGCACCTCTCCACTGCCATTTCTGGTCTCCTGCCCACCATCCCTTTAGATAGTCTTATTACGGAGGTTGTGTCCACAACATACTCCAGGGTCTAGGAGGAGATGTGTACAGCAGCAGCTGTCTCTCACTTGTTGTTGTTGAAGTCACAACCTAAAACTTGAAAAAAAGCAATCTTTGATGTTATCATTTACCATAAATTTTTCGTCAGCTGCAAATTATTTCCTACCTCATCCCTGAATCTTAAAAACACATGAAACATTGTCTTGCCTTGCACTGTCTTTTCGTTTTAAGTGAGTATTTTGCTCCTAAATATAGGCAGAAATTTTACAAATTTCGATTGATCTTACCACTAATAACATAGGATGTGTTGTTTTGGTTTTTTAATTTAGGATTTGGAGGCCAGGGTCTCAAAGGAGGGTTACTGAGCATTACAGCTGCACAGAACACTGATATTCACATTTTCTCTTTCCTTACCCTCTATCTTTATCTTCCATCGGGAAAGTGAATATAGCATTAAGAATAGTAGCAAGCCTCACCAACCAAACACCAGAACAATACAAAAGTGACTCTGAAAAGGACTCAAAGTCTTCCCATATGAGTGGAAAAGCATACTATTTCGACAGTCATTTGATTTTATTTCTCCTCCTCCAAAGAAATAGACATGCAAATAGACATTTGTACTATTATTATGTACCAAGGTTTACGTTTTTTGAAAATACAGAGCTTTATAATATCAATGTTATATCTTATGCTGTGTGTGTAAGAGTTATGCATGTATTTTAATTTTAATTATTAAGGACACAGTTTTTGCATGCAAAATCAAGCAATGTATGAAAGTTTTTTTGTAAGATATCTGTTTTGGAGGCACTACCTTATGGAAAAACGTAAGCCTTTCAATCTTCTTTGATGCGATACATTCATCACCTGGTGGCAACTTACTAGAAACCCAGTGCATGTAGTAAAGAAAAAACTCACCCCAAAAGTATTTTGAGAATTACCTATAAAGAAAAATGTGGTAGGTTTTGTGTAATTTTTTTAAAATAAATTTATTTTATGTATTTATTTTTGGCTGCGTTGGGTCTTTGTTGCTGTGCACAGGATTTCTCTAGTTGTGGCGAGCAGGGGCTACTCTTTGTTGCGGTGCGTGGGCTTCTCATTGCGGTGGCTTCTCTTGTTGTGGAGCACAGGGTCTAGGTGCACAGGCTTCAGTAGTTGTGGCACGCAGGCTCAGTAGTTGTGGTGCGTGGGCTTAGTTGCTCCGCAGCATGTGTGATCTTCCCTGACCAGGGATCGAACCTGTGTCCCCTGCATTGTCAGGCAATTCTTAACCACTGCGCCACCAGGGAAGCCCTGTAATATTTTTTACGTCCTTAAAAATCACTTTTATTTTTGTTACAAAACAATTATTTACTCTCAAGAGAAACAATAGAAAATATAAATAATAATAGAGAAGTAATGAGTCTCCCCTATTTCCACCACCAGCCAAGGATAACTGCTGCTAACATTTTGGGTATATATTCTTCTAGAATGTTTCTATGCATACACATACACATTTTTTTCTAACAGAAACCATCTTTGTTTTTGAAATTTCCTATTTTATTAATGCTCCTATCTTTATCAGCTGTTCTTTGAATCAGTACACTGGGCATGGATACTGGTTGATGATCTGAGAAAGAACCCATCATTGCCTGCCAAACCCACCTAATCTTGGAACTCATAAACATCCCCAGTATCCAAATAGATGGTTAAACCCCAGGGCCTCATGATCCAAGGTGACCCATTTATAGCTCAAAAAAGTTAAACCAGGCTAATCAGATTGTTACTGCTGAGTTCAGAAAATGAGAAACAGATGGGCCAGTTAGTAAGTTTGACAAAAGCAAAATGAATAAGTAAATAGATAATGATTTAAAAGCGATATTGTGAGATGCTGTCACGAAGTAGAGTTGGGCTCAAACAAACCAAGGCAAGTCAAAACCTCTTAAAAGTCAAGTTAGTATGAAGGTGTAGAAAAGATATAGGAAAGGATGTGGGGAGCCAGACAAACTGGCCATGTTTCAAAGTGATACTGATAGAATTAAAATCTGATTTTGTCATGTTTCTGCTTAAATACCCGTAAGGTAGCTTCATAGACCCTTTGTGATCTGATACCATCCTGTCACTTCTTGCCACTATCAGAATGCTGGAGTCATGTTTTGTTTCGTCTGTGCAGAGTTTTCCTATATCTAAAACAGTCAGTTCTTCTGAGCAGCCTTCTCTGATTCTTAGACGATGACAGGTGGTCCTGCTATGTGCTTCCATAGCACCGTGTAACCTCCAAGACTGCAGGGCCCAACACCTAACATAGCACCTGGATCATAATAGGCCTTCAGTGACTATATAAAGCACCAAGAGAGAAGCAGACATTCCACAAGTCTGTGTGAGATTCCATGTGACCAAAGAAAGAGGGCAATGAAAAGAAAGGGCACCCAGATGTGGCTCATATGTAATTAATATTTAAAAAAATTTTTTTTAAAGTACTGTTCAGTTGTTAAATTTAAATTAAAAATAATTCAGTTCCTCAGTTGTACTAGACACATTTGAAGTGCTCGATAGTCACTTGTGTCTGATGTTGAACAATATAGCTATAGACAACTGTGAGAGTTTTTAGCAGCTAAATAAAAAGTCAAAAGTGGCATCCTAGGAAGATTTGTTATCAGTAAAATACAGAGTGAATTGAAGGATGTGAGAGAGAAGAGAAAGGCTAGATCTGGAATGAATTACATGTGGGTACTAGAATGGTAGCAGCGGGGTGTTAAGAGGAGTGGGCAAATCTGAGAGATGTTTCAAAGAAATAATTCGTATGCCTCGATGACTGGCAATGAGAGAAGAAAAAAACTATTCAAGAGTGGTAGCCAGGGACTTCCCTGGTGGAAGTGGTTGAGAATCCATGTGCCAATGCAGGGGACACAGGTTCAATCCCTGGTCTGGGAAGATCCCACATGCTGCGGAGCAACAAAGCCCACACGCCACAACTACTGAGCCTGCACTCTAGAGCCCACGAGCTACAACTACTGAGCCCGCGTACCCTAGAGCCCGTGCTCCGCAAAAAGAGAAGCCACCGCAATAAACCCGCGCACTGCAATGAAGAGTAGCCCCCCCTTGCCGCAACTAGAGAAAGCCCGTGTGCAGCAACGAAGACCTAATGCAGCCAAAATAAAAAAAAAAAAGAGTGGTAGCCAGCCTCCAAACTGACCTCAACGATCCTTGCCTCCTTGTATTCACACCCTGGTGGGTGTAGTCCCCTCCCACACTGTACTGGTGTAGTATGTGTGACCTATAGAATAAGGCAGTAGTAATGGTACATCACTTCCAAGATTAAGTTATAAGAGATATGGTCTTGGTGGTTCCGTCTTGGTGGTTCTCTCTTTTGGATCACTTACTCTGGAAGAAGCCGGCTGCTATATTGTGTGCAGCCCTATGGAGAGACCCCTATGGTGAGGGACTGAAGGCTGCCAACAAGCTTGTCAGTGAGTTTGGAACTGGGTCCTTCTGCCCCAGTTGAGCATTCAGATGACCACCGTCCCAGCCAACACCTTGACTGCAACCTCAGCAAAGACTCTAAGCCAGAACCACCAAGCTAAACCTCTCTCTGATTCCTGAGTCTCAGAATCAGAGAGATAAGAAATGTTTGTTGTTTTAAGCTGCTAGACTTGGGGTAATTTGTAACAGCAATTGATAAATCCACCAGTTAGACATATGGGCCAACTTTTTAGTGATTATGAATAATGCTCCTATAAAGATTTGTGTGGATTATGTTTTCATTTCTCTTGGGTGTATATCCAGGAGAGGAATTGCTAGGTCTCATGGTAACTCTATGTTTAACCATTTGAGGGACTGTCAGACGTTTTTTCTGAAATGGTCATAGCATTTTACATTCCTACCAGCAGTGTATTCAGGATTCCAAATTCTCCACCAACACCTGTTATTTTCTGTCTTTTTGATAGCCATCCTAGTAGGTGCGAAGTCATATCTTATCTTGGTCTTGATTTGCACTTCCCTGATGGCCAAGCATGTTGAGCAGCTTGTCATATGATTATTGATCATTTGTACATCTTCTTTGGAGAACTGTCATTTTTTTTTCATAAATTTATTTATTTATTTTTGGCTGTGTTGGGTCTTTGTTGCTGCACGTGGGCTTTCTCTAGTTGTGGTGAGTGGCGGCTACTCTTCGTTGCGGTGCACGGGCTTCTCGTTGCGGTGGCTTCTCTTGCTGCAGAGCACAGGCTCTAGGCGCACGGGCTTCAGTAGTTGTGGTGCAGGGGTTTAGTTGCTCTGCAGCATGTGGGATCTTCCCAGACCAGGGATTGAACCCGTGCCCCCGCATTGGCAGGCAGATTCTTATCCAATGTGCCACCAGGGAAGTCCCAGGAGAACTGTCTTTTCAATCCATCATCCATCTAAAAAATAGGGCTATTTGCCGTTTTTTATTATTGAGTTGTAATAGTTCTTTACATATTGTAGATACTGGCTCCTTATCAAATATATCATTTGCAGATTTGTTTCCCATTCTGTGGATTGTCTGCAACTAGAATTCTTAGTCCAAAATAATACAAACATTTTTGAGAAAGGTCCTGGGTTACATAATTTGCCCAAATTCACTAAACTAGCACACTAAATGAGTGTGCTAAAGGCAGGTCAGGACCGACATAATTTGTGGGGCTTCGTGCAAAATGAAAATGCAGAGTCCCTTGTTCAAAATTTATTACAAGCAGAGCATTAAACCAAAGGCAGATTCCGTCTAAGCATGGGGCCTTGTGAGACACAGGTTACACACACATGAAGCTAGGGGGACAGGGAAGATTTGAATCGTGGGCTTGCAGGAAAGCCCTTGGTCTTTCCAGTAAACCATGCTGATGATTGTTCATTTTTTGTGCATGCTGAATGAGGGTGACGTCAAAAAGCAATTTCCCACAGCAGGTTAAAAACTGAATTGTAGGTCAGGAGTTCTTTCTGTGATGCCAGTTTGCCCTCTGTTCAATGGGTATTTGGATAATTATATTTGAGTAGGTAGAAAGGTAATTTTTGACCAAAGGCTTGACAGTATATTCTCAGATGTTAACTTGCTGAGGCTAACTCCTTTAAATTCCCTCTCTCTGAAATTCTTCCCTGAATTCCTCCTTCCTGATAAATGTGTCAGTGGTTCAGTAGTGATGAAATGTTTGCTGCTGGACACCTCGGTGTATCTGGACGCAGAGGAACATTCTTCTGTATCTACATAATAGTTGATACTAGAGGTTGAGTTAAATTTTAGTTTCATTCAAGAGTAGGCTACTTTCTAGATGCAATTTTATGCTTTTGCTGATAACAGTAACTTTTAGTTTAGTTGAAGACATATATATCACCTCTTAAGGAGACAATTCTTGTCTGTCATTAAGGAAGATTGGGGAACTATAACTTTTCCAAAAAACCGGAAATATCTCAATCCTAATATGAAAGAAATTCTGCTATGTTAGGCTAGGAATAAATTACAGTAAATGTCCTCCTCTTATCACGTGTATTTCATCTGCTTGATTCTCAGAATAGAATACTAATCTTAGGGACTTCCCTGGCGGTCCAGTGGTTCGATCCCTGGTTGGGGAACTAAGATCCCGCAAGCCGCACACCACAGCCAAAAAAAAAAAAAGAATACTAAATTTACTTTTTTTTTTTTTTTGCGGTATGCGGGCCTCTCACTGTTGTGGCCTCTCCCGTGGTGGAACACAGGCTCTGGACGCGCAGGCCCAGTGGCCATGGCTCACGGGCCCAGCCGCTCTGCGGCATGTGGGATCTTCCCAGACCGGGGCATGAACCCGTGTCCCCTGCATCGGCAGGCGGACTCCCAACCACTGCGCCACCAGGGAAGCCCCTAAGTTTACTTTTTAAATGCTGTTTGGCCGCACCGTAGGGCATGCGGGATCTTAGTTCCTCAACCAGGGATGCAACCCCTGCCCCTTGCAGTGGAAGAGCGGAGTCTTAACCACTGGACCGCCAGGGAAGTCCCAAGTTTACATTTTTAGTTTTAAAAAATCTTAAGATTCCAGAAAAGTATTTCCTGTCAATCTCTGCTAGTCAAACTGAGCTGTCTAGGTCACTTGGGTTTTTCCCAGGAGAGCCCCAAGCGAGCAAACTCTTCCCTCCGGTTCAGCCCGCCTCTGCTCTCTGACCTCTCCTTCAGCCCTGCCCCGCCTCGCCCACCGCCTGCACCCCGGCCCCGCCCCTCCCCAGGCCACGCCCCTTCCCACCTCCCATCTCCCTCAACCATTTCCTCAGTCGGTGGCTCTCGCCCCGCCCCTCAGCGACGCGCTGCGGTAAAGTCCTGCCCTAGGTCTCTCTAGCCCCCTGGAGGACTTGCAGTCTGTGTCCGGCGGCGCCGGGCGGCGGTGGGCGGGTCTGACGTGTGGCGTGAAGAGCCAAGCGAGCGGGCTGCCGGGTCAGGGTTGTTTTAGGCTCGAGTGTTTTGACGATGGGGCTGCGGGAGATGTGGAGACTCATGTCGAGGTGAGTGAGCGAGCGGTCTAGGGCAGGTTCATCGGCTGCGCTCGCCCGGGTGGAAAAGGTCAGGGCGGTGGGGACTGCCTGGCCTTGACGTTTCGAGTCGCCCTTGGAGGCGCAGCTCTCAGACCCGAGTCCCGACCCGCTTAGAC
The DNA here is from genome assembly GCF_008692025.1 of Phocoena sinus. Classification (NCBI taxonomy): domain Eukaryota; kingdom Metazoa; phylum Chordata; class Mammalia; order Artiodactyla; family Phocoenidae; genus Phocoena; species Phocoena sinus. The sequence goes on from NC_045769.1 coordinate 44,537,078, forward strand.
CACCCTCAGCCCTCTGCTGGGTCTCGGTGTCACTCCTTTTAGCACCTTTGCAGCATCACCTTCGTTTTCTGCCTCTCTGGCTCTTAATGCAGACTTGACCCCCGTTTCTTTCCTTTTTCAAAGTTGAGTAAGTTTGGGGGACACGCAGGGTTTCGACTTGGGGGAATTTTGTGGCATGTTTTGTGCTGCTAACAAACGCTCGTGCTTTGCCAGTTGTTATCTGTGCTTGTGGTGTGATTGTTTTTCAGCTGTGTCGCGTAGTTCCAGCGTTAGTGCAGCTGTCTGGAACTTTGAGGCGAGTGTTGCGGCCGCACAGCTTGGCTTGGGGGAGTATGTGTGCAAACGTGTTTAACTTTTGAAAGTGCTACTCAATGCAGCTTGAGCTCAGCTGAGGAAATCTGGTAGCAATCACTGTAGAAAGTTAGGCTGGAGCAGTCTTGAGGCCTACCGCCTGCCCCCATGCATTACCAGGTATCAGCTCAGGCTGCTGGAAGGGAGAACCGGCTAATTGCCTCACAGCTGAAATTCCTGGGGGTTTTTAGTCTTGGATTTTGCTTTAGGGCAAAGGGATGGGAGTGGTTTTTTGATTTAAGAATACTTTCAGTTTTAGGGCAGTGTGTCTAGTTGTTTTAACCTTGTATCCATGCACCTGGTATTCAGTATTTGAAGAAAAATCGAAGAGTTGCTTTCCTTCTTCGTTTTTTTTTTTTTTAATACCTTGAAATTAGTTGTCTCTGTGCCTCTAACCAGCTCACAGAGGAACTTGGCAGATATAAAGAAAATCGGTACACATAATCAGTGCTGATGCTTTTTTGAAGCTGTGAGCAAATACCGAATTAATTGAGAAACAAATTGGGAAGACATGTTAACTTTGTTAACAAAATTAACTGACTTGGGAAAGAATCTGTCATTCCCAGAGTTCAGATTGGCTTTGTTGCACGCCCAGTTGCAAGGCGCAGACTGATTAGGCGAGTCCTGGACTGGTTTGGGGGCTTTGGTCAGAGATGCCTTTTCCAGGGCCAGCCCTGGAGTGGGTATTACCCTGGCAAAGCAGAGACCTGAGGCCAGTATCATCCAGTCTTAACAGCCTAATTACAAATGTACTAAGGAACAGGGTGCCACAGTTTTCTGAGAGGAACTAGGGCCCCTGTGCTGTGGTTGACATTGTTGGGCAGTCCTTGAACCCTGGCTTCCCTTGGCTTTTCTGTCACTGTCTTGCTTTCCTACTACCACTCCCCACTACTTATCTTGCCCTAGTGCCAATACAGCCCTTGGAATTTTTTGTTATTGTTGTAGTTCCCCAGTAAAGTACCTCTCTCTGAAGATAGCGCTCAAATTTGTATGTCTAACCTTGATTTATCCTGAGCTCTAGTACTAGTCACAACCACCTGAATGTCTCTTTTGCACCTCAAATATACATTTGCACATAAGTGCAACCCTTATGCCTCCTCTGCACTTTCAACTTCATAGCACTATCTATTCTTCTAGATTCCTAAAGTTATCTAAGTTCTCCCACACTCCCAATCCTTATCTCTTCCTGCTGATTTGAATTTGAACATTCCTCTCATTTATCACTTGTTCTTTTTGCAGAAACTTGATTAATGGACTTATCTCTTCCCAATTTGAATAGGTTCTGCACGTGACTGCCAGATTAATCTTGCTGAAGTTTACTTCAGTGCCTTCCATTCCTCTGCTCAAAAGCTCTTAGAGGTATTCTCCTACCTATGGAATTAAATAAAAAGTTCCCAGCCTGGGTTTCAAAGATTAGGCCCCAGTTTAGTTCATGAATTCAACAATACTTACTGTCCTGTTACAGCTCCTGGGAGATAGTGTTCTAGGCACATCTGTTATCCTGTAGCCAACCTCGACTACTTGTTTTTTTTTTTTAAAAAGATTTTTTTGATGTAGGCCATTTTTAAAGTCTTTATTGAATTTGTTACAATATTGCTTCTGTTTTATGTTTTGAATTTTTGGCTGTGAGGCATGAGGGATCTTAGCTCCCCGACCAGGGATCCCAAGGGTCGAACCCACACCCCCTGCATTGGAAGGCAAATTCTTAACCACTGGACCGCCAGGGAAGTCCCTGGACTACTTGTTCTTATTGTTTTTAACTTCAGGTCATTGAAGTTCGAGGAGATCAGATGAGAAACAAATATTTAAACAAAAGTAATACCTAGTTATCAAGTCTGTTAAGTGTCTTAAAGGAAAAGAGAGCCAGGTTTAGAAAGGAAGAGGGGCTCAGGGAGCCTCTTCAAAGAGACTGATCTTTAAGCTGTTAATAGTGTTTATTCCCTTCTTCATCTCCTCTGTGTTGTGCTGAGCTATATTGTTTTGGTTTGCTTCTTGGGCTGCCTGTCTTCTCTTTCTTTTACTTCTGTGTAGTTGTTTCTGAAGGCTCAATATTTGATTCTCTGTTATTATTTTTTAGTCGAACAGTCACAAACCCAAATGCAGATGCCGAGAGGGAATGGTGCTGGCTAGTGGCAGCTGTGGGGATTAGTGGGGAGCTAGTGAGCAGTAGAGAACGCTCTCTCTAAAGGCAGCTTTTCAGCCTGGGTGTCGTTGCCGTTGTAGAGTGTAGACCCAGGGTTTCCAGAACTACCAGTTTGTCTGGAAAAGCTGGAAAGCTGCGTTTTTAAGTGAAATCTCTTGATTTTAAAGTGTCTGTCATTTTAAAACACTGCTAACCAAACAACACATTTGTAGGCTCAAGCGGCCTTCAGGCCATAGTTTTCAACTGTAGCTTTCTCACTTATTCCTCATAGAGAGCTTAGAGGTTCTTAGGCCTCAGTGATTGTCTATACATGTGACTTCCTGAAATGTCTTTAGTTGTAACTTTTCTTTCAAACTCCAGTCTTTCTTCTCCACTCACTGTTGAATATTTCTACTTAGGTCATTACAACCTCAAATTCAAAATGGAATTCATATTTCATCCTACAAACCAGCTAGTTTCCTTCCCAAGCTTTTCAGTACCTATTTCTCCTAGCTCTCCTGGCATGAAATCTTGTAGTCGTTTTTGGCATAATTCTTTTTCTTTTCCATTGAGTTTTTACTTAGTAATAACTCAGTAAATCATTGCCTTGTTTCCACAGCTGGTGTTCATCAGTTCATGCCTGAGTTACTTGGCCTTGGACTTGATTTTCTGTTCTATTCACATTCTACCATGCCTAGTTCTGCTGTAATAATCTTCATTAAGTACTATTTTTATTATATCGTCATCTGAAACAGTTTCATGAAAAGTTAATTTTGTAAGCCCATGTGTGCTTTATTGGATAATCAGAAATCTTCTAAACGATAAGGTTCTCATCCTTCTAAGACAGTCGTTTTTAGCAAGTATGAGGATCACCTGGAGGGTTTGTTAAAAATAGATTTATGAGCCTTACCCCACTGTGTCTGATTCAGTAGGTGTGGAATGGGGCAAAGCATTTGCATTTCTGACAGGTTCCCAGGTAAACTGATTGTGTAGGTCCAGGAACCACACTTTCAGAACAACTGCTGCAAGCAGCCAAGTTGACCATCACCTGAAGGAAATAAGCCTGATAAAGTGAATTAGTAAATTAGTAGTAGCTGGAATGTGCATGTCTCTTCCCTTCCACCAGATGGCACTTTGGGAGTCAAAAGGAAGGAAAGAGACCATAAATTAAGAATTACTTGGAGACTCTGAACATGCAAATACATTTCTGAGATATAAAAGTTAATACCAGATTTTAAATAATAGCTGAGCATAAATCGGAACATATAGAAGGAATATGATTATATAGAATCTGGCAGGGAACTTAGTTGTACTTAGGTTTGTTTTCTATTTTGCTTTATAGTAACTGGTCCAGAGATTTTTTTTGACCTGTAAATGCCATACACAGTGGTTCAAACTTGCGTTTGGTAGGTTTACATTAACTTTTCTGAGTGAAATAAAATTCTATCTCATATATAAAACTGGGACTTGAAGCCAGGCCTTGTGTTTCTCTTTGTTTATTCTTTATGCTGCAGGTAGTACTTAAACTGTTACATAAAACCTGCCAATCTGGCAGCATCCTCATTAGCCTTGAACTGGCATTTGGGTATTGGCCATTAAGGAATTCAAAGTTATTCTGGATCTAAAGAAATTAGTGCTTAAATTTTTTGATACTTAATTTTTCTTTTAGGAAGTTTTTTGAGTTAAGTTGAAAAAAATTTTAGAAGTGGTGCTTTAGGGTAAGTATAGTTAAGATTGTAAAGTCTATATGAAATCTCTATTTTAAAAATACCCCTAAATAAGAATCTGTCACTTCAGGTTAACTTTTTTTTTTTTGAAGTGGATCATTTTTAAAGTCTTTATTGAATTTGTTACAATATTGCTTCTGTTTTATGTTTTGGTTTTTTGGCCGAGAAGCATGTGGATCTTAGCTCCCTGACCAGAAATTGAACCCACACCCGCTGCTTTGGAAGGCGAAATCTTAACCACTGGACCACCAGGGAAGCCCCCCCCAGGTTAATTTTTATAAAGTATTGATTTTAATGACAACTTGTCTGAACTTTGGAATCTTTTGGGGAGCTTCAAACAAAATATCTATGTCTGTGTCCCATCTCCAGAGTTTGATAATTGGTCTTGGATGTGACTGGGGCTTTGGAATGTTTACAGTAGTCCCAAGTGATTCTACTGTGCAGACTAGTTGTGGAATTACTGGCTTAGGATAAGAATATTTTACTTGTGGTAAGGCAAATTCAAAATACGCTAGTCCAGAAATGTGAAGTGTGACTGACTTAAATTAGTGATTTCCCTCTTTTTTTTGTAGTAGTATTCAATTTGAATGTAATAGAAAATGAAAGTAATACAAATTCTGAAAAGTAAGTTAGATTACAAATATTTTTATGAATTCAGTCAACTAGAGTGTGGTTACAAGTGGTAACAATGGTCATATTGCCCTTTTTCTTAATGTCTCAGCTAAACTTTTGCCCTTCAAATAATCTCAAGGTATCCTTGAAAAATTAATAAAATTAATAAGTTGGCAGTTTATCAGGTCCATCAGATAGTATCTGTGTCTTTGCATATGCACAGCTCCTGTCAGGCTGCTGCTGCTACTACTGATCTCAGCTTTGACCTCTCTCCATATATCTTAAATCTAACTTCTTGTATCCCAGTACAGGTTTCCCCTGCTATCTGAAAGTAGAGCATTTCTGTGAAACCTCGCATAAGCCGAAATGGTGTAAAGTGAAAAGCAATTATCTTATGACACGTCTTGCTAATGGATGTACAAAACAAATTGAGATAAAGCACAGAGGCTCCCACAGTTCAAGTCTTTGGTCACTTGGTGCTGAGATGCAGAGTGCAGTTACTGCGGAAGGAGCTCAGTGGTGCCACTCTCACTGCTCGGGGTGCATGCTGCCTCTATAACATCTCGCTTCAAAACAAACAACGCTCTTTCTGCTCTTCACCTTTTTTCATAAAAGTGATAATCCTCTTTGGATTTCTTTGGATTAGTGAAAACAGGTGCTAATGTAGGTCTTTGGAAAAAGCAAAGTGGTGTAAAGTGAACTTTTTTTTTTCTTCTGTATGTGGGCCTCTCACTGTTGCGCCCTCTCCCGTTGCGGAGCACAGCCTCCGGACGCGCAGGCCCAGTGGCCATGGCTCACGGGCCCAGCCGCTCCGCGCGCGGCTTGTGGGATCTTCCCGGACCGGGGCACGAACCCATGTCCCCTGTATCGGCAGGCGGACTCTCAACCACTGCACCACCAGGGAAGCCCTGTAAAGCGAACTTTTGAAAAGCAGGAGATGCCTGTATCTTACTAATTATGGTATTTTTATATGCATCTCTCTCACTAAACTTTGAGTTTCTCAAAGGCAAGAACGATGACTTTTGGGGAACTTTTTTAAAGACCCAAAGCTTAAAGATACAATTTGATGGATTTTCATGAACATACTCATTTCAGTGGCACCTGGATCAAGAAACAAGATAGTACCAGCATCTAGAAGCCCTCTTTATGCCCTCTCCAGTCACTACCCTCCCCCGTGTTGCTTTGCTTTTACTTTTACTTTAATTAGAAAGTATCAATACACGAAGTACTTAAATGTACTATATTTTGAAGTCTATAGTGAACTTTTATATATGTGAACAGTCCTGTAACCATCATGATAGAGACAACTTCCAACACTCCATGTTTCCTCATGCCCCTTCCCAGTTTCCCCCACCCTCCACCATTCTTACTTCTGTTATTATCGATCACTTTTGCTAAGTTGTATCTTAAGCTTTGTATTCCTAGCCTAGCAAACACTTTTAGAATAACAGACTTAGAGTTGTATTGTATTTGTTTTGTAGCCAGTTTTCTTTTCGTAACTTCTGTCATGACTATTTTTCTATGTCATAACTATTATTTAAATATTTTTAAATACATATATATTTTTGGCTATGTAATGGTTTTGTATAGATGACAGTTTTAAATATATTACTAAATTGTTAGATACTTTGTTTCCAGTTTTTTCCTTATGTAAATAATTGTTGCAGACATCTTTGTAAATCAAACTTTGATCGTGTCTGAAGTTTCCTTAATACAAATGCCTGTGAAATTACTAGGTCTAAGGGTATGATCATTTTAAAGATTGTGGGTCCGTATTTCCAGTGTGCCTACTGGAAAGGCATTACTGATTTATATGTCTCACAGCAATGTCTGAGAATGCCTATTGCATCCTTATCAAACTTTTTTTAAACTAGCAGTTTTCTTTAACTTCTTTTATTTTTATTTTTTTAAATTATTTTATTTTTGGCTGCGTTGGGTCTTCGTTGCTGCGCGTGGGCTTTCTCTAGTTGGCGGCGAGCGGGGGCTACTGTTCGTTGTGGTGTGCGGGCTTCTCATTGCGGTGGCTTCTCTTGTTGTGGAGCACAGGCTCTAGGTGCACAGACTTCAGTAGTTGTGGCTCGCGGGTTCTAGAGTGCAGGCTCAGTATTTGTGGCACACGGGCTTAGCTGCTCTGCGGCATGTGAGATCTTCCCAGACCAGGGCTTGAACCCATGTCCCCTGCATTGGCAGGCGGATTCTTAACCACTGCGCCACCAGGGAAGCCCTTAACTTTTTTTAAAAAAGCAGTTTTAGGTTTACAGAGAAAATTAGCAGAAAATTTTGACCAATGTATAATGACAAGTCTCTACCATTACGACCGTACAGACTAGTTTCACTGCCCTAAACATCCCATGCGCTCCACTTGTTCTTTCCTTTCTTCTGCCCTCCCCTAACCCCGTGATATCCACTGATCTTTTTCCTGCCTCCATAGTTTTCAGAATGTTCTGTGGTTGGAAGCATACAGTATATAGCCTTTTCAGATTGACTGCTTTTGCTTAGCAGTGTGCATTTAAGGTTCCTCTTTTTTTTTTTTTTCTGTGGAAAGATAGCTTGTTTCTTTTTATTGCTGAGTAATATTTCATTGTATAGATGTACCACAGTTTGTTTATCCATTCAGCTATTGAAGGACCTCTTGGTTACTTCCACATTTGGGCTATTATGAATAAAGCTACCATAAACATTCATGTGTAGGTGGACATAAATTTTCAACTACTTTGGGTAAATACCAAGGAGTGCAGTTGCTGGGTCATATGGTAGAAGCGTATGTTTAGTTTTGTAAGAAACTGCCAAATTTTCTTTCAAAGTGGCTGTACCATTTTGTGTTCCTACCACAATGCATGAGAATTAAACTTTTTTAAAAAATACTTTTTGTTTTAATAACTTTTCAAAGAAGCTAAAGCAAACAAAAGGGAATGTAGTATTTATACAGTGAAACATGACTACCCACATTACTGTGTTCATTGTATTCTACATTTGTTTCAGGTTTAATTCATCCAGACGGACTAATATCATACTGCAGCATTTGGTAAGTTTGGACTTTGTTTTGCTGGCATTATTAGATTATAAGGTGCAATTTAAAATGTTCTTGTTAGGGAAGTAGAGAGATACTGGCAGATTTCATTGATCTTGGTACACTTTGGTTTCCAATTTTATAGTGTCAAAACTTGACTCATACAACTTGTTGGAGGTGGCATAGGTTATGGATAAGAGGATGGATCTTCAAGTCAGAATGCCTGGGTTTAAATAATGGGTCCACTACTTAATCTTGGGCAGATTACTTGGTCTCTTTCAGCCTCCTTTTTTGATATATAAAAAATGGGGATAATAGTATCCATCTTAGAGTGCTTATGAATAATAAATAATTCATTAAAAAATCTAGCATAGTGCTTGGAGTATAATAATCATTTTATACATGTTAGCCACTATTGTACTAGTAGTACCATTCCAAAGCTTAGATGGTATTAGTTTATCACACTGCAAGGAAGAAATGATTTTTATTCATTTTTCTATATCTTTGCTATAGACTGAATGTGTCCCCCCGAAATTCATATGTTGAAATCTAATTGCCAGTGTGTTGATATTTGGAGGTGGGGCCTTTAAGAGGTGATTAGGTCAGGAAGGCAGAGCTCTCATGAGTGGGATCAGTGCCTTTATAAAAGAGACACCAGAGAGATCCCCCACCTTTTCTGCCTTCTGAGGGGGGATGCAGTGAGTAGACAGCCATCTATGAACTGGGAAATTGGACTTAACTAGACACTGAATCTGCAGACGTCTTTTTTTCTTTTCTTTTTTTTTTTTTTTTGTGGTACGCGGGCCTCTCACTGTAGTGGCCTCTCCCATTGCGGAGCACAGGCTCCGGATGCGCAGGCTCAGCGGCCATGGCTCACGGGCCCAGCCGCTCCGCGGTATGTGGGATCTTCCCAGACTGGGGCACGAACCTGTGTCCCCTGCATCAGCAGGCGGACTCTCAACCGCTGTGCCGTCAGGGAAACCCTCTGCAGACATCTTGATCTTGACTTCCCAGCCTCCAGAATTGTGAGAATTAAATGTTGTATAAGTTACCCAGTCTGTGGTATTTTTGTTATAGCAGCCTGAACGGACTAAGACACCCTCATCTATGAAGTAGGTCCTTATTACTTATCTAGTTTATATATAGTGGTGTATATGTATCAATCCCAATCTCCCAATCTGTCCCTCCCCCCTTACCCCCTGGTAACCATAAGTTTGCCAAACAACTTACTTTTATTTCAAAACTTCAGTAAAGTCAGAGAAAAATATTAACATAAAGTCTAAAATTTTTCATTCCTATGGTCAGAAAAATTGTATTTTACCCATAAATGGTAATAATGTCAGTAACGGCATAAGTCTCTCTGTGTCTCTTCTTACATATTTTAGGATTCAAGTGTACAATACTAAAAATTTATAAGCATTTACCTGCATCTCTTACTTCCTGGACAAATTTCTGACACAGTAGACTTAAAGTCTGATACCGAGATGTGAATGTGGTCCCTAAAGGATTAGAACAATGGCCTGGATATCATTATAGAATCATGTTATTGTACGATAATTCAGAAATTTCTTGGTTCAGCGTTTCTCAACAGTGTTTCTGTTAAGTGCTTTCAATAAAAGAGTTGTATAGTCAAAAAAAAAGACACTCTCATGCAGCCTGACAAGTACCTTGCATGTAAAAAGGACAAGTCACTCAGATACAGCACTTATGGTATTATGCCAGGTGCTATTCTAAGTATTAGCTCAGTTGATTCTCATAGTCTTACAGAGCAGATACTACAGGTCCTTTATCTGCAATTCTGAAACCTCAAAATCATAAGTTTGTGTTTGGTTTGGGGTTAGTTTGTGGTAAATGCATTTGATGGCAAAATATGATCTGAACATACTTGTGAAACCCTTTTTGTCCATATCCTAACTAGTGTTTAATACTCATGGTTTGGTGCAGAAGTAGTAAAGCATTTGGTTACAGTGTACTGAACCAGCCTCCACTTAGGATGTTTTATATACTATGTAATATGTACTGTGTTACCTTTCCAAAATCTAGAAAATTTTCTGAATTCTGAAATGCATCTGGACCCAAGGGGTTTGGGTAAGGGGGTTATGGTCTTATCCCTATTTAATGGATCAGAATTTAAGGGACAGAGAGGCTAAGTAGTATGCCCCAGTGTCACACATCTGGTAAACAGGAGGTGGGATTTGAATCCAGGTTATCTGGCTCCATAGACTACCTACTGCACTCCACGGCCTGTGGCAGAGTGAACACTATGTAACTATTGCATAGTGTTTCTCAGTTCAGCCTACACGGAGATGGGCGTATGAAAACTGGAATATCTTACCCTTATTTATTTTAGTCAGCTGATATACATGGGAGCTGAGGAATTTCCTGGAAAAAGAACTTAGAACAATGTTATTGTTCATATTTAGATTCATATTTAGATATGCGCACAAGTGGAATAGAAAGACATGACAGTCCAGATTCCATGGGGCTGTGTGACCTGGGGCATAAACCACATTGAAGAAAGAAAGGTAAACTGGACTCTCATCAGGGCCTGAAGACTGAATGGTTCTAGCTCCCAATGTTGGCTTTTACATGTGCTTCAGAGATTGAGAAGCTGTACCCCAAGAATTCCTCCTGTGACCCTTCTAAGAGAGCTGATAGAGCAAGAGCCTTTTTTACTTCAAAGCGGAGTGATGGAAATATGCCATTGATGGCAGAACTGTAGGCAGCGTTATGAGAAATGGATAGGACTGACTTGTGATAGTAGTGTGACATTCCTTGTGACCCTTCAAATATATTAGATGGACCTGAACCTGGAAAGGAGGCAAAAGTTCTGCATTTCTGCAGATAGTTTGTCAAGCTAATGCAAGCTAGTAGGACCTATTAATGAAGTCTCCTTTATATTCATAGGCTGATTTGGACATATTTTTACAACAAAAATATTCATAGAAAAAATTTTTTTTCTTTTTCCATAATGTTTAAAACTCTTACACAGTGTTTAATTTAATATGCAGAAGCTCATTTTTTCCATATAATTCTGACCTGGACATGGAGAAGACTTTTTTCCATCAGAAAGTAGTTCTTTTCAGTATGAAGGTATACTGGTTGGACTGCATGAACTGAAACTGCACATGTCATTTCATGACAGCAATCATGTTCATATTCTGTATGTGCAGATGATCTAGAATCAGTATCAACCAATTTATAATCTATGCCTTTTGAACAGACATACAGTAAGTGCTTGCTTTGTATATGCAAAGAACTTGACTGATGTCGACTTTGTAACCAGTGAAAGCTTACTGGAGCACAGTCATTTATTTGATCTGGGCCTTGAAGCATGATTAGGGTTTCAATAGGTAGAGATGGGAAGTAGTGAGAGTTCATATAGTAACACTAAATGTGGTTCTGTTATCTCTGTTTTGTAAACACAGAAGTTGAGGCTCTGAGACTAGCTTGTCTGAGGGTGTATAGTAGTAGTGAGTGGCAAAACTAATGTTTGAGTCCATCTGACTCCAAAATCTGTTTTCTTTCTATTATGCAGTATGTTTATTCCTGTGGCAAGAACTGTGAGATAGGAGAATAGAGGCTACACTCGGCTTTCTGAGTCTCCATTGTAAGGAGTGCTGTGCAATGGTGGGTCTGGAGAGTTTACCTAGGATCAGATGTGGAGAGACTTGAAGGCCATGTCAAGTAAAGTTGGATGTTTTTGAAATTAATGGCAAGTCATGGAACATTTTTTAATGGGATTAACAAGATTAGAATTGGGCTTTAGCAAAATTTCTCTGAACGCAGTGTGAAGGATAGACCGTCTGGCAAAAATTCTGGAAATCTGCTGAAAAGGAAAATTATAATAATGCCGTATGGCTAGGGCAATGAGAGTAGAAAGTAATGGATAGAATCATTTTAGAACTAGTTTCTCTGGTATTTGGTAACTACTTCAAGTTGTTGGCAGAGATGGGAAGAGAACAGTTAGGAACCAACACCAACATTTTGTGCTTGGTTGACTGAGAAAATGGTAATACCTTTACCTAATGTAGGGAACAGAGGAGGAGAGACAGATTTGTTGGAGAGAAATTTCTTGGTAAATTTGGTTTTTAACAAATTGAGTTTGGGGTGCCACGTAGGTACTCCTGTAATTGTAGCAGGCATTTGGAATAAGGGCCTGGGCCTCTGGAAAAGTAAAGGTACAGATGCAGGTTTGAGCCAGCTGTTTAGAGGTAATAATTGAAGATGGGAAGTAGCTGATATCACAGAAGGTGAGAGCTAGAGCACAGCTGAGGACAGTTTGAGAGATTCTCTATAAATCACTTCCATATGGAGAAATTTACTGACTCAGTTTGAAGTCAGGAAGGATTGAGTGAAGCTTGAGTAATCAGCATTTATTAAACGTTTTTTGATTCTATGAATCATACTTATATTGTGCTTTGGTGTCATATTTGTGTTATAATAATTTAAATTTAATGGCATTCTTTAATATTGGCTGGAAATGGATGACGTCAAAATAAATCATATTCTGCAAAAGGTAGGATATTTCCCTGGGTATGTCTTTCAGTTGTTACTTAGTTCAGTGGCAGTGAATGTTACATATAGTGAAAGGTATGTGCTTGAGATTGGGATTTGGGTATCCACAGTGTGAAGCGTATTTTAGGCTTGTGTTACAGCAGGACTGCCTTAGTAGAATGAAGGATTATTCATTCAACTTATTAAACATTTTTTGGATACCTGCTATGTGTCATGCACTTGAGTTTCCTCAGAGGAAAGGCTCATTTCTCTCAATGTTTGTGAAGTCTCTGACTGTGTTTTCCAAAATGTAACCTGAAAAATACAAGTCCCAAGAGATAGCTGTTCCATGAAAAATAAAAAGTTCTTTAATCAAGTGAGAACTATGCTGCTCATTGTGTTTTAAAAGTTTACATTGCGTATTTGCCTATTAAAGACTGAAAAGTCTTATAGGAATTAAACTTTATATTGGTTTAAGTTTTTCCCAAGCTTATTTGACCATGGGCCATTTTCTCCTTCAACATAGATGCAGTAAACATCTCTTTGCACACTTTAGGAAATATTGCTACTATGGATTTTGCCAGAATAGTTCCATGTTCCAGCAGAGTGGATGTTCTAAGTTATTTATTTATTTTTAAAATTTATTTATTTTTGGCTGTGTTGGGTCTTCGTTGCTGCGCGCGGGCTTTCTCTAGTTGCGGTGAGTGGGGGCTACTCTTCGTTGCAGTGCCTGGGCTTCTCATTGCGGTGGCTTCTGTTGCGGAGCACGGGCCCTAGAGCATGCGGGCTTCAGTAGTTGTGGCTCGCGAGCTCAGTAGTTGTGGCTCATGGAGTCTAGAGGGCAGGCTCAGTAGTTGTGGTGCATGGGCTTAGTTGCTCTGTGGCATGTGGGATCTTCCCGGATGAGGGCTCGAACCTGTGTCCCCTGCATTGGCAGGTGGATTCTTAACCACTGCACCACCAGGGAAGTCCTCTAAGTTATTTTTGTCTTAGGGATATTATTTTGGCAGACTTCATGCATTCAGTTCAGCACAGGGCTGTGTGTTGATGGTGTCCATGCATTTTAGCAAGTTTCCTTCACATATATCCATTAAATGGATGTTCTCCTTACCCCTTCTATCCCACCCCCCACCTCCAAATTTGGGTTGTATGAGAAGTTCATTTCTGACTCTAGTCTCTGTAATCTTTCCTAATATGAGAAATTTCTCTTCATAGAAGCCTTTTCTAGGTTTTAACTAAAAGTTAATGATATTTTTGGAAAAGAGATTTTTTTCTGCAGAATTAATTAACATTCATAAATGACACTAATACTGCAGACTTCATCTTTTTCCCTTCTGATCTTTTGTGTGAATTTTTTTTTTTTTTTTTTTTTTTGCGGTACGCGGGCCTCTCACTGCTGCAGCCTCTCCCGCCGCAGAGCACAGGCCCCGGACGCGCAGGCCCAGCGGCCATGGCTCACGGGCCCAGCTGCTCCACGGCACGTGGGATCCTCCCGGACCGGGGCACGAACCCGTGCCCCCCGCATCGGCAGGCGGACTCCCAACCACTGCGCCACCAGGGAAGCCCTGTGTGAATGTTTTTGATTAATGCACCAATAGTTGTTTTCAGGTTTTAAGAAGGCCATGAACTTTTCAGGTGGGGGAAAAAAGATCCTTTGTTCATTAATTTTACCATTCTAGTGGCTTTTTTTGGGGCCATGCTGGGTGGCATGAGGGATCCTAGTTCCACACCAGGGATGGAACCTGCACCCCTTGCAGTGGAAGCGCAGCATCTTAACCACTGAACCGCCGGGGTGGTCCCTCTAGTGGCTTTTAACAGACGATTATGTAATATTCTTTGCTCAAAGTCTGGCCCTCTGTAAATGTCCTGCAAAAATACTTCACCTAAGTGCTGGAAAGTCGATGCTTAAAGATATTCCTGCATCCATTATAATAGCAAAAATTGTAAATGACCCAGTGCTAATCAGTAGGGGACTGATTAAATTGATATCTAAGAATGAACAGCTGTTAAAAATAAGTGGGTAGGATGAGTGTGCAATCGGCAAAATCCGTACTAGGAAATTCTATAGGTTAAAAGGCCTGTTTTTTTTCAACGAATTGTGAAGAAAAGAAAGGAATGGAGGCAGAACCTTTAGATTTTAAAAGACTTGAAAGATACATCCATTTAAAAAAAATGGATAGATGATGTTTATGGATGTACACTTTGTGTTTATCATAAAAACCAAGACAGTTGTTACTTTTGAAGGGAGGGTGAGGGCTATGATCGGAATGGGGCAAGTGGGGGGCTTTCGGTCTGGCTAGACAACGTTGGGTCTGGGATAGGATTTTACCCCAATAACAAGTTAGTAGTTAGCTTGTTACTTTTCCATGGATGCTGGCAACAGATATGCAACTCTTGAATTAGAGACAAAGGACGTCGTTATTAGTTACCCAATTAGCAGCATTGAGCTTCAGGTTTGTATTGGTTCCCTTGCTCCCCAAGTCCCACAGGGGTGACAGAAGGTCCAAATGAACGCGTTCATATGCAGTGGGTTGCATTACAGGACAGCAGTACTGAATTTGGGGAACCTGCCGGTTTGTAACACACTGTAGGCAAGCTTGCTCTCTGTCCCGGAGGGAGACTTTACATTTTCTTCAAAGTTTCTCGCAGCAAATACAGTCCTGAAAAATGACCCAGGTGAAGAGCCTTCAGGCCTTTGGATCCATGAAATACACAGCAGTAAAGTGCAGGGAAGCCTCAGGACCCATGGTAGATCGTTTCTCCCTACAGACAGTCAGCTCATTGCAGATGTAATTAGTTAAGATGAGGTCGTACTGAAGTAGAAATTACTTGGGTAATTCAATATAATTTATCCTTATATAAAGGGAAAATTTGGAGACATATATACACGGAGAATGCCGTGTGAATATTGGAGTTATGCTGCAACAAGCCAAGGAATTATCAGAAGCTAGGAGAGAGGCCTGGAACAGAACCCTCCCCTAGCGCCTTCAGAGAGAGTGTGGTCCTGCTGACACCTTGATCTCAGACTTCTAGTCTCCAGAACTGAGACAATAACTTTCTGTTTAAGCCTAAACGTAGTTTGTGGTACTTTGTTATGGTAGCCCTAGCAAAGAAATACAGTTATCATGTTACATTTGTCAAAGTTAAGAACATTGCTATATTAGTATTAACTTTATACTTTTTGGATTTCACCAGTTTTTCCATCAATTTTCTGTTCCAAAATCCAGTCCAGGATACCACATGGCATTTCTTTGTCATGTCTTCTTAGTTTCTTCTGGTCTCTGACAGTTTATCAGTCTTTCCTTATTTTTCATGACGTTGGCAGTTTGGAGGAACACTGGCCAAGTAGCCTGTAGAATAGCCTCTAATCTGGGCTTGTGTCTGTTTTTTGTTGTTGTTGTTCTGTTTTTTCTTTTTTCTTTTTTTTTTGATGACTAGCCTGTATTTAAAAGGTTTCTGGAGAGAATATCACAAAGGAAAAGCCCCTTCTCATTACGTATCAGGGAGTATCTGTGGGTTTTGACATATGCCTTAGGGAGTACATGACATCCTCATGACACAGCTGGTGATGCTGACCTTTATCACGTGGTTAAGGTGGTGTTTGTTGGGTTTCTCCTCTCTAAAGTTACCATTTTTCCCTTTTCTACTCTGTTCTTTGGAAGCATGTCAGTAAGTTCAGCCCACAGTCAGACGGTGAGGGGGCTAAGCTTTACCTCCTGGAAGGGGGATTTCTACATAAATTATTTTGAATTCTTTTGTGGGTAAGATCATCTCATCTCCCCCATTGATTTATTCAGTTATATATATCAGTGTGGACTCGTGGATATTTATTTTATTCTTTGGGTTATAATCGAACAGCACATTATTTATTCTGTTACTCACATTGTTTCAACTTTGGCCATTAGGAATTCCTTCATTTTGGCTTCTTGTGTTCCTTTGATATGACCTTTTCCTTTTAATTTTCAATATTTTAAAAACACCTCACTACTTTCTGTTACTGGAAGATGTTCTCTGGCTCTGGAATCAGCTATTTCTCCAAGGAGCTCTGGTTGCCTTTATTGGAAAATTGCATTTAGAAATCAAGATCTGAGTCTGGGAATGCCCCTTGCTACTGGGGTGTCACGGTTTTCTCTTGGGGATAGAACTAGAGTAATGTATATATCTGTAGTAGAATACATATGCTGTATACTGTTTACTGTCCCATGTATACATAAATAGTGATAAGTGTTTCTGTGTTTATCCTCTGTTATATTAATATATATCCTCTTAATATATATTAAGAAAACATGTTCATACTGCTGTCTCTGACTTTAATCCAGTACCATAGGGCAGGCTTCATTCTAGCCTTCCATTCTTGCTTGTCTCTAATTCTTCTCCTCACCAGTGAAAGCCTGGTTCTCACTGACCACCGTCCATTAGTTGTTTTTTTTTTTAATTTTTTAAATACAGTATGTACCTTTTTAAAAAAAATTATTTATTTTTGGCCGTGTTGGGTCTTCATTGCTGCGTGTGGGCTTTCTCTAGTTGCGGCGAGTGGGGGCTACTCTTTGTCGCGGTGCACGGGCTTCTCATTGTGGTGGCTTCTCGTTGTGGAGCACAGGGTTCTAGGTGCACGGGCTTTGGTAGTTGCAGCACACGGGCTCGGTAGTTGCAGCACACGGGCTCAGTAGTTGCAGCACACGGGCTCAGTAGTTGTGGCACGCGGGCCCTAGAGGGCATGGGCTTAAGTAGTTGCGGAGCGTGGGCTCAGTAGTTGCAGTGCGTGGGCTCTAGGGTGCACGGGCTTCAGTAGTTGTGGCATGCGGGCATCAGTAGCTGTGGCTCGTGGGCTCTAAAGCACAGGGTCAGTAGTTGTGGCGCACAAACTTAGTTGCTCCGCGGCATGTGGGATCTTCCCAGACCAGGGCTCAAACCTGTGTCCCCTGCATTGGCAGGCGGATTCTTAACCACTGGACCACCAGGGAAGTCCACATTACTTGCTTAACCTCTTTTGAACAAATTTACTAACTAGAGCATTGGTTGACATACAGGTTTTTTTGTATATTTCCTTACAGCTTGCAATCAAATGACTGTTTTCTAAAGTTACTTAGGTCAGCTTTCCTGCCACCATCCTCACGATTTCACTTCAGTGTGCTTGTCATACGTGTGTGGTTTGGTTGCATTTATTTGCCACAGTCTGCATTCCATGTTGGAATCCCCTGACACTGGGTGATTTTTAAAATATATATATAATTTGTGTACATTCAGGTTCACTCTCTGTACATTTCTTTGGGTTTTGACAGATGCATAAATCATGCATTCATTACCCAAAGTCCATGCAGAACAGCCCCATCCCCCTAAAACTTCTGCTGTCCTTCCCCTCTGTAGGCAGTCACTTCTCCCGCTCCCCAACACTGACCTTTGTTATGCCCCTATAGTTTTGTTTTCTATAGAACATCATATGAATGGAATCATACAATATATAGGCTTTTGTGTCTGCATTCTTTCACTTGGCAAAACGCATTTAAGATTCACCTATGTTGTTGCGTGAACTGATAACGTAGTCCTTATCACTGAATAGTATTCCATTGTTTGGATATACCACAGTTTATTCATTTCCCTGTTGAAGAGCATCTTGGTTGCCTTCAGGTTTTAGTGAGTAAGAATAAAACTGCTACACCTGTTTGTGTACAGGTTTTTGTGTGAACATAAGTTTTTAATTCACTTGGGTAAATATCTAAGGGTATGATAGCTGGGTTTTATGGTAAGTCCATGTGTAACTTTATACAAGTTTGCCAAATTATCTTCTGTAGTGGCTGTACCACTTTGCAGTTCCACCAACAAAGAATGAGTGTTCCTGTTGTTCTGCATCCTTGGCAACATGTTATTGTCTGTTTTTGGATTTTAGCCATTTTAATATGTATGTAGTGGTAGCTCATTGTGGTTTTAAATTGCATTTTCCTAATGAGAAATGATGTTGAGCATTTCATGTGTCTTTTTTGCCATCCCTATATTTCCCTTGAAGCTCTTCAGTTTTTTTTTTTTTGCCCATTTTAATATTGGGTTGTTTGTTTTCTTATTGAGTTTTAAGAGTTTATTATACAGTTGACCCTTGAGCAAGGTGGGGGTTAGGGTCACTGATTCTCTGTGGAGTCGAAAAATCCGAGTATAATTTTACAATCAGCCTTCTACAACTGAGGTTCCTTCTCTGCACCTGTGGATTTAACCAGCTGGGGATCATGTAGTACTATAGTATTTACGATTGAAAAACATTTGAGTGTAAATGGACCTGCACAGTTCAAATCTGTGTTGTTCAAGGGTCAGCTGTATATTTTGTATGCAGATTCTTTATCAGATATGTGATAGGCAAGTATTTTCTTCTAATTTCTGGTTTGTCTTTTCGTTCACTTTATCTTTTGCAGAGCAGAAGTTTTAAATATGATGAAATTCGGTTAATCAGTGTTTTCTTTTGTGGATCATGCTTTTGGTGTTGTATCCCATTAATCCTTAATGTTTGGAAGGCACTGTGAACCAGAGTCCAGGGGTGTGGCCCTCATAAGTGTTCCTGTCCTTTCTCTGGGGGTGGGCTGCCTTTTTTCCCCCCTTTTCCTTTGTCCCCTGTTCCTTTTCTCCAGCTGTGATTGGTAAACACTAAGGTCAGTAGGCTATGGTTTTGAAGTGCTTCTCCCTTGGGATTAAGGGTCTTATTTTATAGGCCTCCATCCCATTTCCCCACTGTGTTGGGCCTCCACCAGGACCCTATGCTACCAGCTTTGAAGGCTCTCTCTCCCATGAAGATTTAGCCTTTTGCTCTGTGTGGAAGATGAGGGGAAAGGATTTAGTTGTGCCTGCTGTTTCCCTCCCCCAGCCAGCACCACACGGGGGAGCTTTCTCCAGTCTTCCTTGGGAGAACCTGCTTGGGTTCCAGGAGGAAAAGCCAGCAAGAATGGGAGCTCCCCCCATGACTGTGACACCCGCCACCCCCAGGAGCTCCACACTATCACACTTGCCCACACTTGACCTCTAGCAAGTCATTAAAAATTCTAGTTAATCTTCCTTAGGGCTTCTGCCTGAGCTAAGCAAATACACTGGTCTTGCATCTCCCTGAAGGCACCTGTCTCTCCAGATTTTATTACGGGGCTGTTTGCCCTGTGACCTCCTGTCTCTGCCTGAGTTCACCAAAGCCATTAATTTTCAGTCTGTTCACCTTTTTTTCTTGTTACAAGGTCAGGAGACGCATCTTTTCAGCTCTCAACATCTCTGAGCTGAAACCAAATAATAGAATTTTAAAGGATTGTCTCTGATATTAGGTGATAATTTATGTGAAGTTGTTCGGTGGAAACAGTCATGAAACTTTTTTTGTTTTTTTTGGGGGGGGCTGGCAAATCTGACTTGGTTCAAGCAAAAAAGAAATTTAGTTAGTATGGAGAGAGATGAAAGTTTATTAATACTTGTGTGTAACATGTTTGTATAATATGAGATCTGTTTTACTTTAAAATTTAGAATGATGTAGGTATCTGAAAAGTACAGCTTTTTAGTCTATCATCTGTCTTTTCATATGAGTAAGGGTTTAATCAAGGAAGTAGAACCACTGAGTATTGAAGGGGAGCAAAATAAGCCACTCCAAAATGTGCCCCTTGCCTCACTCACCATGGTGCGTGAGGCCCTAAGAACTGTATAGACAAGTTCTTCACAAGTATATGCTTTCGTAAGCTCATTCTATAATCTGGCCTTAAACTACTTATTCTGCCTACTTTCCTATCACTCATTTTCTCAATCAGCCTTTATTCCACTCATGTTTAATATCTTAACATTTCCAGATATTCGCTGTTCATGTTTTAGAATGTGTTACTCTCCAGGATTTTCATCCCTCTTTTTCTTGGCATATATCAAGGCCTAGCTCAAATATCACCTTTCTTTCCCCCAAGTTGTTGGTAGCTATTGTAGTCAGAATTATTTGCCCTCTCTATTCATCTTTGATTTCCAAGTATCTAACATATTGCTTGGTATACAGTAATAAAGATTTAAGAGTATTTCATAGTCCAAGAAATTCTAGGACTGGGTTCTATTTTATTTTTATTTTTTTAGAAACAAATTTTTAAATTAATTAATTTATTTTTGGCTGCATTGGGTCTTCGTTGCTGCACGAGGGCCTTCTCTAGTTGTGGCGAGCGAGGGCTACTCTTTGTTGCAGTGTGCGGGCTTCTCATTGCGGTGGCTTCACTTGTAGCGGAGCACGGGTTCTAGCCACGCCCGGGCTTCAGTAGTTGTGGCACACGGGCTCAGTAGTTGTGGCATACGGGCTTAGTTGCTCTGTGGCATGTGGGATCTTCCCAGACCAGGGATCAAACCCATGTCCCCTGCATTGGCAGATGGATTCTGAACCACTGCGCCACCAGGGAAGTCCCATGGACTGGGTTCTATTTTAAATCAGTTGACTAAGTTCACTCAGAAATAAAAATTAAGAGATTTAAGAGGTATATGTAGTTTGCTTTGGAATTGTCTATCTACAGAGTCCAAATAACTTTAGAAAACTTTGTCAGATGTACTGAGTTATCCATTCAATTAGCTAACCTTAACATTGTGTGAAAGATTTGCATTTAATGTACGTTTTGATGTTGACTTGTGACAAAAACTTAATGAATTTTATCCTAAAGTTATTCTTTGTTTACACAGAGAATGTCTAAGCACACAGATGCAGCAGCAGAAGTCCTATTGGAAAGAAAAGGTTGTGCAGGAGTGATAACACTAAACAGACCAAAGTTCCTAAATGCACTGAATCTTAGTATGATTCGGCAGATTTATCCACAGCTAAAGGTTTGTAATTTTCTTAAAGCAATCATATGGATCCTTCTGAAAGTATATCCTTAGAGAATATTTCTGATATTATCTCCCATAGAATCACTTGACTGTCTGGGATCGGCTTCCAAGCCCCATCGCTTATAGAGTCCTCAGCGCTTTCCTAAGTGGTTTTCCTGGAGCACCCCTACTGACAGGGAGTTCACTGCCTCAGAAGACAGCCTCTTCCACTTTCAGAAGGCTCCAAGTTTCTTCTTATGTTCTGCCCCTCTTTATTTTATTTTTCCAACCTGATGATATATTAGGCCCATATTTTTTCACCTTGGTCTCAAAGTTGTCGTGGCAAAGATTTCAGTTGCCATCATCAAACTTGGATCACAGAATGCACTCATCTAGCAACTTTGTTGGGATAGCCTCTAATTTATGTCAGAAAAGAAAATGAAGTTGGGATCCATTCTTCTGGATATGTTTTATAAAGCTTATGCCTTATGCTTTGTATATATCCACATACGTCTATATATACACATGTGTTTATGTGCGTGTGGATATATCATTAATGAGTTTGTATTTATGATATGCTTATACCATCTTCTTTTACATTTGGATAGAAGTGGGAACAAGATCCGGAAACTTTCCTGATCATTATAAAGGGAGCTGGTGGAAAGGCTTTCTGTGCTGGAGGTGATATCAGAGGTAAAAACTTTTTTCCCTTCTCACCTAAATGCTTTTTTCCCCCAATAAAACTGATAAGGTATTAGCAAATTTTTGTGGTACTTTGTAACTTGCTTTACTTTCTAGAATTGTTTTTTGTTAAACAGTTAATACATTTTTAGTGTGGTTAACTTAGAAAAAGAAAACATTTAAAGACTTACCTCTTGTAGTTAATAGAAAAATGAGAATAGCAGCTTTTTTTTTTTTTTTTTAACTACATACGTGCCCTTCAGGTATCTTGTCTCTTTCCCTGAATCATCCTGAACAAAATGTCCAGTTATGGTATGTGATTCTGCTGTTTATTTTAGAATAGCTGTTATTAAGCAATTGTTTATCACATAAGCCTGACAACCTGGCCATGTTGAGTGACTTGTCATTCTCCAAACATGACATGCTCTCACATATTTCCATGACTTTGTGCTTTCCCATTGTTCATGATCCCAAAGCAAGAATGCACTTAATTGTAGTATTTATCCTATTATCAATATTTTTTGTGTTTAAATTAACATGCTGAGATAAATAAAAAGATTAATTCTCCTTATCTTTCTAATTATTTAGGTCAATCTGTACATATTTAACTATTAAAAACAAAAGACAAAAGAGAGAAGAAATGTTATTACCACTGGTTGTCAGTATTTTATATATACTGAAAACATTTTGAGTTTTGTTTCTTATGGAATTGGTAGTTTCCTGGGATGGTTTTTTTCTTTCTGTTTTATTTTTTTATATTTTTTGTATTGTGTTAAGATGATAATGTTCAGGTTGATCTATTTACCATATTTATAATCTTATGTAAACCATTACATTTGAAATAGGAAGAAACAAGCTTGATTCAGGACATCATTTCAAATATCTATTAAATTTAAAATAACTGAGTCTTAAAATTTCACTTTAAAATTTTCAGTTGCTTCGACTGACTTGTTAACTGAATCGTTTTTTGAATTTGTTTTGCCCACTACTTAAATATTTTTAAAACATTGTTTTTCAGCGTGGAATTAATCTTTCCTCAAGAGCTGGGCTTTTGATCTTGTCAGTTTACAGATGGGCAGAGCCTTATGTATTGATTTCAGCTTCTTCTGACTGTGAGCTATTTTTGCATATAGGCCTAACTTTACATTGCTGTTTGGAAATACAGTTAAAAATTCTAGAATTATTCTAGTTCACATGTATAAGCAACAGATTTCAATTCTAGGAAATTTAGTTTCTTTTAAACATCATAGTCCAAGACAGTAAGTGGGCACTCTGAAAAATAAAATTTCTTTTGTAATTTATTTATTTTACTTTTGGCTGTCTTGGGTCTTCAGTGCTGCCCACGGGCTTTCTCTAGTTGTGGTGAGTGGGGGCTACTCTTCGTTGCAGTGCGCGGGCTCCTCATCGTGGTGGCTTCCCTTGTTGCAGAGTACAGGCTCGTGGCTCACGGGCTTCAGTAATTGTGGCTCACGGGCTCCAGTAATTGTGGCTCATGGGCTCTATAGCACAGGCTCAGTAGTTGTGGCACATGGATTAGCTGCTCTGAGGCATGTGGGATCTTCCCAGACCAGGGCCCAAACCCATGTCCCCTGCATTGCCAGGCGGATTCCCAACCACTGCGCCACCAGGGAAGCCCTGACAAAAAAATTTTAAATGATGTTACTAAACATCATTTAATTTATATGGAACTGATTGGTTAGAATAAGATTAGAAGGAAATCTCAGAAGATTTCTAAGATAAAAGAGATTTATTCCACAGGCAATACAATTTGCACTCCTTTTCTTTTAGTACTGGGGAGAAATGATGAAAGATAATAGATGAGGGTTTTAGGGGTTTTATCGGTGAAAGCCTCAGAATGACAAAACTACATATCAAACCTTTTTTTATTTTTAAAATATTTATTTATTTGGTTACCCCATGCGGCTTGCAGGACCTTAGTTCCCCAACCAGGGCCTGAACCTGGGCCACGGCAGTGAAAGCACTGAGTCCTAACCATTGGACCACCCAGGAATTCCCCAAACCTTTTTTTTTAAAAACCAAGAAAAAAAGTCAATATTTGGTTGGAACATTTTGAAGGAAGCTATATCAGAGTTCTGAAGTTAGTCTAAAAATCTATTAATAGTCAACAATTTTTATGTAACTCTTTCCCATAAAAGAAGTAAATGTATATATTATATATTTAATTTGTATTTTAGTAGGTAATTCTCATAGGACTTAGACAAGAAAAGCATATGAGCTTGAAGTGTATGGAAGAGAGGTTTGATGGTGGTTTTGACATTGACTATAGTAGGAGTACAGTAGATTAGACTATGGAACTCTGGATAATAGAAAATTGCAATAGAAATGAAACTATTTGATTGTTATTTATTATTAAGATATTTACTGAGCACCTGCTTATTAAGACAGGCATTTGTATGCTGTAGCAATATCTTTGAGAGGTTATATTTCCATTGATATTAATAAATAAGGATATTACTATCTCATTTACCTTCTTAGCCTCACCTTTTACCATTCTCCTTTAGTCTTTTTTTTTTTGCGGTACGCGGGTCTCTCACTGTTGTGGCCTCTCCCGTTGCGGAGCACAGGCTCCGGACGCGCAGGCTCAGCGGCCATGGCTCACGGGCCCAGCCGCTATGTGGCATGTGGGATCTTCCCGGACCAGGGCACGAACCCATGTCCCCTGCATCGGCAGGCAGACTCTCAACCACTGCGCCATCAGGGAAGCACTCCTTTAGTCTTTTAAAACTACATATTTCTTGATTTTATTCTTCCTTGCCTGTGTGCCTTTGTAGGTACTCCTTTCTCTACTCAGAACTTTTCACTTTTCAGAACTTTTCATTTTTAGGAAATCCTTACCTGTTGTTCACATTTGGCTCAGAGTTCTCTCTTCTGGGAAGCCTTCTTTTTTTTTTTTTTTAATTTTTTTTTTTTTTTTGGGTGCATCGTGTGCCATGCAGGATCTTAGTTCCCTGACCAGAGATCGAACCTGTGGCCCCTGCAGTGGAAGCATGGAGTCCTAACCGCTGGACTGCCAGGGAAGTCCCTGGGAAGGCTTCTTTTAATTACATCTCTTATGCTCACATTCCCACGGCACCCCAACCTTAGAGGGGGCATGACACAAGGAGTGTAGCTCAGTAGTCTGTCTTACTAGTCTGAACTCCAGGGCAGCCGTCTTATATTGCTGTCTTGTTATCTACAGCACTGAAAACAGTGCGTGGTACCTGGTAGATGCTCAGCAAATGCTCCATGGTGAAATGAATGTGGCAGAAGTATTTAACTAGATGGAGTATATAGAACTCTGTGTGTGTGTGCATGCACATGTGCATATATTTCTTTGCGTGTATATGTATAATGTACTTTGTGTTAAGATATATTACCAAAGGAAACATGTATCCAGCAAACATTCATTTAGGTGCTACAGAAAATAGTCAAAAGAAAATGTATTTTGTACCAATATATAACTTATAATTTAATTATAACACTTTGTAAGAAGTTCTGAATAAGAATTTTTGCATTGAAGTTTTGACATTGGACTATGGATTTGGGGCTAACTATAGTATGTCCGTGGCATAGGTGACTTCAGAACCTTAACAAACCATTCTAGACTTTCCCCCTGGTACTTGCTATCACATTATTTAAAATTTTTCTATTTGACTGTATTGACTGGAAAACACTTTTTGTGATTTGTAATCCTTCTTTTTTCTTTTTTTATTGTAGTGATCTCAGAAGCTAGAAAGGCAAATCAGAAGATAGCTCAAGATTTCTTCAGAGAAGAATATATGCTGAACAATGCTATTGGTATGTGTGCTCTGCTGAGAGCTTTGAAAATGGAATCAAGACATAAGCTGCACAGTACGAATTGTTAAAATGTAATCAACAGACACTCTTGTTTAATCTTTTATATACTTTGTGCCAGGAATAAACTTGATTAAAGTAGTCTGACTGCTCATTCCAGAACAATTCATACTTGATTATTAAATAGGGTATACTTAACTACTATTTGCCATATAATCAATATGGAAACATGGATTCTGATCATATGGTTGGCTTTCTTGGAAAACAAAAAACTTGGGTGCCAGTTTTCTCTATAAAATGAAGTGTCATTTCTGAATTCTTGAGGAACTCTGGGATGAAATTTCTTTATAGTCATCATTCCAGATTTCATTGGAAGTGACACAGTAGTTACATTTATCAAGCATGTGTTTCAAATGTTAAATTACAGGGAATAATATAATAAATACTTGTGTACCCACCAGCCCAGAATGAATAGACCACTATATTTTATTTTTGCTTGATGTTTTGAAATTTATTTAAATTAAATAGAATACTATGAGTTTTAAAATTATTGTTCAGTCTACTTCATTGCTTGCTTCAGTGCCATTTCTTTCTCTTCAGAAGCAACCAGTATCCCTCCTCAGAAGCAACGATTGTCATTAGTTTTTAGCACATCCAGTTAGACTGTACTTTATATTTTTACTACATATTTATGAACAAAAGTAGTATTACTTTATGTTTTTGAAATTTGCATAAGTACTTTCTTACTGTGTATACCATTCCATAAGTTTTTGATAACATGGAATGTAACTGTTCTTATATTATTCAATTACCCCATATTAATCTGTTCTATATTAGTGGTTATTTTAGATTATTTCAGCTTTTTACTAATACAGATTGTTACACCCTTATATGTACACCCTTAGTGCCCATGTGCAAAAATTTATAGAAATAATAGAAGTCGAATGGATGGATCATAGAGTTTATGTATCTTCAGTGTGTTTCCAAATTCTTCTCTAAAGTATAAGACTTTATTTTTTACATGTCCTTTCTATCATTTTTTGTTTTTAAACTTTGCATGCTTTATATCTTATTGTGGTTTTAATTTGTACTTCATTGGACGCAGGTAAAGTAGAAGGTGTTTATGTTAATCATTTATATTTTCTTTTCAGTTTCATCCTTTGTTTATCTTTCTTTTGGATTGTCTTTTTCTTACTGATTTTATAGGTCTTTATGTATTCTGATTCTTCACTTTTGTAGATCATATATATTATAAATACACTTCTCAGTCTGCTACTTTATCTTTTGGTATATACAAGTTTTTGTTTGAGATGAAATGTATTCTTTTCCTTTATGATTTCTGCTATTTGCATTTTAAAAACGCTTAATAACATGGAGGTTTTTAAGATGTTCTTTTATATTTTCTTTTAATAGTTTGTTTCTTTATACTCTAAGTCTTTAAAGTGCTTGGAATTTTTTTGCATGTGACATCATCTAACTTTTACTTTTCAGCTAGAAAGCCAGAAGTTGTAATGCCTTTGATTGAATAGTCCTTGTTTTCCTCACTGGTTTTAATGATACTTCCATCATATATCAAGTTCTTATATGTGACCGGGTCTGTTTCTGGGCAACTTTGTTCATTGGCCTATTTGTCTGTACATATGGTAAAACTACAGTGTCAAAATTATTATAGCTTTAAGATATGTCTGTCTCTGATAGGACAAGTTACCCTTGTTTTCTTTCAAGATTTTCTTGGCTACTCTTGGACTTTGGATTTTTCAAATGAATTTTTTTTTTTGGTTTTTAAAAATTCAAATGAATTTTAAAATTATTTTGATATTTAATAAGCTTATGCAGTCATCGCCATTAATCTGTTTTAGAACATTTTCATCAGATTGACTTTCATGTCCTTTCATAATGTTTTATAATTTTCTCCATAAAGAAAAAAAAAGATTTTTTAAGTGTTATTTTTAGACAGCTTATTTTTTTTGTTACTACATTTAATAGTAATTTTTCTTATTACATTTTCTAATTGACTATTTCTAGCATGTAGAAATGCTTTTGATTTTAGTATTTTGTTCTTACATCCAGCAACCCTGCTGAAATTTATTATCAGTTCTAATGATGTTTCTGTAGGTTCTCTTGGCTTTTCTACATTGGTAATTCTACCATCTACACGTAATTTTTTTCATCTCTTTCCAGTCTGTATACTTATGACTTTTCTTGTTATATTTTGGCTAGGACCTCTATTATAATGCTGAATGATTGTGGTGTTGTCTTATTTCTGATGTCCATGGGAAAGCTTTTAAAATTTCATTCTCTAGTATATAATCATTTTATAGACACTTTTTACCAAGTTACAGATGTTACTTCTGTTCCAAATTTGTTAGGGGTATTTTCTTTTGTTTGTTCAGTTGTAGTGGTCCAGTGCTTAAGCATCCACTTTTCTGACTTTTTCTCTTCCTCTCATGGGTAGGAGCTTACTGAGTTTTAGGATCAGCAGATAGAGTTTTTCTAGCTATGTTTTACAAGTCATATAGCTCTTCCTACCGTGAGGCTTTATGCAGGTATTAACTCATAGCATGTTATGTGTGGTTCATGTTATTCCTGACTCAGAACAGATACACACACACTCACTCATAATCTTTGGCTGTAGCTTCCACACAGCTATTAGCTCTGAGTTTATTTGTTTCTGGCACCTGTGGATTTCCCTTGTTTGGCTTTGAACTTGGATATACATTGACAAAAAATTTTTTCTCTAGAATTTTTATGTCTTTGAGGTAGGAGTGGGGAGACGAGGCTGTTTCCCAATTTAACCCAGTGAGCCATATTGAATAGAGAGCTCTCATTTCTTTTGAGTCTATAGTTCTACAGGTCAGGTTTTACTTAGGATGTTTTATTCATTCTAAAAATTCATACCAGCGCTGTCCAATAGTACTTTCTGTAATGACAAAAGTATTCTGTTTCTGTGCTGTGCAGTATGATCACTACTAGCCACACATGGCTAATGAGCACTTGAAATGGGGCCACTGTGATCAGTAAACTGAATTTTACCTTTGTTTAATGGTAATTAATTATAATCTAAATAACTACATTTGGCTATTGGCTACTATATTAGACAGTGCAGTTCTATACTAAATAAAAGGAGAGGGGCGAAAACCTCTAAGCAGTTTGAGAAGAGTTTGGTAAAATGCTAATATACAGAGAGAAAGCCTTCCAGATATAATCTCTATACATTGTAATGACATATTTTAGTCGTTAAGGAATTTGACAGATTCTGGCCTTGTGTTCCTGCATCAATTAGCTTCTGATATTTCATATCTAAAATATATGTATCTGTAGCTGAAATGGTATATTTGTATGCATGTCCACTCCAATCAATAGAGATATTTGTTTCCATTGTTTCTAGGGAATTATAGTTAAAAATTGAGGGCTGTGGAAGTCCTTATGAATGTTAAATTAGAATTGTACTTCAGTGGCTCATTTGGCAGATTGGGAATATTTATAGAATTGCTAGATGGATCAAAACTGTACTTTTATATTTGTCTTTGGTAAGGAAGTTATACTGGCAACAAGCTGTAATAGAAGTACAGTGATTTATATTATGTTGTGCGCAACTTCCTCTTCAGAGAGAAAGGAACTGAGTAAAAGTTTACAGGATTTTTGAGCTGGAAGGAACTTTTGAGGCAAGTCTCATCATTTAATAGATAAGGAAACTTATCTATATATTATATACATGATATACACATGTATGATAGGCATATATACGTATAACTTGCGTATATGTGTATACACATATATATATTGAATTGCCAGTATATAAGTATCTAATGCCAGTATATATATTAAATATAGTTGAATTGCCAGTTAATGACAAAGCTGAGACTAAAATTTGGGTCTTTTAACTCCCAGTCCTTGCTTTTTCCTGTAATCCAGATACTTCTTTAGATGTATAGAAGACAAATTATGTTCTTTAAAATACAACTGTGTTACATAAACATCAGTGGCTTGTAAGGCAAATATTGTTTTTCTCAATAGTTGAGTTATATAGGCTTTCATCTGTTTCAAATTGAGGTGTTGAGTTTTTCATAATAATGAATAGATGATCAGGATTGTGTATGGACTGATGTTTTAAAAAGAACATATTTTATAAGCCATATGTTTAGTCTACTTTGATATTTCTTGCAAAAATTTCTTAGGGAAAATACTCAGAGTTCATGTAACATGTGATTTTTGGAAAAATAAAATGTATTTTAAGCATTGTAACTAATTACAGCTCTGTTTCTTTTAGATTCTTGCCAAAAACCATATATTGCACTTATTCATGGAATTACAATGGGTGGGGTAAGTAGACTGTTTACTCTTATCATTGTTTTGTGAGCTATATTAAAAATAATTATTAAACAGAAGTGAGACAATGAATGTAATACAATAGAAGTTGAAACAAATCATGTTTGGAGCTTTGCAGGTTTGGGATATAATATTTGCTTCACCCAAAAATATACGTTCTTAATTATGTTCTATGCTATTTCAGCTTCTTGAATTAGCTTTCTTAACTAACAACATTGATTCTTTTTTTTTCTTATGTAGAGCCCTTTTTCTACTTATAAGTAAACAGATTGCTTTCAACAGCTTCAGAAAAGAAACTGGAATGTTGAGGGTTTTTTAGACTCTGAATAGTGGAGATGTGGTTCCTAAGTTATATCTACTGTACAAAATCTCACCTTAGTGAAAGTGTTTGGATACTTTTTGAAGTTCTCTGAAAGTGCATTTCTATCAGTTGACAAATCTTTGTAATAGCACAGATGCAAAATAAATAAATCTTAGATTTCACTGGCTTTGAATAGTTTTATAGGGAGTTGGAGAGAACATGAAATAATTACAGAAAAAGTGTTCCAATGTGTGGCACGCTACAACAAAGACAAGCCTTTAAAGAAGTGAGAGGTCAGAATAGGTCTTCATGGCAGGAGGAGGTAGGATTGAAGAAGGTAGTAGGAAGCTGAAGGGTGGAATTTCAAAGATTGAACTTAAGTATTTCAAACATTTAGTCATTGGGAGATGTCCCCCTCTTTCTAGGAAAACCACACACTAGATGAAGTCTCTTGGGCACTTGGAATTGCTTAGATCTTTCTTTTTGAGTTTGTTTTATTGAAGTATAGTTGATTTACAATATGTGTTAATTTCTGCTATACAGTGAAGTGATTCAGTTATACATATATATATATTCTTTTTCATATTCTTTTCCCTTATGGTTTATGACAGGATATTGAATACAGTTGCCTGTGCTATACAGTGGGACCTTGTTGTTTATCCATTCTGCACATAATAGTTTGCATCTGTTAATCCCACACACCCTATCCATCAGAACTGCTTAGATCCTGCACATCATTTTGGGAAAGGGCTTCCATTAGCACCTGTGGTTAGGAGCAGGATCAAGGGCAGTCTGTAGCTCTCAGCTTGTGGCAGGTACTGAGCGTGAGTTGATTGTGCTTTCTTTGTCAATGAAGTGCTAAGATGGGAAAAATAAGAGCTCCCTGAAAAAATTCTGCAGAACAAAAGGAAGGAACATAATCTGAAGCTTTGAAGGAAGAGCCCCCTATGAATGTGAAAGGAACCAGAAAAAAATGAAAACAAACAAAAAAACATTGGGCATACTTAATAACATGTAAAATGATGTGGCTCCAATGAAATAGGAAAGACAGCCCATAAGTAGACAACAAGCTTAGATGAAAGGGCAGCAGGTTACAAGGGGGAACAGGCAACATAGGAAGGATGACTGGAAACTAAAATGCAATAGCAGAACCTGACATTCCACTTTGAAGGTCATAGATAAGAAGGAGTTGAATTTCATATTACAGTTAATGAACTTGTGTCTGTGGAGGACAAACTTGAGAAGCTCTCACCAAGAAAGGACAAGGATAAAAATGATGAGAACAAACATTAGTCAAACTCTAAGGGTGGAGCCCAGTAGTATGTGTTTTAATAAGTCCTCCAAGTGATTGAGTCATGTTAAGTGGGAACTAGTGCCCAAGACATCGATTGTATGTAATGAATTAACTGCATTCATATTTCTGCCCTGTGATTCTAGAATGGTACCAGTTATATACCATGCTTGGAAAAACTGAGAAAATAGTTAAGTCTTTTGCAGTGATCTCTGGTTCAGATGACGAGCCCCTCAGTGAGAAAGGTTCTTTTATATTACATATTGTCAGCCCTGCCCCTAAAAAAAAAAAAAAAAACCTATGTGTCTTTTCTTCTATCAGGTCTGCCACCTACAACTCCCCATATGTACTCTACATCTAATTCATCTTTAAAGACTGAAAGTTCTCCCCTATATTTTTTAACAGTCTTAAATACCACTATGATTAGATGTGATTTTTTTTCCTTCATTGACTCAGTGCATTCAATCTTTACTCCAAATTTGGCCTTTATTCTTTATTGTCAGTTATTATGAAATATGCCCAAGTATATTAGATGGTCTGTAAAGGTGAGGACTACTTTTTTTTTAGCATGCTCATAACAACTAGGGAATGCACAGTATAGATTTAATAAATTATTTTAAAAATTCTGCTTTAAAAAACATCTTTGTAGCCTTTGAAGGAGTAAAATTTACAGACTGGAAGTGAATCAGTTCTTTTTTCTTGTAATGGGATTTTATATGTATCTTGGTTTTGAAGACTAACTTTTCATGTCTCATTTACAAACGTTGCTTAATATAAGACTCAGTGAACTCTAGCTTTTGAAAATGTAATCCTCTAGATCTTCGGCTCTCAACCTTGGCTGCATTTTAGAATCACCTGAGAGTCTTTCAGAAACCCTGGTGCCCAGGCTTTGCTTACCTCCCGAACCATTAATCACGTATTAGAGCAGGACTCGGGTATTTTTAAAGCTCCCTTATAATCCCAATGTGAAACTAAGGTTAGGAACTGCTGAACTACTAGCAATTCCCAACTAGTGTATAGTTCAGTGTTAGCTGTGGACCTTTTTCAAAAAGGCAGTGGTTCTCACAGGTTAGCTCATATCAAAATCCAAGGGCTGGAAGGCAGTGGTTCTCACAGGTTATCAGAATCCAAGAGCTTGTTAAAAGGCAGACTCGGGACTTCCCTGGTGGTGCAGTGGTTAAGAATCCGCTTGCTAATGTTGGGGACACGGATTTGATCCCTGGTCTGGGAAGATCCCACATGCCGCAGAGCAACTAAGCACGTGCACCACAACTACAGAGCCTGCGCTCTAGAGCCCACGCACTGCAACTACCGAAGCCTGTGCGCCCTAGGGCCCACGTGCCGCAACTGCTGAGCCCACGTGCCGCAACTGCTGAGCCCACGTGCCGCAACTGCTGAGCCCACATGCTGCAAATACTGAAGCCCGTGCGCCTAGAGCCCATGCTCCACAACAAGAGAAGACACTTCAATGAGAACCCTGCGCACCACAACGAAGAGTAGCTCTCGCTCGCCGCAACTAGAGAAAGCCTGCGCGCAGCAACAAAGACCCAACACAGCCAAAAATAAAATATAATAAAAAAATAAATAAATAAAGGTGGACTTAAAAAAAAAAAAAAAAGGCTGACTCCTCTCACCGCCCCCCCCCCAGTTCCAGTTTAGTCAGTTTGAAGTGTGGCCTAAGAATTTGCATTTCTAAAAGTTCCCAGATGATGTTGATGATGCTCGTGATAGTGGGGGTGCCTCACTTTAGGAACCACTGCCATAAAGTGTTGAGAACATGCAGTTTGTTAATTCAAAAGGCCTTTATTTTCAGAATTTTTAGTAGAATTTTAGTATTATAGGTAATTGTTTTATGGATATGTTTTAAATCCTAATATAAAAGTATGAGACTAAGCTATGGCAAATATAGCTTGCGAAAAGGTAGCCAAATAGTTTTGTCTCTGTCTTTATCTTGATTCTGATCAATGAATTATTTCTTATAAGAAAGAATTATAAGAAAACTTGAACAATCCAAAAGATGGCGCCATAGAGCTTGATTTTTATTTAATTTTATTTTTTACTATAGAAAAAAATATTTTTCCAGCAATGAAAGTGACAGTTTTACTGTCTCTTGTTGTTTACCATGAAGAGTAACACAGCACTTTGTAGAGGGGATAACTAAATTCTATTATGTTTCAGATTTCAGAAATTCAAATGTTTACTTGATATTTTGGTATACAGTAAAATAAAAATGTTTCTGAGTGGTTCTCCACTTGGTTGATTAAAAGTATGTAAGATTATGTCATTACAATGTTTTTGAAAGAGATGAAAATTTTTTTGAATAGCAATTTGAAAGAATAATTCATTGTTTCCTAAAAAGGAAGAATTTTAATTTCCTTTACCCTTTATTTTAAAAATCTAGTCATATTTTCTCAAGTTAATATATAACGGAAAGGCAAATTTGCTTTAAAAGTTAAAATTAATTTTAAGTAGCTATAGAACAGAAAAAACTCTTATTTTTATTCTGTATGTGTAGTACTGCCTACATTTCCCTCCCAACTGAATTGGATTTAAAAAACTTTAAGTTTCTTTCCTTTTCCTTCTTCCCTTTCTTTGTCCCTTCCTCTCTCCCTTCCTCCCTTTTCTTTTCCCACCAATGCATTTTACAGTAGAAACAAAATTAGCTCCCCCAAGCCAACTCAAAATATGTTTACAATATGGTATTGTTTTTGCGTTTCTCAGAGTGTCCTAAAGATGCTGCAAGCAAAAGGGTTTTGTGATCAATATAATGGAAAATTAAAAGTTTTAAGGCATACTTTAGAAGGGGTATACTCTAATGAATAGAGAAGGAGTGGGAACTGGATTGGAAACAGTGAGCATATACAATCTCCAAAAGACTTTTTGGGATACAAACCAGCCACGTGGAAAACTGACTAGTGCTCAGTTAAATGGGAGCTACTGAATCAGATTGAGTTTAGCCACAATTAATGTCACTGAGACATGTTCTTATGAGAAGAATTACTACAAAGTGTTGTAGTATTTGCATATAACCTATGCATATCCTCCTATATACTTTAAATCATCTCTAGGTTACTTATACAGTGTAAATGCTGTGAAAATACAATGTAAATAGTTGCTGTTGTACAGCAAAATTCAAATCTTGCTTTTTGGAACTTTCTGGAGTTTTTTTCTCAATATTTTGAATTCACAGTTGGTTAAATCTGTGGGTATGGAGGGCTGAGTGTATTTTGGATATTAACTCCCTGATCAGTTATATGGTTTGCAGATGTTTTCCCCCATGTCATAGGTTGCCTTTTCATTTGTTGATGATTTCCTTTGCTGTGTAGAAGCTTCTATTTGATGCAGTTCACGTTTATTTTTGCTTTTTTGCCTTTGCATTTGGTGTCAATCCCCCAAATCATTGCCAAGACCAGTATGAAGGAGCTTATTCCTTATGTTTTCTTCTATGAGTTTTATGATTTCAGGTCTTACATTCAAGTCTAATCCATTTTGAGCTGATTTTTGTGTATAGAGTGAGGTCTAGTTTCATTTTTTTCCATGTGGATATCTGGTTTTCCCAACACCATTTATTGAAGAGACATTCCTTTCCCCATTGTATATTCTTGATTCCTTTGTTGAAAATTAATTGACCATATTGTGTAGTTTTATTTTGGGGCGCGTTCTCTCTCTCTCTCTCTCTCTCTCTCTCTCTCTCTCTCTACTTTTTAATTTTTTTTTTGGTTCCACTGGTCTATGTGTCTGTTTTTATGCCAATACCATAGTGTTTTGATGACTGTAGCTTTATAATATGATTTGAAGTCAGGAAGTGTGATGCTTCCAGCTTTGTTTTTCTTTCTCAAGGTTTCTTTGGCTATTTGAGGTCTTGATTATCCTGTATCTGTGAAAAATGCCATTGGAATTTTGACAGAGATTACATAGAGTTTGTAGATTGCTTTGGGTAGTATGGACATTTAAACAATACTCATCTGATCAGTGAGCACAGAATATCTTTCCATAATATGTGTCTTCTTCAATTTCTTTCATCAATGTCTTAGAGTTGTGAGTGTATAGCTCTTTCACCTCCTTGGTTAAATTTATTCTTAGGTATTTTATTCTTTTTGATCCAATTGTAAATGGGATTGTTTTCTTAATGTCTCTCTGAAAGTTATTTGTGTACAGAAACACAACTGATTTTTGTGTATTAATTTTGTATCCTGCAACTTTACTGAATTTGTTTACTAGTTTTAAACATTTTTTTGTGGCATCTTTAGGGTTTCCTATATATATCATGTCATCTTCAGGTAGTTTTACTTCCTTTCTGATTTTGATCCTTTTATTTATTCTTCTTGCCGAATTGCTCTGGCTAGGACTATTCTGTGGTGAATAAAAGTGGTGAGAGTGGGCATCCTTGTCTTATTCCTGATCATAGAGGAAAAGCATTTAGCTTTTCACTGTTGAGTATGATGTTAGCTGTGGGCTTGTCATATATGGACTTTATTATGTTGAGGTACATTCCATCTATACCTAATTTGTTGAGGCTTTTTATCATAAAAGAATGTTGAATTTCATCAAATGCTTTTTCTGCATCTATTGAGATGATTATATGATTTTTATCCTTCATTTTGTTAATGTGGTGCATCACGTTGATTTCCCATATGTTGAACCATTCTTGCATCTCAGGAGTAAATCCTACTTGATCATGGTATATGATTCTTTTAATGTATTGTTGAATTTAGTTTCCTGATATGTTGTTAAGGATTTTTCCATCTGTGTTCATCAGGAATATTGTCCTGTAATTTTCTTTCCTTACAGCATTTTCGTCTACTAAGAACGGTAGACATTCTTATTGCTAAGGCTGCTTGTGTAGATCAAGGTTACTTGATTTCAGATACATGAATATGAGACAGGTATGCATTGAACTCTGATTCTTATTTGTCCTTTGTCGGTTTAAGGTGGAAGCAGCCAGTTGTTAACTGTGATGAAACTAGACCTGAAGCAAATGTGCAAAGATAAAGGATGATCAGTCAGGGACTTCCCTGGCAGTCTAGTGATTAAGAATTTGCCTTCCAATGCAGGGGGTGCAGGTTTGATCCCTGGTCGGGGAGCTAAGATCCCACGTGCAACCCGGTCAAAAAACCAAAACATAAAACAGAAGCAATATTGCAACAAATTCAATGCAGACTTTAAAAATGGTCCACATCAAAAAAATCTTTAAAAAAAAAAAAAAGGATGATCAGTCAGAGACTAAAGGAAGGTACTGCAGTGCAGTTGCCCTGGGAACTAAAAATAAAAGAACTATACTGACAGGCAAAGTTGTGTTGTGGAGAAAGCAATAAAATATATTAAGAGAGGAAGAATAATCAGATAAAAAAGGATATGGGGAATTCCCTGGCGGTACAGTGGTTAGGACTCAGCGCTTTCACTGCCAGGGTCCAGGTTAGATCCCTGGTCAGGGAACTAAGATCCTGTGGCATGGCCAAAAAATAAGATATGAAAAAGAGCCTCCTTTAAGACTGAAGATTAATAACATGGCAGGATCTGTGAAAGGAAGAATAGAGAAGAAATTTCCCTTGGATTTCTAAGTGTTCAGAATATGTACTTATGTGCATTCATTTTCAGTTGTGTTCACTGTTGGCATTTCTCCAAGCCTGGATGGATATCTTTTTCTTGATAGAGAAGGGAAGGTGCCTCCCTTTCTCCCATGGGGTTCTCTCTACTTAGATTTCCTTCTGCTTTATTAGGGGAGAGTAAGGGTTGCTTTTAGTTGCAGAATTTCTCATAATAGATTTTTAGGGTTATTTAGTTTCTCAGTGAGCCTTTTTCATAGGTAAGCATTGGGTTCTATTTTTCAGTACACAATGGATTACCCTCTAACAAATGTTCCTATGCTGTTTAACTCCATCTCATCCCTTGTCTGTCTTATTAGAGCCCTTTATTCTCTCCTTGCCTCTACTCTTTTCACCCTGGCTTTTAGCCCAAACATATCTAAGTAGAGAATGGAAAGTGCTTCCATTTACTAACCAGGAACTTGGCTTTCCTGCCTGCCCCTGCTCCATCCTCCATCCCCATTTTAAGGTATTGATTTCTGGGAAGTAGAACTTTTACTTTCCAGGAGTGTGGGTATTCTTGGCAACTTTCACAGACTTGCAGATTCTCAGATCTACAGGGAGTTCTTTTCCATTTCCTTGGCCATTTCCTGTGGGCATATTTGTCAGGTTTTTGGTTCATTTCCTTTTTAAATGTGAAAGCACCCTAGGTTCTTGGTCAAGTGGCAGGCACCTTTCCTCTGTGCCATTCTCATCCTGCCTCCATTTTATCCCCACTATGTTGGGTTGGATGATTTTGGTCTAGGGGGCTCTGTGTCTTATTGAGGAGGCATCAGATTATTTCACAGAGAAGAAAGGGGCAGAGGAGCTCCTTTTGGCCATAAAATGAGCTCATTCTCCTAAGGATATATGGAGGTAGGAGATTTGAGACTAACTAGAGGTTCATTATGATTTTAGCAATAATATGAGGTTGTTCTCAGCTATTTCACCCAACCAGCAAAAATTACTGGATATCTGCTATGTACTAGATACTGGTTAGGCTCTAGGAATAGAATAGTGAGCAAGATAAATATATTTTCTTTCCTTATGGACCTTACTGTCTTGTAAGGCAGGTACCGAGTCGCCTGGGAATACATAAGAGTACTGGCCTCAACTGTGTGTGTATGTCTGAGTACTTTAGTGATGGAGATGGTGTAGGGAAAGCACCCTGGAGGAAGTTTTATTTAAGCTGAGACTTAAAGAGGAATCAGCCAGGGACAAACAAGGTGGGATAGTGGAGGAATGCGCTATGGTTGGTACAAGCGTGTTAAGGGGTTGATGCAGTGTAGAAGAATAGTGTGTGAGTGAGAAGATAATAGTATATGTGAAGATGAGAGAATTCATGTTTGGGAAAGTTAAGTGTGCCTAGATTTGGGAGTATGAAGGAGATAGCGGTTCAGTTCTGAGGTTAGAGAGGTAAGCAAGAAGCCAGATCAGTCCTCTTAGATATAAGATGTTTATCCTGAGATCAAGAGGGAAAGCCTTTTTTTTTTTTTTTTTCCTGTACACGGGCCTCTCACTGTTGTGGGCTCTCCCGCTGCAGAGCACAGGCTCAGGACGCACAGGCTCAGCGGCCATGGCTCACGGGCCTAGCCTCTCCGCAGCATGTGGGATCTTCCTGGACCGGGGCACGAACCCATGTCTCCTGCATTGGCAGGCAGACTCCCAACCACTGCGCCACCAGGGAAGCCCAGGGAGAGCCATTTTAAAGTGCTTTTAGCCAGGAAAATGGCTTGAATGGTGCATTTTAGACAGAGAACTCTCTTGTGGGAGGAACAGGTTGTAGGGAGGTTAGGATTGGTTGTAAAGAGATTATTCAGGAAGCTCTTGCAGGGATCCAGGTGGGAGATTATGGTGATTTTGAACTAGCATGGAGATAATGAAGGGGGGCGGAAATTAGATAGATTTAAGGGAGATACTTAGGAGGAGACTTGGTGGGATTTGATGATGTATTGGATGTGAGAGATAAAGGGGAGAAGGAGGCAAGGATGACTTCCAGGTTTCTAGACTGGGCAGTGGGCTGAATGGTGGACTGTTTACTTAAGATTCGGGAAAAAGTGTGGCTGGGGAGTGGGTTGGGGAGAGTGAAGGGAGATGAGTTTAATTTGTTAGGTGTGAAATACCTGTGGGCTTATCCACGTGGGAGTGTTTTGTCTGAACAAAAGTGTTTTGTCGGTTATGCACATCTGGAACTCAGGGTGCTGCTTGGGCAGGAAGTATAACTTTAGGACTTACAGAGGCACAGTATGCTCCAAAGTGTGTGCTTCTGCAACATGAATTAGCTCATAAGTGATTGGTAAATGGGAAAATGATGTTAGGATAATGCAAAAATTATATTGATTCATATGCAGTTTTTTCTAGGCAAGGGGAGATAGGATAGTGGCAGTAGATATATAATCATCTAGACAGGAAAAGAGTGCTTAATTACCTCAGTTGCTGTACTGTGAATAGGCATTCTCTTGTCTGTATTTTAAGAAAATTAAAAAAAAAACCCACACAAACAAATGCCTGTTTCTGGGTGGACCTCCACCGTAAGGTGAACCCTCAACTCTTGGCACTTGGTGTTTAATGGCGGCCCCACTGGCTTATAGCTGCACTTACACTGCTTTGTCTCAGCATGTGCCAGTCCTGCTCTGATTAAAGTATTGCCATTCTTTCCACTTTATTGTTGTGCATTTTAAATATCTGCACTGGCATTCTCTGTTCATATTGAGCTGGTGGTCCTAATCAAGTCCCTGGCCTGCGACCATTTATACTTTCTGTTAGCACCCAGAATACAAAGTTGCATAGGTTTTGAGTGGACTGCCAAAACTCTATTTTTCTTAGAAGCTCTGTGCAGTTTTGTAGAGCCTGAGGATTTTTTTCAGTAACTCATCATGTTATAGCAGAGAAACTTGTATTGAAAATTTGTCAGTAGAAAAGCTAATGCAAGGAAATGTGACAGAAATAGAGTGACAACCAAAGTAAGTCCAGAATGGAATACAAAAAAATGTTTATTGGCCAGAGGCGGAACAAGGAACCTATAAAAGACACTGAAAAAGGGGGGCCCAGAGGGGCAAACCAGAAGAGTGGACTTGTCATGGGAACCTTCAAGTTGGCTTCTGTGCCCCAGAAATCTTTGAGAGTTTCTTTGCTTTGTGGCAAAGAACCATATTCCAGGTTTGTTTTGTACATTTTATTCAACAGACCTAAAATCGGGTGTTTTTCCAAGGCAGCCCTGGTTACTTTTAGTAGGAAATGATGGTTAGCAATAGTAATCTGGGCACTAGTTAAGTTGGTAATTGTTTCTAGGCCTTTTTGAAGAGAACTAAGAATATGTGTTTTATTTTTAAGAGAAAATAGGTCCTAGATCCTGAGTTCAGTACTTCCTATTCAAATTTAGATTCTTACTTCTTTGATATTTGTCACTTTCTTCTCATGTATGTTGAAAATCTGTATTTAAAAAAAATAACATTAAGATTGTGACAAATTTGCTTTGTCCTAATGTGTATAATAGTTTCAGAATAACAATAAATGTTATTATGAAGAATGGTCACTTGAAATAATTACTGTCTTTGCCCTATACCAAAATTTTTTAGTAACTTAGCTTTTTCATACTTTTGCAGAGTATTCAACTTGGTTCTCATGAAAATAACTATTTATGACTGACGTTTGGTAAACTCTGAACTCAACAGATCAGAGAAGTATCAGGTATATCAAAAAGTAGCCAGAGGGCTTCCCTGGTGGCACAGTGATTGAGAATCCACCTGCCAGTGCAGGGGACACGGGTTTGAGCCCTGGTCCGGGAAGATCCCACGTGCCATGCAGAGTGACTAAGCCCGTGTGCCACAACTACTGAGCTTGCGCTCTAGAGCCCATGCTCCGCAACAAGAGAAGCCACTGCAATGAGAAGCCCGCGGGCACTGCAACGAAGAGTAGCCCCTGCTTGCCCAAAGACCCAATGCAGCCAAAAATTAAATAAATAAATTTATATAAAAAAAAAAAGTAGCCAGAGAGTAGCTTTCAGGATGCTAGTTAATATAGATATTAGTTTTACAGAGTTAAGGGAAATTGTTGGTAAATCTGAGGTCGATTAAGAGTACTCCTGTTATAATAGTTCTTATTGTTTGAATATATGATATGAGGCAGTTGATGCTTAGAGCTTCTCTTTTTAAACATCTATTAAATATGATTGGGATTGACATATACACACTAATATGTATAAAATAGGTAACTAATAAGAACCTGCTGTATAAAAAATAAAATTCAAAAAAAAAATAGACATTTAAAATATAATGTGTGGTATGTTATAATATATTGGGGGAATGTGCTTATTTAGGCAAATACCTTGAGCAGGAATCCAGGAGGTACGTAAGAGTTATTTCTAATTTATGTTTTGTTTTTTTAAATTAATTAATTAATTTATGGCTGCGTTCGGGCTGCGTTGGGTCTTTGTTGCTGCGCGGGCTACTCTCGTTGTGGTGCACTGGCTTCTTATTGCGGTGGCTTCTTTGTTGCAGAGCTCGGGCTCTAGGCACGTGGGCTCAGTAGTTGCAGTGTGTGGGCTTCAGTAGTTGTGCCTTGCGGGCTCTAGAGTGCAGGCTCAGTAGTTGTGGCGCACGGGCTTCGTTGCTCCACAGCGTGTGGGATCTTCCCGGACCAGGGCTCGAACCCGTGTCCCCTGCCTTGGCAGGTGGATTCTTAACCACTGTGCCACCAGGGAAGCCCTCTAATTTATGTTTTAATGTATGATGTACCAGAATTATATTTCTGCTCACTGGCTTTTTTTCATATAACTTTTAAGATTTACTCTCAGCAATTTTCAAATATCTCTCTGATATTTCTGTTGAAAGTAAAACTGTACCTCCAAGGATGGTAGACTGTTTATTCATAAATAAATTAAATATTTCTACAGCAGTTATTTGTTTCTGCTGAATATAATTTTTGTCCAAAAATAACATGAATTATATGCATCCAAAGCAGCATAATGTAAATGCTCTCTGTAGTCTATCAGAATACATTAATAGGGCTTCCCTGGTGGCACAGTGGTTGAGAGTCCGCCTGCTGATGCAGGGGACACGGGTTCATGCCCCGGTCTGGGAAGATCCCGCATGACGCAGAGCGGCTGGGCCCGTGAGCCATGGCCGCCGAGCCTGCGCGTCCAGAGCCTGTGCTCCACAGCGGGAGAGGCCACGACAGTGTGAGGCGTGCGTACCGAAAAAACAAAAAACATTAATATTATGTAATCGGTATGTTAATACTATTAATATGCAATATTAGTCTGTTAATATTAATGTGAGAAGCATA
The DNA here is from genome assembly GCF_008692025.1 of Phocoena sinus. Classification (NCBI taxonomy): domain Eukaryota; kingdom Metazoa; phylum Chordata; class Mammalia; order Artiodactyla; family Phocoenidae; genus Phocoena; species Phocoena sinus. The sequence continues at coordinate 44,579,422 of NC_045769.1, forward strand.
ATAAAAATAACTTTTTTTACTGGGTAGGCTGCTAATCTAAGGCATGTGGTCCCAGAGATACATTATGAAACTTATTTTATGATTATGATATTAACTTTTATACCATAGTGACATAATGTGTGATGAAAATCTATTTGAATTTCTGACAGAAATATGTACCTAATTTCAAAGAACCATTTATAATCTTGAATGATGGTGAGAGAAGACTCTCATGTACTCACTGATACTGAGATGCAGTGTTCATTCTGGACAGGAGCTTACTCATTCTCTCTGATTAGAATTTAAATTCATGACTCTTTGTGTGAGCATTTGTCACATCACCCCATTGTATGCCTTTCTGAGTTTGTTTTCTTTACTGTGGTTGTTGGCGCTGGTTACTCTGGAACATTTATTTTTATTTTCATTTGGCTCAAAAAGACTATTGTGAAACAATTTCAATTAGTAATATAGTACAGAGAACTCCAGTGTATCCTTCATCCACATTCCCTATTATTTCCGCATTTGTTTTATTTTCTCTTCTTCTCTCCCACATGTGTCTATGAATAATTTTTTTCTGAACCATTTGAAAGTTGAAGACATGATGATTCTTTATTGCTAAATTTTTCAGTGTGTATTGCTTAAGAATAAGACACCAGAATCAGGGAATTTAACACTGATGTATTATTATCTGGAACATTTCTTTTTCAGGCACCAAATTAAATTGTTCTACATGTGTTTTTGTTTTTGTGTTGGGGGATTAATCTTGCCATTAGTATAAATCATGGAGTAATTGACTATATATTAAATTAACTTTAAATATCTGTATAATTATCAATTTTTAAAAATGTGCTTTTTGTCTAGAATAGTAATATTATCTGGAAATATAGAAGTGATACTCATTTCTAGTTACTGATAAGCATATTTGCATTTTGAAGGATTTAATTGTGCTTTTTAAGTAATTATAATGAGATCTTCTTTAAAAGCCTTAAAGCTATACCAGCCTTTTTCCTTTGTTGAACAGTGAAAACTCATCTAGCTCTAGTCTCTTAATTAAAAATAAAAAAGTCTTAGATCACCTAAGTTTTGCATTTAAGAATGCCAAACTTTAAACAAGTAGGATACGAGTTTGACTACATTCATATGTTCAGTTATTTATGCTTATCCATATTCTTTGTACTAGATTATAAATATGGATCAGATTCATTTTACTTTATCTTCACAGTGTCAGTACAGTACTGCAATGAAGATTGTTTAATAATAATCCAAGTAAAAAACAATGTCAGAATGCTTGAGACACCATAAATATAAGGCACAGAAGGGTTAAATGTAAGATAATAGAAAAAGTGTTTACCAACACTAAAATAACTGATACAGCTATTTTAATATCAAATAAGGTACTATGGCAAAAGCTTTTACTTGATATAGGACATTTCATAGTTATAATAAACAGGTATGACAAATCTAAATTTGTATGTCCTGTGAATCTTGAGAGTGTATTTTTTCTCTTAGGCTTTAGTCATGTGGTCTTATGTCAGATTATTTCTAATTGAGTGCTGGTTATTTCTAATTGAGTTATTTCTACTTGAGTATTATTTGAGCCCTGGTATGGCATAATCTTCCTACTGTTGTTTCTATTAGGAATCTAGGCTAAGGGCACTAGCAATCCCAGATCATCTCAGTCCCGTCAGGAATGGGAGTATTTGAAGCTGAGCATTTGAATCCAGGCCACCCTAACTTCTAATGTGTAACATTTTGGGGCCCAGTTCAGCAAACCCTCAATTTCAGTTCTTATTCTCTTAGCAGATAGGGCTTAGTTCAGTCTGTTGAAAGCTATTCAGCTTTTCACCTTCTTAAGTTCAGTGTAGTCAGATTCTGAAAGTAATTTTATTGACTCTAATCAACCATAGAAAGATATTTTATAAATGCTTGTCTAAAACTCTCAATTTGTAGCAATATGAAGCTGAACAGAATTGCTTAATGAGTTTCATAATGTACAGTATGACACTGAGAAACAATGGGAACAAACCTCTGCCTCTGTGAAATAACTCTACTGGTGTGATATTTTCAAACATTTAAAAATGTTTAATCTTGCAAAAAAGTAGAAAGCCCTTAAAGGGGAAATAGACAAAACCACAATCCTAGGAGAAGATTTGAACATACTTCTTTCAATGACAGATGAAGCAGAGACATAAACAGTATATGTACATATATACACATACATTTTACATGCATGCACATGATTTAACATGGTCCAATAAACAATCCAATTAACATGGACTCAGTAACTGTAGATTTCATGTTCAATTCATGTGTGCATGGAACATTTACCAAAATTGGCCATAGAGTTAGTCTCAGCATATTCCAAAGGTTTAATCTTACAGACTGTTCTCTGGCCCCAATGGAATTAAGCTAGTAATCAATAATAGACAGAAAATCCTGAATGTTTGGAACATGTTTCTGCTACGCTTTGAGGGTATGGAAGGATTACTTAAATTACACTAAATGGATTACACTAAATGTACCATAAACAAAAATAACAAATTCGATTGTGTTAAAATTAAGAAGCTCTAGTCATTCCAAGACATCATTAAGAGAGTGAAAAGGCAAGCCACAGACTGGAAAATAGGTATTTGGAATACAGTCCCTTGTTCTCAGCAGGGGATTGGTTCCAGGACCCCCATCCGATGCTAAAACCCAAGGATGCTCAAGTCCATTGTATAAAATAGCATAGTATTTGCATGTAACATACGCACATCCTCCCATATATTTTAAATCATCCCTAGATTACTTACAATACCTAACACAGTGTAAATGCTATGTAAGTAGTTGTAAACGGTGTAAATGCTATGTAAACAGGTGCTGGTATGCAGCAAATTCCAGTTTTGTTTTTTGGAACTTTTTGTTGGAATTTTTTAGAAAATATTTTTGGTCTGTGGTTAGTTGAATCTGCAGATGAGGAGCCGTGAATATGGAGAGCTGACTATACATATATTTGACAAGAAATCATATGAAGGATGTAGAAAGAATTTCTACCTATGAATAAGAAAATCCAATGGAAAAATGAGCAATAGATTAGACATTTCATAAAGAGAATATGCAGATGACCAAAACATGACAAAGCACTCAATTGGATTAATCAGCAAGAAAAGGAAAACTGAAACCACAATGAAATACTAACATATACTCACTAGAATGGCTAAAATATTTTCTATGTGAGTCTGTTTCTGTTTCGTAAATAAATTTATTCGTATTATTTTTTTAGGTTTCATATGTAAGTGATGTTTGATATTTGTCTTTCTCTGTCTCACTTCACTTAGAATGATAATCTCTAGCTCCATCCATGTTTCTGCAAATGGCATTTCATTCTTTTTTATGGCTGGGTAGTATTCTATTGTATATATATACCACATCTTTATCTATTCATCTGTTGACGGACATTTAGGTTGCTAACATGTCTTGGCTATTGTAAATAATGCTGCTTTGAACATTGGGGTGTATGTAGCTTTTTGAATTAGAGTTTTTGTCTTTTCCGGATATATGCCCAGAAGTGGAATTGCTGGATCATATGGTAACTCTGTTTTTAGTTCTTTAAGGAACCTCCATCTGTTCTCTGTAGTGTTTGAACCAATTTACATTCCCACCAACAGTGTATAAGGGTTCCATTTTCTCCACACCCTCTCCAGCATTTATTATTCGTAGACTTTTTCATGATGGCCATTCTGACTGGTGTGAGGTGATACCTCATGGTAGTTTTGATTTGCATTTCTCTAATAATTAGTGATGTTGACCATATTTTCTTGTGCCTGTTGGCCATCTATATAGAATGGCTAAAATGTGAAAGACAATTTCAAGCATTGGTGAGGATATGGAGTACAAAGTCATATTGCTGCTGGAGTAGAAATTGGTACGACTGCTTTGGAAAATTGTTTGATCTCGTCTTTTAAAGTTGATTGAATTAATGCTCTGACCCAACAGTTTTACAACCCAACCAAAATGTGTATACTTATGCCCCAAAAGACATGTGTAAGAATGGTCATTGAATCGTTATTTGAAGTAGCCCCAAACTGAAAAACCTACTAGCTATTCACAGTAGAATGAAAATAGTTTATTCATACAAAGGAATGCTGTACAATGAAAGAAATTATTGCTACACCCATGAATAAATCTTGCAAACATAACATTGACTGAAGTCAAATAAATAATACTCTATGGCTCTATTTATATCAAGATCAAAACCTGAAAAAGTTAATCTCATTTTGTTAGAAGTCAGGATAGTAGTTACCTGAAGGATGGGGAGGGAGTAGTGGCTGACAGGGTGCATAAAAGAATTTCTGATAATTTTTATCTGGGTTTTGGTTACAAGGATGTGTTCATTTTGGGATAATTCACTGGACCTGTGTGCTAGCTGTTTGTACTATTTGTGTACTTTCGATTGTATATTATATGTCAATTAAGAGGAAAAAAAAAAAGCCAGTGTGGCTGACAAGAGTGAAAGTGAGGAAAGTGGAGAATGGTAGACCATAAGATCAGGGAGATAGAAAGGGACCAGATCACGTAGGGTCTTATCAGCCAGGATGAGGAATTTCAGTAATATTTTCATGAGATGGGGAGTCACTGGAGAGTTTTGGGCAGGAGAATGACATGAACTGATTTACATTTAATAAGTTTACTTGGCTGTTGTGCAGAGGATGGATTGTGGCAAACACAGAGGCAAGAGAGACTAACCCAGGCAAGAGATGATAGTGACTTCACCTAGGGTTGCAACAGTGGCGATTAAGTGGCCCAATCCAAGATATATTTTGAAGTTAGTGCTATCAAGACAGATTCATAGGGCTTCCCTGGTGGCGCAGTGGTTGAGAGTCCGCCTGCCGATGCAGGAGACACGGGTTCGTGCCCCGGTCCAGGAGGATCCCACATGCCGCGGAGGGGCTAGGTCCGTGAGCCATGGCCACTGAGCCTGCGCGTCCGGAGTTTGTGCTCCGCAACGGGAGAGGCCACAACAGTGAGAGGCCCGCGTACTGCAAAAAAAGGAAAAAAAGACAGGTTCATAGATTAGATTGTAAGATCAGAAAGAAAGGATGATGCTGAAATTTTTGGCCTGAGCAGCTGGGTGAATGATGGTGCTATTTGCTGAGATGGAAAAGACTGAGGGAGCAGCATGTTCAAAGAGAAATCAAGAGGTTTACTTCTGATGCATGAACATCGAGATACATATTAGATGTTTAGGTGGAGATGTTAGGTAAACAGCTAGATGTAAAATTCTAGAGAAATCAGGAGTGGGAAAATAATTTGTCGTTAATGTTACAGTGCTTAAAATCTTGGGGCTCTTGGAAGAGATCACCTGGGGAATGAATAGAAAGAACAGAGTACAGGTGAAGTGGAGTAGTGGGATGATATCTGATCATTGGGGCAGATCAACATTTTGATGTCAGGGAGAAGAGAAAGAACAACTAATGAGTTAGAAGGAAAACCAGGAGAGTGTAGTGTCTCAAAGCCAAGTCAGGTGTTTCCTGAAGTAGAGGGTGAGCCACTGTCAAATGCTACAGAGATTTATAATTATGTGATAAATGAAATTTGACTGCTGGGTTGGGTAGGATGCAGGGAGAGTATTTGAGGAGAGTTAGGAATTGGAATAAATTTTACATTTGGGGAATGAATGTGCATAACAGGTTGTTAATATAATAAAACTTGAAGACTGAAGCCTTTTTAGTCTAGCAAAGGAGTATCTGCTAAGATTAATGGTTAATAGTATGTAATGGTAAATTTTGGAAATTTCAAGGAGGATTTAATATAAGCAACCTATAATGGATTCTTTTATATAAGATACAAAAATTAGATATGAATCTGCCACGAGAGTGCTACACCCCTTTCAACGTGGATCAGTATTTATGTCCTTAGTATCTCCAAGTCAGGTGGCTTGAATTTTCCCGGTCTTCATTTCATCTTAATTGAAAGGCATTTTAAATTGGCTCCTAATGGTACTGGTGTCAATGACCTCTTATTTGGAAAGCTTTTCATTAATAACTTCTTACTAAAATTTTGAAGTCTTTGACTTTGTTCATTATTTTATCAGCCATGACTGAAACAAAATAACTGAATCAATGAATATGGGATCTATAGCTTCTACATGAAAGAGCACAGGGCTTATAAATTTCTTTCTTTCTTGAATTTAGGGGGTAGGGAGGGCCCTCTGTAGAGAATTTGGGCTGTTAGTGGTTCTTTTGCAAAGGAATGAGGGTTCCAGAAGATAGTATGGGAATGACTATCAGGGAGAGCAGTGTTAGGAAAAAGTACACAGCAGTATTGGGATGAATTTATTAGAGGCCAAAGGCCTAAGACAGCTATTGTGTGATGCTGAATCATGACAGAATCTGGGTCTGGTTCTAACTGAAAATGTGGTGAAGAGACATTTTTAATTGAAAAGAACAGGCACTCACCCAAACAGATCCAGAAAAGAGAAGGGAGCAGTTAAGAGACAAGTGCAGGGAACAAATGGGAATCCAAAGACAAAAATGCAACATAGCTTGTCTTCCTGAAAATTGAACTGCAAGTGTGGGCTTAAGGCAAGTCTGAGTAGTGCATTTGCCTGTTTTTCTCTCTCCAGCTATTTCTGTTTTCTTTGTTCTCTGTGTTGTACAGGCTACATGCACTAAACAATCTAATAGAAGTTCTGAATAATGTGAAAAACATAACATAGGAAATGTATGTCACAATGTGAGCACAGACAAACTTGGATACTTTGTAATCACATGTATACCTCTTATTTTATTCAAATACATCTGTTGATTCAGAGATGACTGTTAAGTTTGTCATTTTCAGTGACATTCAACAAGTCAGAAACAGACTTTCAGCCAAATCTTTTTATTTTGTAACTTGTGTTTAGTAATGGATTTTAAGAGTTAAATAGTTACTAAGTGTTGTATCTGAGAAAAATGATGTTGCTAATTTTATTTGATGAACTATGTGAATAAATAAAATGTGTTAATATTCTATTTAAGCCTACTGAAATTTGCTAGAATAGCTTGGTTATGCTTTTTTGATGATTGGTTCCATTAAGAATACTCAGTGGTTCTGGGAAGAGTCAGTATTCTATAATGCTGCATCTAGTTTGAAATAAGAGGTAATTGGGGAAGAGGACATGAAGCATAACACAGGATACTAATCAAAAACATTTTAGCTAAAACAAATCTGTTCCAGATATCAGGGGTACCCATGTACTTTTCACCCAGAAAGTTCTGAAATTGTGTGGTTTAGGGTTTCCCTCCTGTCTATCTCCTGAAATTCCTTTAAAGAAATTCTTTATGAAGAATTATATATAATATATATTATATGTATCTTTGTATATGCTATAATTTACTTGGTTTATAATGTTTGTGAATGTGAGGTTTTATTTTTTTTTTTAACGCCCGCAGTATTTTTAAAACAATTTTTTGCCTTTTCCCTAGGGAGTTGGTCTCTCAGTTCATGGGCAATTCCGAGTGGCTACTGAAAAGTCTCTTTTTGCAATGCCAGAAACAGCAATAGGTAAAAAAAAAAAAAAAAACAAAAACCAAAATTTTCATACTTTTACAATTATCATCTTTTGATACATTTCAGATTACAGTTATTGAAGGAATTGATGGAATCTTGTATGAAAGAACTTTTAAAAATAAATTATAATAGGAAGATACCTAAAAGTATATTAGCTCATACTTATATCTGAAAACACAAAGGCAAGCATATTTAAACTGGAGACACTAGCGCACTGTAGTCTATTTTATTTATTCTTATTGAAGTATAGTTGATTTACAATGTTGTGTCAATTTCTGCTGTACATGTCTTTAATTTTAGATGAAAGATTATTAGAGGAAATATCTTGCATTCAGATCTATGCTCCATCTTGAGTTAACTTTTGTATGTGGTGAGAGGTATGGATCAAAGGTATAGATCAAAGTTTATTATTTTGCATAGGGAGATAAAATCATTCCCACATCATTTTTTGGAAAAAGCTACTATTTCTCCACTGATTGCCTTTGCACCTTTGTATGTGCTGATCTTGGTGCCAACACCACACTGTCTTGATTACTGTTGCTTTATAGTAAGTCTTGATCAAGTAATGATAATCCTCTAATTTTGTTCTTTTTTTTTCTTTCAAGTTGTTTTGGCTCTATAGATCCTTTGTATTTCTATGTGAATTTTAGAGTGATTTTGTAAGTTTCAACAAAAAGGCCTCTTAGAATTTTTTTTTTTTTCGGTACACGGGCCTCTCACTATTGTGACCTCTCCCATTGCGGAGCACAGGCTCCGGACGCGCAGGCTCAGCGGCCATGGCTCACGGGCCCAGCCGCTCCGCGGCATGTGGGATCTTCCCAGACTGGGGCACGAACCCGTGTCCCCTGCATCAGCAGGCGGACTCTCAACCACTGCGCCACCAGGGAAGCCCACCTGTTAGAATTTTTATTTGGATTGTCTAGGATCTATCAATTTCAGGAGAATTGATATCTTAACAATGTTGAGTCTTCAGACCTGTGAGCAAGGTATATCTTTCCATTTATTTAGGTTTCCTTTAATTTCCCTAGGCCATGTTTTGTAGTTTTCAGTTTCTTATACATCTTTTGTCAGATTTTTCCTTAAGTATTTCATATTATTCAATGATATTATAAATGATATTTTTAAAATCTAGTTCTGATGTTAGTTATCAATATATAGAAATATAATTGAGTTTTGTACTTTGTATCCTGCAAACTTGATAAACTCACCTATTCTAGTAGAATTTTTGTAGATTGAATTGGATTTTTTAAATAGATAATTATGTTGTTTACAAATAAAGTACATTTTACTTTTTTCTTTCCCATATGGATACTTTTTATTTTTATTTTTTCTTGCCTTATTCCACTGGGTAGAACCTCCAATACAATGTTGAACAGATACGTTGAGAGTGGGCCTTCTTGCCTTGTTTGGGATCTTAGGGGGAAAACGTTCAGTCCTTCACCAATTAAGTACGATATTAGGTATAAGTTTTTCATAGGTGCCCCTTATCAGGATGAGGAACTTTACTTCTGTTCCTAGATTTCTGAGGGGTTTTATAAGGAATGGACTTTGGATTTTGTAATTTTTTTCAGCATGTGTTGAGATGATCATTGTTTTTTCTTTTTTAGTTTGTTAAGGGTGGATTACTTTGATTGGTTTTTTTAACATTAAAGTAACCCTGCTTTGCTGGAATAAATCTCACTCAGTATGATGTGTCCTACTTTTTATATGTTGTTGGGTTTGATACACAAAAATTTTATTTGGAATTTTTGCATCTATGTTCATGAGGGATATTGGTCTGTAGTTTTCTGGTAACATCATTTTGGTATCAGGGTAATGCTGGGTTCATATCTGGAAAGGTTCGGGTAGAATTGATTCTTTTTTTTTCTTTTTTTTCATGTGTTTGGTAGAATTCACCAGCGAAGCCATCTAGGTCTAGAGTTTTCTTTGTGGAGAGGTTTTTAACTACAAATTCAAAATCTTTAATAGATGTAGGCTATTCAAGTTATCTGGGGTTTTCTGCACAAACTTTAGTAATTTGGGTCTTTTAAGGAGTTTGTCCATTTATTAGCATAAAGTTCATTTCCTTATTATCTTTTTAGTATCTGTAGAATCTATAGTAATACCTGGCTCTCTCATCTTTTTTTTTTTTGGTCATGCCATGCAGCATTTGGGATCTTAGTTTCCTGACCAGGGATCAAACCCGTGCCCCCTGCATTGGGAGCGTGGAGTTTTAACCACTGGACAGCCAGGGGAGTCCCTCTCTCATTCTTTTTTTTTTTTTTTTTTTTTTTTCGGTATGCGGGCCTCTCACTGTTGTGGCCTCTCCCGTTGCGGAGCACAGGCTCCTGACGCGCAGGCTCAGCAGCCATGGCTTATCGGCCCAGCCGCGCCACAGTATGTGGGATATTCCCGGACCGGGGCACGAACCCATGTCCCCTGCATCAGCAGGCGGACTCTCAACCACTGCGCCACCAGGGAAGCCCTCTCATTCTTGATATTAGTAATTTGTCTTCTCTTTCTTTTTCTGATCACTGTAATTAGAGGTTTATTAATTTTATTGATCTCAAAATAAGTTTTTTGGTTTTCTGTTTTATTGATTTCTGCTCTGATATTTATTACTTCCTTCTACTTACTTGAAGTTTTATCTCCTTTCTCTAGTCTCCTAAGGTGAAACCTGAGGTCATTGATATGAGACCCAGGTATAGAATTCTATTCTGATGTTTAAATGTCAGTACTTTAAAGATTTTGCTACACCATCTTCTCATTTATGTTGTTTTCCATGAGAAGTCTGCTTTTATCCTTATCTTCGTTCCTCTGTAAATAAGTGTCTTTTTTTTTTCTTTTTTCTTTTCTCTGGCTGCTCTTAAGATTTTCTGCTGATCACTTGTTTTGGTGTGCCTTGATCCCTTGATTATGACGTACCTTTTTGTAGCTTTCTTCCTGTTTCTTATGATTGTGTTTATTGGGCTAGTTAGTTTTGTAGTTTTTGTCAGATTTGGAAATTTTGACATTATTTCTTCAAATATTTTTCTGTCCCTCCATTTCCTTTTCAGGAACTCCATTTAAACTTTTGTTAAGCTCACTCATGTATTGTTGATTTTTTTATTTCTTTTTTTTATTTTAGATATTTGCTATTCATATGTTTTCAAGTTCACTAATCCTTTCTTTTGCAAAGTCAAAACTGCCCTTAATCCCATTCATGTATTTTTTAGCTTATACATTCATCTTAGTTTTCATCTATAGTAGTATCGTTTGGGTCTTTTTAAAAATATATATTATTTGTTATTTCTTTTTTAAAATTTATTTATTTTATTGATTTATTTTTGGCTGTGTTTGGGTCTCTGTTGCTGCGCGTCGGCTTTTTCTAGTTGCGGAGAGTGGAGGCTACTCTTCATTGCGGTGTGTGGGCTTCTCATTGCAGTGGCTTCTCTTGTTGTGGAGCATGGGCTCTAGGCACACGGGCTTCAGTAGTTGTGGCATGTGGGCTCAGAATTTGTGGCGTGTGGGCTCTGGAGTGCAGGCTCAGTAGTTGTGTCTCACGGGCTTTGTTGCTCCACGGCATGTGAATCTTCCCAGGCCAGGGCTCGAACCTGTGTCCCCTGCATTGGCAGGCGGATTCATAACCACTGTGCCACCAGGGAAACCCCTCTTATTTGCTTTTATTTAACTTTTTGAACATATGGTATATGTTTATTATAACTGTGTTGATGTCCTTGTTTGCTAATTCTTATGTTTATGTCAGTTCTGGGTCAGTTTTTCTCATTTTGTTTTTTTGTTTTATTTGTCTTTATAGATAATGTTACAACATTTCAAACTTTATTCAAACACATTAGTGGTGGCAAAGAGCACAAACGAGTGACAGGCACGATTGCTAACGCCAGGATCAAAGGCCAGGAAGGAGCTTGAGAGAGCCTGTTGGTCCCTGCCTTCCCCACACCTTACTGTCACTTTCTTTTTTTTTTTTACTGGCATATAGTTGCTTTACACTGCTGTGTCAATTTCTGCTGTACAGCAAAGTGAATCAGCCTTATGTATACATATGTCCCTTCTTGCTTGGATTTCCTGCCCATTTAGGTCACCACAGAGCACTGAGTAGAATTCCCTGTGCTATACAGTAGGTTCTCATTAGTTATCTATTTTATACATAGTAGTGTATATATGTCAATCCCAATCTCCCAATTCACCTCCCCCACCTTTCCCCCTTCGTGTCCATACATTTGTTCTCTACATCTGTGTCTCTGTTTCTGCTTTGCAAGTAAGATCATCTATACCATTTTTCTAGATTCCACATATATGTGTTGATATACAATATTTGTTTTTCTCTTTCTGACTTACTTTACTCCGTATGACAGTCTCTTGGTCTTTCCATGTCTCTGCAACAGTTCTGGATCAGTTTTGATTGATTGTTTTATCATGTCATCATGGGTGGCAATTTCTTGCTTTTTTAGATTCCTGGTAAGTTTTGACTGGATTCTAGACATTGTAAGCTTTACTTTGTTGAGTGCTGGATATTTTTGTATAGATGGTTCCCAACTTACACTTTTTTGATTTTACAATGGTGCAAAAGCAATATACATGTAGTAGAAACTGTACTTTGAACTTTGACCTTTTCTTTGGCCGGCCATATCCGGTACCATACTCTCATGTGATGCTGGGCAGTGGCAGCGAGCCATAGCTCCTATGCAGCCACACAATCACAAGGATAAATAACTGATACTTAGAACCTTTTTGTTTTTCACTTTTAGCATAAGTCAATAAATTTTATGAGATATTCAACACTTTATTATAAAATAGGCCTTGTGTTAGATGATCTTGCCCAACTTTAGGCTAATGTAAGTGTTCTGAGCACATTTACGATAGGCTAGGCTGAGCTATGATGTTTGGAAGTTAGGTGTATTAAATGCATTTTTGTCCTATGGTATTTTCAACTTATGATTTGTGATGGATTTATCAGGATGTAACCCCAATGTAAATTGAGGAAGATCTATATTCTTATAAATATTCTTGAGCTTGCTCCTGGGATGAGGTTATGTTACTTGGAAACAGTTTGTTCCTTTCAGGTCTTTTAGTTTTTTTTTAAAAAATTTATTATTATTATTATTTTTAGATGCCAGGTTGGAGCAGTGCTCAGGCTAGGGCTAATTATTCCCTACTACTGAAATGAGACCCTTCTTTGCCTTCTACTCAGTGCCCCCACGAATCCTGAGTTCTCACAGTCTGATTGGTGGGAACAGGCACTATTCTCAGCCCTGTGTAGGTTCCCAGTACTGTTCTCTATAATCCTTTCCTGTGGTTCTTTCCATAACCTCAGGCAGTTTCTTCATACACATGTACTGATCAGTACCAAGCTGAGGACTTAAGGGAGACACTATGCAGATCTCCAGAGTTTTCTCTCTGTGCAGCTCTCTCCTCTCTGGTACTCTCTTCTGGGAATTCTGTCTGCCTCAGTCTCCCTGGATTCTTAGCTTTATTCCCCTCAAATCAAGGGCTGTTCTGGGCCTGGACATTCTCTCAAGGCTTTAAGCTGGAGCTTTTGTAGAGTTTACCTCACTTGTTTTCAGATATTCAGAGATCACTTACCTTTATTCCCTGATGGTCCAGTTTGTTGAAAACTGGTATATTGTATATTTTCTATAGTTATTTCAAGTAGGAGAGTAAATTTAGTCCCTCTTACTCCATCTTATCCAAAGTGTAATTCTTCTGGATGGCTACTTTAGATTAGATGGTTAAAGATGTTTTCCAAGGAGATGTCCTTTAGGTTGAGATTTGAATGACAAGAGGGAAGCAGCTATATTAATATCTTAGAACAGAATACTGTGGTGTTAAGAAGTTAGTCTAAAGCAAGAATAAAGCTTTACCAGTTCAAGAAACCAAATAGAGTCAGCTGTCTGAATCAAGGGCAGGAGTGTTATACTGTGCTCTTCAAGAGGTACACAGGGACCTCTGGTGAAGAGTTTGGATTTAAACCTAAACATTATGGGAAACTGTGGGAGAGTTTAAAGCAGGGAGTGGCATGGTCTGGTTTACATTTTAATGCCATCATTCTGGCTGCTTTAAGGATAATGGATTGTAGGGGGTGCAAGAGTAGAGAGGCTTGTTAGGAGGTCATTACGTTAATCTAGAGCTCTGCTGTCTGATACTGTAGCCACTAACCACAGATGGCTACTTAATATAAATTAAATTTAAATAAATTCAGTTCCTCAGTTGCAAAGTGTTTAATAGCCACATCTGGTTAGTGGCAGCATAGATTATAGAACATTTTCATCATCATAGAAAATTCTATTGGATAGCACAGGTCTAGAGAGAGATAATTTTAAGCTTGGAGTAATATGGAGCTATAGAGTTGGAATAGAGTGGATAGATTTAGAAAATGTTTTGGAGTTAACTTGCTTGCTGATATAATGAATCAGGAATAACTCCAAGGTGTTTAGGTAGTGCTACTAGATGGATGAGGCCAATTAGGGAAGGAACAGTATGGTTGGAGGGATGAGAATCAGGAGTTGTGTTTTTGCCATGTTATATCTGGGATGCTTATATCTATGTGGCTAAATCTAGAATGCAGATTTGAGAGTTTGTATTCAAGGGAAAAAGGCATAACTAGATAGACAGATTTGGGACTGTATTGGTCTGCTAGGGCTGCCATAACAAAATAACAAGACTGGGTAGCTTAAACAACATTTATTCCTCCCAGTCCTGGAAGCTGGAAGTCCAACATCAAGGTATTGGCAGGTTTGGTTTCACCCAAGGCCCCTGTCCTTGGCTTGTAGACAGCTGCCTTCTCTCTGTCCTCACATGGCCTTTCCTTTGTGTGTGCCCTCAGTGTCTCTTCCTCTTACAAGGACACCAGTCCTATTAGATAAGGCCCCCACTCTTATAACCTCATTTAACCTTAATTACCTCTTTAGAGGTCCTTTTCTCCAAATTGTCACATTGTGGGGTTAGGACTTCAGCTTAAGAATTTTGGGACACCATTTGGGACACAATTCCGTCCCTAACAGGGACTGATCCGCATATAGATATTATCTAAAGCTGTAAGAGCTAAGGAAATGCGTGTGTGGGGTATCGGAGAGCCTCAGATGAGGCCTGGGCACAGCAGTGGGCACAGGTCCAGCAAGGGAGGTGGAGCCAGTAAGGGGAACTGGAAAGAAGCAGCCATTGAGGCAAAGGGCGAAGGGGGAGAATGTGGGGCCCTGGAACACACAGAAGTGTTTTCACTTGGGCAGAGTGCTCCTGAGGTTCAGCAGCAAGTAGGAATGGATATTGAGGGACAGAAAGACGACCAGAGTGGCTGGAGTATAGTGAGTGAGTAGTAAGAGATGTAATTGAAAAAGTGGTCAGGGGCCTTGAAGACTGATAAAGGTGTTAGTTTTTTTTTTTTAAATTAATTAATTAATTAATTAATTTTTTCAGTATGCGGGCCTCTCACTGTTGTGGCCTCTCCCGTTGCGGAGCACAGGCTCCGGACGCGCAGGCTCAGCGGCCATGGCTCACGGGCCCAGCCGCTCCGCGGCATGTGGGATCTTCCCGGACCGGGGCATGAACCCGCATCCCCTGCATTGGCAGGCGGACTCTCAACCACTGCACCACCAGTGAAGCCCCCTAGGAACTTTTTGACATGTAGAACTGGGAAGAATTTGAATGCTTGTATTTTTATCTGAATTAATTGAAGCAATTTTCAAATAGATAGGTGGATTATAAACCTAGAGGGTCACAATTGTTTAAGGAGCTCTTAAACACCAAAAAGTAGTGTACTGGCAAGTATTTGCATATATGCTATTTTTAGTTGTTGCCAGTAGAGAGAGTAAGGGAATTTAAAAAACACTCATGGTTAAGAAAAGAGTAAGTGCAAGTGATTTAACTAGGTATAAACATGTTCATTTAGTAGGACTAATGGTTATCACATCACTTTAAGTATCTTGAATATTAGATAATTGACGGTTTGAACATTGATTAAATGGTAATAATAATTTATCACATAATAGCCTTAGATTACATATATTTTTTCCTGTGCTTATCATTTGGAAAGAAAATATTGCTTCAGTCTTTACCTGCATTGGAGACTCTTAAAAAGTAGTAGTAGAGATGAGTAATTTAAGTAATATTAAGTAGTTATATCCAGAACATTGTGCCGTCATATCCGTTATTGACTTCTATAGAAATGAAACATGAAAAATTTGAAAAGTACCCCAATTAAGATAGCACAATTTATAGCAAGTCTTTTGTGACATTGATTGCATTGTATAGTACATTGTAGTACTGTGGTATAGTAATAATATTTTTACTATAGATTCAGACTCCAGAGAAAAATGGCTCTTTGATCTCAAGTAAAGAGAGCTGAATTTATCTTTTTCATTTGAATCATTGTCTCTTTTTGTTTTTAATTACAGGGCTATTCCCTGATGTGGGTGGAGGTTATTTCTTGCCACGACTTCAAGGAAAACTTGGGTGCTTCCTTGCATTAACAGGATTCAGGCTGAAAGGAAGAGATGTGTATGCAGCAGGAATTGCTACACACTTTGTAGATTCTGAAAAGGTAATTACTTGGATGATTGCATTTTGTGTTGTTTGGAATAGCTCATGGGGAGGCAGTATGAGTGGTTGAGATTACAGGCTTTGGTCTACATGGGTCTGAACCCTACATGTACCCTTAAAGCTGTGTGACCCTGGGGAAGGTGCTTAAGCTCTCCAATCCTCATTTCCTCATATGCAAAATGGAAATAATTATATCTGGATCCAGGGCTGTTTTGCCTGGTACCTTCAGTGAATATTTTTTAATGAATAATTATAGTCTGTTTAAAAAAAAAAGTAATATTTTAAGAAAGTCTAATATATAAAAATCTGAATTTATGTATAAAAAGATAGGCTTTTATAAAGATATTTTTGAAAGATTCTTTTGTTTGTTAGTTTCCCTAGTGCAGTTAAAAGTTTGTAAAATATGGTCTTAAAAACTCTTCTGAAGGGTATCTGTTGTAAGGGACACATATTACTTACCTTGGTCTTAAAACATTTTTCTTAAACAGCACGGTCAGTTTTCTTAGCTCAGGATAGCACAGTGGCAAAGGATGTGCAGATGGACAGCCTGGTTTTAAATCTTAGCTTGAATTTATCCTCTTTAGCCCCAGTTTTCCCATCTCCACATTGAGGACGGCAGTTTTATCATAGCAGTTGAAAGTCATTGTGTTAAATGTAACAGAAGGCCCAGTTCAAGGTGGTTTTGCCTTAGAACTCCCAGCAAGAGATTTGGGATTTTTCTGCTTCAGCTGGCTTAGCTCAGTCTTATTGAACTGACTTGTTCCTGAACCACATGGGTGGGTGGAATACACTGGCTAATCTATCCTAGCTAATGTGCTCCATCCCTGGAACTGTGGGGTAAAGTCAGTTTCCCAGGAAACCAATGGATTTCTGATCTTGAGGGAGGGGTGTTATGTGATAGGGGAAGGAATGCTATTAAAATGTATCAAGTATACAAAGTTGAAAGTTGTCCCCTTACACTGTTACGAGGGCCTTCCATCACATTTGCCTGAATTTTCAGATATTTCTCTTTTTTAGATCTTTGTGGGCATCCTTGGTCACATTGAGTAGATGGCTGTCTCATTTTTCCCTTGAGCTGTAACAGGAAGCAAACATGGGTACTCCATTATTTGCTCTGGAGGGACATGCTTGATTATAGTGGAATTTGGTTAAGGATGGGGGAGAGAGCTGATCCACAGCCCTTTCTTCTGTCAGATTGCCCAGTAATATATGCAGTGCATAGCCTACCATTTACAGGGCCTGTAGTGGATAACAGAAATGAATAATACACATTGGGAATGGGGCTAGAGGTGGGTACAAAAGATAAAAAACCATCTGTATCATCTGACAGAGTAAAGTATGGTAAGTGTACAAACAATACAAAGAAAGGATTCAACGGATTGAATCCATTGAAGGAAGAGCTTACTTATAATAAAGGACTGGAAGTTTTCTCATAGAGGTTGCAGTTCAGCTGGGCCTTAAGATAAGTATTGTCAGGAGAAGTTTTTCTGGATAGAGGAGACTAATGAGCAAGCCCCATAGGGGTAGGAAAACATTAGCTGTGTTTTAGAAACAGTAAAAAGTCCATTTGGCTGAGTGTAGGAAGAGGTATATGAGGGATATAGGGGGAAAGCTGTTGGAGGACAGAGGGAACGAAAAGTACCCACCAAACTGAGAAGGTGTCTTGAGACCAAAAAATGAGGCAGGCGGCTCCATATAATCAGTGGATCAGTTTGTTAGAGGGTAACTTATGCTCAGGGTGGCATTGGGCGAACAGTGATCTGGCAGCATTCACAACTGCACCTGCACTGCTGAGGGGCCACTGGGATAGTTTATAGTTGACCTTCGGGTATGGGGGTGTATGCTTGGAAACAGGACATGCGTTCCTAAATTGGAGTTTATGAATGGGTAACTCGTCTCTTGGGCACTGGGAATACATACATCATCGAGAGTCTTCATCATTGTTTGGGGACTAACAGAGCGTGGAGGCCACTTGGTCCTAATGATTATTAAACGATGTCTATTAACTATTGATACAAAGCCCTTGATGACAGAGAAGTGATTTACCACACAGTACAGTCCTGGGTAGGGTCAGTGGAAGGGCAGGAGGAACTGTATGGGCCCAAGATGGTGTCAGTTATGTTAATAGCCATACAAGAGTTAAGTGTGGCTATATTATAGACCTGTGCATTGACTATAGTAGCCATTAGTCACATGTGGCAATTTTCATTAAAATTAATTAAAATAAAATTTATAATTGGGATCTTTAGTTGCAACACTACATTTCAAGTGCTTAATAGCTAGAGGGAAACAAAGATGAATGTCTCTATTTCTCCTCTTCAATTTCTTTCGTCTTTATCCATTCCTTGCAAGGCAGCATTTACTTTGTGGGAATGTGTGTGCTTTCAACTTCAGTGAAAATTGCCTTCATTGACTCAGCTGAAGGGACAGTATCATAATTTTAAGACAGGGATTTTAAAAAAGAATATAAGATTTCTAAAGAAAAAATATTCTGTGTTGCTGTGGTGTTTTAAATGTTTTCCTTTACCCCCCCTGTAGTTGGGCATGTTAGAAGAAGATTTGTTAGCCCTGAAATCTCCTTCAAAAGAAAATATTGCAGAAGTCTTAGAAACTTACCATGCAAAGGTAATCTTGTCAGTATTCTAACCTCAGATTTTAATTCATGGGGAAGGGGAAGTGACTGAAAAATTAGCAGTTGGTGAATATTATAGTTTGTGGATATAAATAAATTACTGGGATTTATTTACTTTAAAGCTTGTTGGGAGTATCAGTGCTTCACAATCATTAGGATGGCCATCTGAGAAGATGACTTCTTTACATGCAACTACACAGCTTGTTTTCTCATTTCCGGTGAATTTCAGTGCATAGCCTTGTGATTGGCCCTTGCAAGGGCTTTTTACAACACACTGTGACATTTGTGTAATGGAGGTTCAGTGTTGATGCTATTTGTGGAGCTGCTAAAGTGAAACTCTGGTCTATATCGAAATATGATAATAACATACGATGCCGTGGTTTCTTTTAATTCCTTTTGTTGTCTAACTTAAATTCTCTTTTAAGAGCCAAGAATCTATAAAAATGCTACGTGACTTCTAGTTAAACGTGATAGATGCCATATATGCTCCCTCCTGAAACCCCACTAAAATTGTGGTAAAGGAATAAGAAAGGCAGGAATCCACAAAGAGAAATAGAACAGAAAAGGAGACAGTGGCAGGCATAAGATGTCAGGATTTTGGAAGCTTGAAAGTGGAATGATGAGGGCAACTACTTTAGACCTGAGAACACTGAACTCAGTGGGGGAAGCCAATAAGAAGTAAGCCAGTTCTTTCTGTAGACTCTTTGTAGGGTACCAGCTCCCTTTGACAGGCCTCGCTGGCTAAGGGCAGGGATAGGTGAGGTGCTCTCCTGAAAAGAGGCAGAACATATCAAATGGGAAGAATTTTGGCCTCTTTTCCTAGTTGGTTTCCAGAACTCTTATGTACCATCTATCTAAGCTTGGGCAGCCATAACAAAAATACCGTAGACTTGGTGGCTTAAACAACAGAAATTTCTCATAGTTCTGGAGGCTGGAAGGTCCAAGATCAAGGTGCCAGCCTATTAGGTTCCTGGTGAGGAACCTCTTCCTGTTTTGCAGATGAATGCCTTCCTGCTGTGTCCTCACATAGCAGAGAGAGAAAGTGAGCTCTCTCAGGTCTCTGCTTATAAGGGCGCTAATCCCATCCTGAGGGCTCCATCCTTTTGACTTAATTACCTCCCAAAGGCCTCACCCCCAGATACTATCACATTGGGATTAAGATTTCAACATGAATTTTGTGGGGGCACAAACAGTTAGTCAGTAGCACCATCCTACTCCCAAGCAGTTCATTAGAAGCAAAAGAAAACCTGTAGCTATTGACATTCGAGCACCCCTCTATGAAAAAAACATCCAGGCCTGATCATCTCATAATGCATCAGACAATTGATAGTCCCATAACTGCAATTGACATTACACACAACACAAAGCTTCCTAATTTTAGTGCTTCACATAGAATAACAAGGATTGCCAGGCATTAAAAACCGGAGATTGGCTAAAATAAAAAATGTACTTGAAGGAAGTAGGCAATGCAAGGAGAAGAAGGAACCCTAACAATTATAGGTTTGGTTGTTTTTTTTTTTATCTTCAGATAAGAGGAAAATATTTCATCTGTGAAATAAGAACAGATGTTACAAAGAGAAATAGTTAAAGAATAAAAAGAAATTTAAAATGTGACAGCGAAATGGGGGAAAACCTCACAACAGCTTAGATTAAAATTGATGGATGAGGAAGACTCTAAGAGGATAATAAGGTGGAAAGTGGAGAGAAAAGAAAACTTGGTATTATTCCAGGAGGTCCAAACCTGTTAGGAATTTGTAACAGAGGAGAGGAAATATTTAGAGAAACGGTAACCGTTCTCTGACAAAATTACCCAGAACAGAAGAACATGAGTACAGATTCATGGGCCCTGAATAGTTAGTGTATGAATATGAATACAGAGCATGTGAGCATTTCATCAGATTTTGTCAAAGCATCTGACAGTCTCTTACGTTGTCAAATTGGGTAAATGTGGGATGGATTATAGTGTGTGGGGGGTTGAAGCGCCTTCCCAAGGAGTTCTGTTAAATGTTTGGGTATTAGGCTGTAAGTGAAGCCGTCTTGGCCTTCTCTTAGTCAGTGTTTTCCTCAGTGATTTGGATGAGAATGTTGATGGTGTTTTGATCAGACTGATTTGAAACTAAGAAACTAAGTTAAATTAGGTAAACATGTTTGTGAAAAAAAAAAAAACCAAGTTCAGAGTGATCTGTTTAATAGTAAAAATGTGAAATTTGATAAATGTGTTGGGAAACCCTCCATGTGTTTTCCTTTCCTTCTCATTACTGCCACATTCACAACACTCCTGACTCCAGACGTGTTGGTTTTCCACACATCAGGCAGTTCTCCACGACACAAGCTGGGTGTCTTATGATTCCTTTCAATGCTGACACTGTCTACCTGAGGTTCGCATCAGATCCCACA
Source organism: Phocoena sinus (assembly GCF_008692025.1). Classification (NCBI taxonomy): domain Eukaryota; kingdom Metazoa; phylum Chordata; class Mammalia; order Artiodactyla; family Phocoenidae; genus Phocoena; species Phocoena sinus. Next base: position 44,600,474 of record NC_045769.1, read on the forward strand.
ACTTAACGGGCCAAGTCCCACAAGTTGGACCCTACTTTACACACCAGTCACAAATCCCAGGTTGTCACCTGTACTTCTCACTGACTGGCAATAAATTGGGGTTCTCATGACCCCCTCCTTGGGTTTGATAATTTGCTAGAATGACTCACAGACCTCAGGGAAACACTTAACATTTATTGGTTTATTATGAAGGATATGAATGCACAGCTTGATGAAGAGATACATAGGGTGAGGTCCAGAGGGGCCTCAAGCCCAGGAGCTTCTGTCCCCATGAAGTTGGGGTGAGCCACTCACTCTCCCTGCATGTTCATCAACGTAGAAACTCTCCAAACCCCATCTTTTGGAGTTTTTATGACAGCTTCATTATGTAGGCATGATTGATTAAATCATTGACATTGGTGATCGAACTCAATCTCCAGCGCTTTTCCCCTCACTGGAGGTGGAGATGGGGGAGGTGTGGGATTAGATAGTGGAGTATGGCACTGCAACTTCCCTTGGTTGGTTCCCCTGGCAACCAGCCCCCATCCTTAGGGCTTTCCTATAGTCACCTCAGTAACATAAACAAAGGTGTGATTGAAAGGGGCTTGTTGTGAATAACAAAAGACAGCCATTTCACCTTTATTTCAGGAACCGAAGACAAAAGACCATATATTATAACAAAAGGTGATCTACTTAGGGGTTTTCATGGGTTTTTGGGAGCTGTGAGCCTGGAACAAAAGGCCAAATATATGGACGAAGACCAAATACATATTTTTTATTTTAAATCACAGTATCACAATAGAGATAATTGTATTTCAGTCCAGGGTACCAAATTCATAAGTACAGGATGGGAGAAATGTAGCCTACAATGGCACCAGTTTTAAAAAAAGTTTTAACTGCCCAGTGTAAATCACAGCATAATAGGACTGCCCCCAAACTAACCTAGAGTTAGTCCTGTTATTTAAAGCATTGTATCCAAAACAAGGGTATGTGGAACCTTGTTGTTCTTTGCTATGATTCAGCCACGTCTGCAGCTAAGGTACATGTACCACACTTTAAGAATGACCTTGATAAACTGGAATTTGTACATAAGAAGGACCTGGATTGTGAGGGGACTCAAAACTGCACTGTGTGAGAAAAGATTAACTCAAGGGGGATTAACTAGAACTATAAACATGAGAGGGCTGATTTTTGGTTCAAAAAAAATTTTTTTTTAATCCTAATTATAGTTGTTCAAGCACTTATGAGTTCTTTTCTGAGGTAGTGTTTTTTTTCCCCTGGAGGTCAGTGCTGTGGGGATATCGGGGATATAAGCCTGTGTTTAGACTCATTGCTATCATGGAAAGAAGAAATTGCTTACACATTGTAGTTTTTTTTTTCCCCTGGAGGTCAGTGCTGCGGGGATATCGGGGATGTGGTAGGGATTTCTATATCAGACAGAAATTGGGGCAGGATGACTTCTCAGGTCCCTTGAAATCCTTAAATTCATTGACACACTTTAATGATGATATAATAATATATAATGGCATACAAATAAAAATACGAGAACATTTTTTGCTGTTGATAGTTTTAAGAGCTATTCTGGAATAATACATAGTCTGAATTTTGAACATATGGTAGTAGTTATTTATGAGACTGGATGTAATTTGAGTGAAAGTTGCAATCTGCCACAAAATATATCATTAAATATGGTGAAAATTTTAAGAATTTTTAAGATTTGAGTTGCATCAAATTAATTAAAGATTTTTATTTTCAAACAGTCCAAGATTGATCAAGACAAGTCTTTTATACTTGAGGAACACATGGACAAAATAAACAGGTACTTAAAGAGAGGTGTCAATTATATCTGTTCCTTTGGAAAGACTATATTAAATCGAATTTACTAGTAACGCTGTAATTGTGCTGTGTTTGATAATGCACCAAATTCTGAGATCAGATAACGCAGTTTTTTTTAGTTACCTTTGAAAGTACCTTCCTGCCCACTCCTTCAGGGGGAAATAAACTCATTAAATTTAAGTAATCTATTATGCTGATTCATTTTAGTGATCTTCTCTGAAGGTCTTATCAAGCTGATCAGCAAAAGGTTGTTTTCTTGTTTTTTTGTTTTTTTTTTTTTTGCGTATGTGGGCCTCTCCCTGCTGTGGTCTCTCCCGTTGCGGAGCACAGGCTCCGGACGCGCAGGCTCAGCAGCCATGGCTCACGGGCCCAGCCACTCCACGGCATGTGGGATCTTCCCGGACCGGGGCACGAACCCGTGTCCCCTGCATCGGCAGGCGGACTCTCAACCACTGCGCCACCAGGGAAGTCCCAGCAAAAGGTTTTGTGCAATGATTTGAGAGACTGACAGACTGACTTAAACACAAGAGGAGGAAAACTGTTGGAAAATAAGGCAACTATCATTACGTTTTAGAAGCATCAGTTTTTGACAGTTAAGACATAATTTACTTATGTATGATAGATGCAAGAAAGCAGAAGAGAAAATGTAGGCTTTATTTCCCATTAGTGAAGGTAGACTGCAAATACCCAGAGAAACAATGTTCTATTTCATCATCCTGTAATATAGGTTGGAAATTTTTTCATTCTTGAAATAGGGTTTAGGGGAAGCCTGTGTTTAGACTCATTGCTATCATGGAAAGAAGAAATCACTTACACATTGTTGAAATCTTATGTTTCCCTTTTTTTCATAGTTGGTTCTCAGCCAATACTGTGGAACAGATTATTGAAAATTTACAGCAAGATGGTTCATCTTTTGCCCTAGAGCAGTTGAAGGTAATGTATAGATTGTTTCCGCCATGAGAGTGGTGAATTCTTGTAATAGGGAAGCCTCTGAGGGGTGTCAGAGCTCCGTGATGGTGACGTAGCCCACTGCACAGTTTTTTTCTGAACTCAGTTGAGCTCCAGAAAGTAGTTCCACAAAACCTTTACCTAAACCCAAATGCCTTGTCTACCTGCTGGATATTGACAACAAAGCTAAGCTGTTTTTAGGTCTTTTTGACTGTAACAGAGAAGGACTTCATAAGCATGCTTCATCTCCAGTAGTCCTCCTTGTCTTGAGGGAGAAATGTTCAGGGGTGTTTTTATTAGAAGGGTTGGATCAATGGAGAACAGTCACCTTATAATATATTGCAGTTGTGACGTTAGTCTGTAAGTTCTATTTAATGTGCAACACATCAGTATATGGTCTTTTTAGCAGTAGGTTTAATATGAAAGTGATCCCTTCTAAACTAACAAGAGGCTCCATCTACAGCCATAGCCAAGTCCTAAGCATTGTTTCTCAGTGTTAGGTACACTTTGATCTTTCTTCAACATGACTCAACTGGTAACAGCAGAAGAAAAGCTGTTTTTGTGTAAATGAGTGCATATTGGATACTGACATTCATGGAACTATCACGTGACTGTGAAACTTGGGGTACTTTAGACGTCTAGACAAAGGAAAGAAAATGTATGTTTCCTTTTACTGGAAAGAAAAGGTGGTTTCTCTTTATCTGGTAGTATTTTTCAATTTACAGGTATAGTTATAGCATTTCAGTTGTCAGGTAACTTACTGACAAAAAATTTAAATTAAATCTTACCTGTGAAGGTGAAAACATTTCCTCATTCTTAAGGGAATATTAATTTGTCTCTTAGGATCTTATTTAGTATTGGAATTCTATTAACTTTCAAGGATAGGCATAAATTAGAGTAAGTAGACCAGCCATATATTTCCCTAACTCACAAAAGTAATGTTACTGTTAACAGCTTTCAGGAATGTTTGCATAAATGTAGATAACCATTTTATATTTCAAGGATTCTGACTTGAAAGTTGGTTCTCTTGTTTTCAGAGCAATATAGAAACCAGCATTCCTGTTTGTTTGTTTGTTTGTTTTTTCAGCAATAGGGTTAAGTATGCACTTAGCAATTTCATTTGAAAATAGTCATACAGCACATTACCTCGTAGGCTATATATTGAATACTATAAAAGCAGTACAGATAAGCAACTAACCATATTATTTTAAAACCACTGGCCTACCCCAAAACTGAGGGATAGGACTCAGATGGTCTTCCAGTTTTCCTCCCATTTCTCTGGCAATATGTTTATTCTGCGTTCAGAAGAGGGTACTTGGCAAGCCACCCATCACAGCTGGGATCAGCATAAGCACCCTCACTGGAATGACCGATTTTCATTTTTATTCAGTTGACCTGCTCTGTTGAATGAATGTGGCTCCACAGTATTAGTATCTGCTGGGAGTAACATGATGTGGGGATCAGAAATTCCCACTGAGGCTTCCCTGACAGAGACTTAGAAATAGGGCTTCTTTTAATTATGTCAGCCAGAAACACACACCAAGGAACAATCCTGAAGGAGAAGACAGTTGTTAGTGCTTCAGTGACAGGTTTGCAGATCACATGTTTGAACAACTTTTAAAGAAGATTCTAATACTTGTGTCAGTAAACCTCAAGGATTGCTCCTGACCCTGTGGACTCTTCAGGGATTCCTGTCTTCCTTCTGCAGGTCCCAGTGATCTAGTCTGTATTGATGTCTGAAGTTGCAACCATCTACTCCATGTCTTAGGGGTTCCTTTCTCTCTAGGATTGTCCATCGGGAAGGACCTAATCTTTTCAACATACTTGCTTATCATTAAATAAAAACATACAGTTTTTCTTTAATCCTTTCTTTAGATTTTTAACTGCCAGTCACTATAGGATAACATATGGGCTAAAAAAACTGACAAATATGGGGAAGTTGTAAAGAAGTTCCATCTTTACAACTGATGGAATTTTTGTAGTACCTTACATTATGGCTTGATGTCCTTTATTAGATTTTCCTCCTAAGTTCCAATACACTTTTTTTTTCTTTTTTTAAATAATGCTGTGGGTTGGAATTCATCAAATCTCCTTTTAATCATTCTTTTGGTGTAGGTTGTTCATGGTGCCAAGCAATCCATGTAAACTAATGGGCTATTTAAACGCCCCGATGGGTAGCCTGTACTAGAGAAACCTTAACCAAAGACTCCCATTGCGGTATTCTCGTGTGTGTGTGTGTGTGTGTGTGTGTGTGTGTGTGTGTGTGCTGTGGTCAAATACATGTAACGTAAAACTTAACATCCGAACCATTTTAAAGTGTATAGTGCAGTATTGTTAAGTATATTCATGTTGTTGTGCAATCAATCTCCAGAATATTTTCAACTTGCATAACTGAAACTTTATACCCATTAAACAGTAACTCCCTATTTCCTTCTCCTCCCAGTCTCTGGCAACCACCATTCTGCTTTCCTTTTCTGTAGGTTTGACTACAATGGACAGCTTGCATAGGTGGAATCATACAGCATTTTTCCTATTGTGACTAGCTTATTTCACTTAACCATGACATTTCAGGTTTCACCCATGTTGTAGCAGGTACCAGAATTTCTTTTTTTTTAAGGCTCAATAATATTCCATTGTATGTTTATGCCACATTTTATTTATCCATCCATCTGTTGATGGGCATTTGGGTTGCTTCTACCTTTTAGGTCTTGTTAATATCGCTGCTATGAACATGGGTTTACAAATATCTGCTTTTAATTCTTTGAATACATACTCAGAAGTGGAATTGCTGCATCACATGGTAATTCTATTTTTAATGTGTTGAGGACTTCCACACTCTTTTCCATAGCAGATGCACCATTTTATGTTCCCACTGACAGCATTGCACAGAGGTTCCAGTTTTTCTGCATCCTTGCCAACACTTGTTATTTTCTGTCTTTAAAAAAAAAAAAAAAAGCCATCCTAATGGCTGGGGGGGGTGATAGCTCATTGTGGGTTTTTTTTGTTTTTGTTTTTTGGCCATGCCACGCGGCTTGCAGGGTCTTAGTTCCCTTACCAGAGATTGAACCCGTGCCCTTGGCAGTGAAAGCGTGGAGTCCTAACCACTGGACCACCAGGGAATTCCCTCATTGTGGTTTTAATTTTCATTTCCCTAATGGTTGGTGATATTAAACATCTTTGTATATGCTGATTGGCCATTTATATTTTCTTCGGAGATATGTTTAAGTTCTTTGCTCATTTTTTAATTGAGTTTTTTGTTGTTGTTGTTGACTTGTAGGAAGTGCTCTCCTGTTTCAATCTCCCTTTTCTGGTAATGAGACTAGCAAGCTTGCCAAAGTACAGAAGGTTCTTCAGGGCCAATGAGAGAAGTATTTCTTTTCCAGAATTACAAGTGATGTCAGTAATCAAAGGAATCATGGTTAGAAGCGGTTGAGATGACCTCCCTTGCCTCAACTCTCAGCAAGGATACTAATCCAAGGAAGGAATTTAAATGGGTCACCAGTCCTTAGGAGGGCTGGGGAATGAAGTCCACGGCCCAGAGAGGCAGAGAAACAAGAGCAGAGAGCAGTGAGTCAAATTAGTGTCCAGGAAGGTGGTCCTGAGCAAATGGCCAGGGAAACCAGTGCTGCTTTTGACTTGTCTTTTAGGTGTTGTCTTGTTATTGATGTAGGATATCCTGCTGTGTTAAAGGCTTAGAGAGAGGGTGTATACTTTGCTTTTCCAGTACTAGAAAACTCTTATTAGATTTTTTGGGATTTCTTCTTTCTAATCACTAATGTGAGATTTATGTATTTTTTTGTTTTAAAATGCTCATTTCATGAAGAGTAAATGAAACTCAGTTTTTACTTGAAGAAGTTAACATACAAGACTATGACAGGCCTCTATAAAGAATTCATGCACTGAAAAATTGGAGGAAAAATAGGAAAACTAAGAAAGATAACCAGGGCGTAGATTTTAAGAAAGAGGAGCAGCAAAGTATTAAAACGAGAAATTAAACTTAAAAGATTACTAATATTTCTGTAAGCTTTGAGAATTACCTGTATACTGTACTATTTAAAAATAAAGTGACCGATATTCAAGAAAATTGCTACAGGAATTGTTTTGCTGTAAACAACTAGAAAACTGGACAAAACATATGAAACAAGTATTTGTAGACATTGGACAATGCAGGCAGCACATGTGATTCCTGAGAGAAGGGAAAAAGAGAGCCCTAAGATTGACTCAGCTTTCTTCCTGCAGGAGTTTCCAGAATATTGATCTGTACGTGTTATGGGTAAAACTCCACAAGAGCAGGGAAAGAGTCACAGGAAAGCAATAGTCTGAACAGTTAGCAGGTCTCACACAGGTCTGGGAAGTGTTCATATTCTCATCAGCCAGAAGATTTACATTTTAGTAGTGGGCGTAAATTAATACTAGAGTAATACTTGCTCTGAACTCCCAAGGTAATTCAGTGGGGAAAAGATAGTCTTTTCAACAAATGGTTCTGGAACAATTGGATATCCATATGCAAGGAAAAAAAAAAGTTATTGACTCTTACCTTGCCCTTGTAGGAGAGGAAAAAATTCTCTATCCTCTTAGGTTCTCTGGCTGGGCCTAAGAATCAAACTGACATAGATTAACAGGAGAAGAGTATACAAATTTTATTAAATTTTTACATGTACATGGCTGTCTGTGCGAGAGAATGAAAACCTGAGGAATGACCAGAGCAGGAAGCTTGTATACCTTTTAGACAAAGAAACAATAAATTTGTTAAGAATTGACAAGGCAAATAACTTTTGGCTAGGAGTAGTAAATGGTGAAGAAGTAAGTAGGAAGATAAGGGTTAATTTAAGAAGGTTCGTTTGTACAGATTTCTTGGCCCCAAATTCCCTATCTCTGGTGATCAGAATGGCTTCCTTCCTCCTGGCACAGGGAAGGGTACCTTTCACATGGGGGTTGTATCTCCTGCTTTCAGGAAGAAAAGGAGGGTCAGAGTGCCCTTCTTACACCTGTTGTTTCCAGGTGCCTTTAACTCAAAATAATCAATATGACAACATGGCGTTATCTTGGGGTGACATGCTTTGAGCTCCTTCACACTATATGCAATTCAAAATGTATTATGAACTTAAATGTAAGCACTAAAACTATACCACTCTAAAGGAAAACATAGGAGAAAATCTTGGTGACCTTGGGCTAGCTAAGATTTTCTTTTTAATGCAAAAAGCTGGAACTGCAGAAGAAAAAAATTGATAAATCTTTATTATAATTAAACACTTTTCCTCTTTGAAAGACACTATCAGAAAAATGAGGAAGCAGCAGATTGGGAGGAAGTATTTGTAAAACATGTATCTGATAACAGGACTTTAATCCACCACATATACAATATAAGAATGTAAACAGCACAACTAAAAATGGGAAATCTAGACATGTCACCGAAGAAGATACATGAATGGCCAGGAATCCCATGAAAAAATGCTCAAGATCTTTAATCTTTAGGAAAAGGCAAATTAAAACCACAGTGAGATGTTGCTGTGCATCCGTTAGAGTGGCTGAGATTTAAAAGGTTGACAGTACCAACACCAAATGTTGGTAAAGATGTGTAGCACTTACAACTTGCGTATTGCTGGCAGGAAAGCAGTTTGGCAGTTTCTTATAAAGTTAAATGTACACTTACTGTAAGATCCAACAATCCCACTTCTAGGGATTTACCCAAGAAAAATGTAAACTTTTGTCCACACAGGTGCTTGTACTCACATGTCCATAGTAACTTTATAATAGCCCCAAACTGGAAACAATCCGATCCCTATTAAGTATTGAATGAGTAACCAGATTGTGATATATTCATACAGTAGAATATTATACTCAGCTATAAGAAAGGATGAGCTGATACATTAAACAGCTTGGATGAATCTCAGAAGCATTATGCCAAGTGAAAGAAGGCAGACACAAGGATTACCTACTGTGTGATTTTATTTTTATGAAATTCTGGAAAAGGCAAAACTGTAGGCCCAGAAAACAAATCAGCTGCCCAGGGATAGAACTGAGGGAAGTAGAACTCTTTGGGGTGATGGAAATGTTCTATATCTTGATTGTGGGGTAGTTGTACAACTGTATACATCTATCAAAATTTATGGACCTATGCACTTAAAATGAGTGAATCTTATCATGTAAATTACATCTCAGTAAAGCTAATTATTTAAAAAATAAAATGATATGCCCAATTATGTTTAAAAAACAGTTTGACCTGTAGAAGTGGGCATTATATTTGCTGAAGGTACCTATTACACTGTGCAGTTAATTGCTATTAATAAGAGTAACTGAATGGCAGTGTTGATGGATGCATTGTTCCTTTGGGAAAGAGTACAATAAACCTTAAGGGGAAAATGCATCAATTTATGTAGACAGGAAGAGAAAACAGTTTCCAGTCCACTGATGGAGCTTAGTGACCCTTAAGTGCTATCATGAACATTTAGGATATCATCAAACAGGAGTACCTGCATCTTTAGGTACTGTCTTTACATTTTTTTTTAAATTGTTAATGCTTTTAAGAAATTACCGGAAAAATCTTAAGGTTGCAAAAAGCACTCTTGGACTGGTTCTAAGCCTTTTATAAGGAAAAAGAAATATTAGTGCCCATTTCTTTAAAACAATATGACCCTCCAGAATGGTGAAAAAATATTTAAAAACAAAAATATGTCTGTAAAGCTGCAGTATTTGGTGAAGTAGACCAACTCATTTAGGTATTTAGTGTTTCTATTGTGTTTTTGGTCAATCTGAACATTTCTGGAAAAGATTTATAGATACAAGTACATAATGTATAAGATGATTATTTAGAAAAATATTCACAATTCATAGCAAAACATAACTCTTAACTACAGTTGATATAAACTAGTTAAAAAAATCAAAGACCTGTTTAACAGACAGGATATAACAGGGGCTTATGCCGCTTGGTTTTAAAATAACAGATGATGTGATTTACTGTGGCTTAAATTCTACCTTCTACTTAATTTCATTCAATCCCAAGGACAAATGCTAAGAAATATCTCCCTTTTAAGCCTTAAAACAGCACAACAAAGCTTCAGGTATTTAGTGGCAGTGTTGAACACCATAGAAATGACAGTGTTATTCCATAAAGACCTCTACCTGCTTGTCCCTGTCTCCATTATGTGTCCTTTTCTCTCTACTGCTCCTGTCTTTTTGCTTTATTGAGTGCCATCTATAGCAGACTATAAGCTGCTGAGAAGCTTGCTTACTCCTGTATTTCCAGACACCTGTCACAGAGCTTTTCACATGGTAGGTATGATGAATGAATGCGTAAGGTGCTGTGCTGCCACTGAGTTTCAAAAATGAAAATTCAGTAGCTGTTCTCAGAGGGAGTTCACAATCCAGTGGAATAGACACATAAACAAAAAAAGGTTAAGTGCTACTAAGCTAGAGGCTTGCACAAATTATTGTGGGTGTCCAGAAAATGGTGGAAGGAGTCTTAAAGGCTTCACAGAGGAGACCTCTGAGCAGAGAATAAAAGATGGGAATGAGTTGTCAAGTGGCAAAGGGTATATCAGAACAAAAAAGCACATACTCAAAGCACACACTCAAAGGACAAATGTTAGGAGAATGCAGAGCTGGGAACAAGGAGTAAAGTGTCAGAAAATACGGCCAAAAAGATGATTGGAACCAGACTGTGAGGAGCCTTATGTTAAACTAAAGAGCTTGAATTCAGTGAATTTTTTCTGAGTGTGTATGTATTTTAAGAATTCATTTTTTTTTGAAGTACAGGAAAGTTACAATGTATAGCTGAAAACTTTTTACAACATAAACATAATGAACACCCAGAATAAATTAGGCACTCGATATGTCTTATTGAGTCCCATCCCAGTCACTACCTCTCCCTAGGCTAACCATATACTGATTTTTAACACCATAGATTTTGTTTTTGAGTTATATATAAAATCATAGTTTTCTGTCTGTCTTTTGCTCAGCATTGTATTTGTGAGGTTCACCAATGTTGTATGTAGCAGTGGTTTGGTTTCATTGCTTTAAGTTATTCCATTGTGTGATATATCACATTTTATTTATTTATTTCTACTGTTTGTGCACATTTGGGGTTGTTTGTAGGTTTTTACTGTTAGAAATAATGCTGCTATGAACAATTTTGTCTGTGTCTTTTGTTAACAAAGATATGGATTTCTGTATATACCCAGGAGTAGTACTGCAAAGTCATCACATGTTGTTAAAAGATACACTAAAGCATATTAAGAATTTTGATAGGGCTTCCTTGGTGGCACAGTGGTTGAGAGTCCGCCTGCCGATGCAAGGGACACGGGTTCGTTCCCCGGTCCGGGAAGATCCCGCATGACGCAGAGCGGCTGGGCCCGTGAGCCATGGCCGCTGAGCCTGCGTGTCCGGAGCCTGTGCTCCGCAACGGGAGAGGCCACAACGGTGAGAGGCCCGTGTACCGCAAAAAAAAAAAAAAAAAAAAAATTTTTTTGATAGTTTTTTTTTGAGCAAAAATTGATCTAAATCAGGCAGCACCAAAGCAGAAGTGGTAAGAAAAGCTCTACTGATAGGAGCTTAGGGGAAGCCTTTTATGCAGAGGAGGAGGAAGCAAAGCAAGGAAATACTGATTGGCTGTAGCTTAAGCAGTTGCTTTAGTTGGGAAAGGCTAATTGGCTATTTATGATTGGCTGTCCTTAGGTTTCGATTTTTAACCTTGAGGCATTACAGGCTTAGATTTTGGTTTGCTTACAGTCTACTAAAGCATTAAGGGCACCTCAGTTAGATGGCCTCTGTTTAATTTAAAGCATGTACATTTATCTTAGTAGTTACTGTCAAAAAGTTTTCCAATATGGTTGTACCAATTTACATTGGATACTAAGTTGCTCTACATTCTCACCAACACTTGATATTATTTGTCTTTTTCATATTCGTCATTCTGATGTATGTAAAATAGCATTGCATAGTGGTTTTAATTTGTATCCATGATGACTAATGGGGTTGAGCATCAATTCATACCTTTATTGGCTGTGGTATCCTTCCTTGCGAAGTGCCTATTAAATCTTTTTTATTATTACTGTTAATTTGTAGGAATTATTTCTATCTTCTGCTAATTAAGTCCTTTATCCAGTACATGTACTACATATATCTTCCTCCTATCTGTTACTTGCCTTTTTTCTATCTTAATGGTGGCATTTATTGAACAGAAATTTTCTGTTCAAAATGTGGAGAAGATGTCCTGAAGATTTGGGGCAGATCCATAATGGTCCATAAACAAGAGATTTCATTACAAACTCTTTACATTAACCAACTATAATGTAGAACAGGAGTTTGTTATTTTGGGGTTTTGAGATTTGTTATTTTAGCTATGTTTATGTTCTTATGGCCTTTTAAAAAAGTGATTGGATATACTATTTTAGATTTTTCTTAAGTTAAAAATCCAACTGTATAAAGTGTTTCTAATTATAGTATTCCTTAGTTTTTTATTTTCTAAGTGTCATTTGCCCTCGTAGAAAACATTGTTTCTACTCAAAATGTTTTCTGTATGCTTTCAAATAATTTGTTTTGACCTGTTTTGCACTGATTTATTTCTCTTGTGCCTTGCAAGTATTTTAAAGTATCAGCTATTCAAATTAAATAATTTTCTATAGTATAATATGAGCAAATGATTTATCCTTCTCCTCTGACCTCTGTAATGTACATTGAACACTTCTTAAGTGGTTACTGTCTGTGGCTTACTTAAACTTTTATCCTGATGGCATTTTTAACGGTTCAACGAAGTTTTTACACGTAGTGAATTTGGTTTTTTAATGGAATGATTAGAAAGTTCATCTCATATTAATAGATTGGAAATATGCTGTAGCCATTTTTCAGAGGAGAGCAAAATTACACCCATTTATATTTTTCCTATACCTTTATGTATTCTTTTGAGTTAGATGAAGAATAAGCTAATTTGTTGCCTTTTAATTAGCTTCTTAAGCTCTCATTTCCTGTTCATTGTCTTTACCCTGTATGTAATGTAAGTCAGTATCAGCTCTATTTTTTAATGCATTTTTAAAAAGTAAAATGATCTAAATTTACTTGAATTCCTGTTAGTGTTCCTTCTTTTGAGATTAAAACTGGCAGAGCCTAGACTTTTAAAGAATGTTATACATGATATCCTTTTTTATAAAGGAAAGAACTCAAGAGATCATTTTCTAAGATCACTTAGTGAGTCAGAGAAATAGTTGTTATAGCCCTTGAGTCAACTCTGAGTCCTACTTGGTAGAAATTTTCTAATTGTAATCAGTAGGCTTGTTGAATACTGTTTTTCTCTTGATAATTAATGTCATACTATATATTATTGAGTGTTCTGGCAGACTCCTGAGGAGAGGGTCAGAGGCATTATCCTGAGTTTTCCTTTTGTGGTAAATTTCCTAGGACTTAATAAATAAAACTTAACCAGAAGAAGGGTTCCTAGGATTCTTACCCAAAAGGCAGTGATTATAGTGCTCATAATGCTTTGAGTGCAAGGACCGTGTGCTGTTGATTATTGTCTCCCCTGAAGTGTCTAATGCATAATAAATGCTCAGTAATATTGTTGAATTGAGATGAGAATGTGAATCATTTGATAAAAATAAAGGAAAAAAGAAGTTGGCTATTTGATATACAGGAGACAACTAATCTTTAAAGGGTCAGATAAATTGATTAGAACGCTGACCAGTGTTCCTCTAATACGCAGAAATGTGTCCATTCAGTTAGTTGTGTGGGTGGGCGCAGGGTTGTATCCATACACATTTCTGGCTTAGCTAAAGATCCAAGTCCTAATCATTATCAAAATTTCCAGAACAGTCTGTGTTCCCTTTATCATGAATGAAGCTATGTTAGCTCCTTTAATGCTCTTCCATCATTCCTTCTTTGATTCCTCTAACACGGGGGTCCCAAAGCCCTGGGCCGCAGACTGGTACCAGTCCTCAGCCTGTTAGGAACCAGGCTGCACAGTAGGAGGTGAGTGGCGGGCGAACCAGCGAAGCTTCATCTGCCGCCTTCCATCACCCCCCATCCCTGGCGTTACCGCCTGAACATCCCCCCGAACCCGTCGTGGAAAAATTGTCTTCCACGAAACCAGCCCGTGGTGCCAAAAGGGTTGGGGACCACTGCTCTAATATGTCCCACTTCCTTGTCAAGGGAAACATCCCCATCTGTGGTCTTATTTCATCCTTTTCTGCCTACTCTAGGAACTAATTGTATCAGCCATCTCCCTCTTTCAGTATCTTCAATTTTACCTTCTTGAGTTAGTGGCATATTTTCTTCTATCATTTTCAAAGCTTTCCTAGCCTTACAAAAAAGCCTTCCCTTGACTCTGTTTTTCCTCAAGCTACTCTCCTGACTTTGTCTTCCTCTTTGCCATTGAAATTACACAAACAAGTTTTCTTTTTAATAAATAAATTTATTTATTTATTTATTTTTGGCTGCATTGGGTCTTCATTGCTGCGCGGACTTTCTCTAGTTGCTGAGAGCAGGGGCTCCTCTTTGTTGCAGTGGCTTCTCTTGTTGCGGAGCATGGGCTCTAGGTGCATGGGCTTCAGTAGTGTGGCTCGTGGGCTTCAGTAGTTGTGGCTCACGCGCTCTAGAGTGCAGGCTCAGCAGTTGTGGCACACGGGCTTAGTTGCTTCGCAGCATGTGGGATCTTCCCGGACCAGGGCTCGAACCCATGTCCCCTGCATTGGCAGGTAGATTCTTAACCACTGCGCCACCAGGGAAGTCCCCACAAACAAGTTTTTATTCACTTCTTCACCTGACACAATGTCCTCTCCTCCATCTTTGTTCTTTTTGACGTTTCTTCAGCCTTTGACCTTCTTGACTACTTTTATAGCCTCATATAGTATGAGGAGGTAGGCTTTGGAGTTGGCTGGGTTAGGTTTGGATTCCTGCTCTGTGTGACCTTGGACAAATTCATGAGTCTGGTTTCCTCATTTGTAAAATGTGCATATGTGTGAACATACTTGCCTGAGAGCTAAGGAAAATGTGCTCAATTCCTTCCCTTCCTTGATTTGCTTGCTTTCTGACACATTGCACTATCCTGTATTGCCATGCCATTTATGAGGTGGGTAATATTTATTATCTTCATTTCACAAATGAGGAAACTAAGGTCAATCATGTAGGAGGCAGTGGAGCTGAGATTCCACCTCAGAGCTGTCTCACTCTAGAGTCTAAAACCTTAGCCTCTGTGCTGAAGTGCCAGCATATTGAGTGGTTGGAGACTACAGTTTCTTCTTCTATTATATCTGTCTTATGAAAACATCTTTTAATATTTCATGAAATGTCTGAACCAATGGAGCTTTTTTAATGAAATTTTCTTCCCATTTTTTTTTCTAGTTTGTGTATATGGCACAAGCACAGACAACTGGGGACCTTAAGTGGCCTTTCTTATGAAATTAGTTGGTAGCCAGGTGAGGAAATATGGCGAGAGACAGAGTTTTGTGTCTAGATGGCACATAAAGTACCCAACTAAGAATTGAGGACACAGGCAGTTAATCATAACAGTAGTACTGAGTGAGGTGCATAATTGTGAGCTTGTACACCGCAGCCCTGTTGGAAAGGGAATTGTAGCTTCATTGTTTTTGCAGACTAGAAAAGATAGAAGGTAGCTGTGTCCCTCCCTGAAGTACACCTTTTAGCATTGTGAATGAAGTTCTTCTAGATCTTCATTGTGATAACATGAGCATTGCTCTGACCAGAGAAAACTACTGGGTTTGGAAATAAAATGGACGCATTACCTACTTGGCTATGGAAAGGATGGGCCCCCAGCACAGTATGCGGACTGCTGCAGGGTGCCATCATCCTTGTGGCCTGCACCCAGAAAGGTGAGAACATGGAGTAGGAGCGCTGTCAGGGCATTGAATGGGATCATGTCCATACAGCACTGAGGGCAGAAGCATGAGTTCCTGCGAATATGAACTAGATTCATAAAAGACTTAACTGTTTCTCTCTCCTTCTCATCTTCTCTTCAGCATTGTGGCTGTAGGTAGGGTACTGATCTTCCCTCAACTTTTCCTGTACAGTAGTCATCTATTTAAGCTCTGGCAACTGCTTGGTAAGATACTGCCCTACCCTCTCAGTCTGTTGTCTGAATCTGTTGCCAGATTTGAGGATGATACAGAGAACCTGGAATCTTGATGTGGGGGGAGTTCTTTGAACTCAAAAAGTGAAATTCATGCCTTTGAGACAGTCGCTCAACAACATGCCTGAAAACTATATATTGCAATTACAAAGGAAAGGGCAGGCCTCAGATTTATACGCATGTAATGGGACCGCCTGCAGCAGCTGTTGCATTCACAGCCAGACACACGTATTGGAACATCAGTAATAACATCTTTAAATTCAGAAGGAAGTGGCATAGCATTGTAGCCAAGGAGTCAGGCCTGTATTTCTTATTTTATCAAATATTTAGGTACTAGAGAAGACCACGTCACAATACCTTGAATTATTGTCTCTCTCTTTACTTCCAAGGTAAGTGGATTTATTTTTAGGTGAAGACTATAGTTAAGACACTTTTCTAGAGTCACAAAGTGGGAAGGAGGAGCTACTGTATTTCTGCTCTTTCACTTTCTTTATATTAGAAAGTGAAATGTCTGTCCTCCGATACATTAGTGCTTTGTGAGATGTGTATTAGTTTTATTTAGGCATAATCACTGCTTGCTTATTATGTAGTTGAGATGATAATTTATGTCAGGCAGGCTACAAAATGTAGATGTACTTTATTACTTCAGTTATGGATATAGGATTTATTCCACTTGTAGAATGATCTGTTTTGTTGTACCGGATTAGAAAATTTTGTTTGGTGCTTTGGCAGGATTAGGCTAAGGCATAATCTTATTTTTATGAGACTTCGTTGTATGAAAGTATTGTTAAGGAGCAAATTTTAATATGATTTATATCAAAACTCAGCTAGTTTATTATAAGCAGTAAAGGAACTATTGGGCTAAAACTAGTAAATTTTTTCTCTAATAGGTAATTAATAAAATGTCTCCAACATCCCTAAAGATCACACTAAGGCAACTCATGGAGGGGTCTTCCAAGACCTTGCAGGAAGTATTAACTATGGAATATCGGATGAGTCAAGCTTGTATGGTAAGAATTTTTCTTTGAAGTATTGGCATTTTCTAGTTATGAAAGTCATATACGTTCATTGTAGAACATGTAAAATATAGAAAATTTATAAACAAGAAAATTGAAACTATCTATAAATCGACTCTGAAAATACAACAGGCCAGTTAGCTTAAGGCACGTGGGAATATTGCTCACAGATTGTTAATAAGCCTTTATGGAACAGCAGTTACCTTTGCATGTAATTGTAAGAAGGACTCTAACCTCATGCGAAATTCAGAATAGAAATTTTAACCATTTTTCAGGCATAGTCTCTGACCTTGGGCAAGAAGCATAAATTCTCTAAATCTAAATGCACAAGGGAAGTTATTAGTCTTTTATATGTTTTAATTAATAGATTAGCATCGAAAATACCATTATAGATACACTTAAAATAGGCAATAATCACATAGAATACTATTGATTTCATGAAATATTTCAGAGTCATAGTGATTTATTCTTCCAGATAAAGTCTTTATTTTTATTTATTTTTTTTTTTGGCGGTCGTGGGCCTCTCACTGTTGCGGAGCATGGGCTCCGGACGCCTAGCGGCCATGGCCCACGGGCCCAGCCACTCCGCGGCATGTGGGATCCTCCTGGACCGGGGCACAAACCCGTGTCCCCTGCATTGGCAGGTGGACTCTCAACCACTGTGCCACCAGGGAAGCCCCCCGAGATAAACTCTTTAAAAAAAAAAAAATTTATTTATTTAGGCTGTGCCGGGTCTTTGTTGCGACATGTGGGATCTTTTAGTTGCGGCATGCGGACTTATTAGTTGCAGCATGTGGACACTCAGTTGCGGCATGCACATGGGATCTAGTACCCTCACCAGGGATCAAACACAGGCCCCCTGCGTTGGGAGTGCGGAGTCTTACCTGGTGGACCACCAGGGGAGTCCCCAGATAAACTCTTTTAAAGCAGAATTATCTCTTTTGTGTTATGTGTAGAGGACCCTTAGATTAATACGCTCATCGCCTAAAGGAAATATTATGTTTAATAACTAGAAAGCAGACATACCTAATGGTCTTCAATGTCCTGAAATAGTGAAGATATTCAAAATAGTTCATCCAACCATAAATAAAGCTCTATTAGTCATATATTGAGGTCACTCCATAGGATGTAAATGGCAGCTGAGGTCTTTTGTTTATTATGAGTAGGTACTATGCTAGGCACTTTACGTGCATTCTCTCAGTTAAATATTACACTATCTGTAGAAGGCAGGTACTATTATTGTTTCCACTTTACAGATGAGGAAACAGTGGCATAGAAAAGTAAAGTAACCTGCCTAAGGTGGTGCAGCTGTTAAGTGGCAGAGACATGGCGTGTGAAACCAGATGGTCACGCTCCTGACCCCTACCCAGTACACTTCACCCAGTCCCTGTTTTTCACTGTACATTTAGTGTACTGCCTGAATTGATTGAGTCCCTCCTTCCTTCATTCTCTCAGCAAATATGTTTAGCTATGTGCCAGGCACTGTGCTAAGTATTATGCTGTTGTATGTCCTTGTTCTCATGGGATTTATAGCCTCCTGAGACTATAAAGAACAAGTAAACAAAATAAGTAAAATAATTACAAATTGTGGTAAGTGCTCTAGAGGAAACCTACAGGGTTGGTGATAGAATGATGTGAGGACCAGAGGGAATGGGGGAAGCAAAGGGAAAGCTTTAAATAAGTAGGTCCAGGAAGACATCTTTGAGATGTCAGCTCATCAGTGACCTGAAGGGTGAGAAATGAGAATGTTGAAAAGCCTCGTGGGTTTCAGCAGGGGGTGATTTGGTTTTAGGAAGGTAATTATTGCTACTGAATGATGATGGGGTTGGGGAGAGGATTCAGAGTGGATGTAGAGATCAGATATGAGTTTACTGCAGTAATCCAGGTGCAGAATAGTAGTGGCTTAGACTAGAGTGGCAGTGGAGGGAAGTAAATGGATTTAAGACAAACGTAGGAGATAGAATTGATAGGCCTTGATGGATATGAAGGAAAGAACACATTTAGGAGTTGGAGCTTAGAGGTGTGGGTTAGAGATTTAAGTCTGAGAGACATTAACGCCAATTAAAAAGAAGAACACTTTGGAGATTTATTTACTTAACAAATAAGAGTGCTTACCATGTGCTAGGCACTAATATATAGGTAAACAAAACAGAGACATCCCTGCCCTCCTGGAACTTACTTTATAGTGGGGGAGATAGACTATAAACAGATAAATTTGTAAAATATGTAGTATATTATTACAGGTGCTAAGGAGCACAAGTAAATCGGGAAGGAGGGTATGGAATACAGGGGGACAGGAGCTGAACTTGTAGATAGGAAGACCAGAGAAGACCTCACTGAGATGATGTTCTTTGAGTGGAAACCTGAAAGAAGTGTGGGAGTGAGCCATGCACTATCTGGAGGGCACCTGACGTACAGAGCTCTGAGGTGAGGGGTGGCCTTCCTGTTCTAGGAACTGCAGGGGGGCCTTGCTGATGGAGTGGGGCAGGGGTGGTCGGTGAGTGAGAGAGAAAGGAGGTCAGAGCGGACAGCATAGGCAAGAGCTGTGCAGAGAATACATGGCCGTGGAGGTCTTTATAAGACTTTGGCTTTTGTTCTGAGTAAAATGGGAAGGCACTGGATGTTTTCTGAGCAGAGGAGGGGCAGGATCTTATTTTTAACAGAATTGATCACTCAGGCACTGATGTGTTGAGTTTAGAGTGGATAAGATCGTATAGAAGGAAAATGAGCAGTGGAAGAGAAAATGGACAGAGGTGGGAGAACCAGGAGAGCATGGTGTCATGAAAGCAGGAGAGGAGTGTTTCAAGGAGAAGGGAACACTGCCAAAGCCTCTAGTAGACGAGGATAAAGGCATGCTTTGCGTTTGGCGATACTGAAGTTACAGATGATTTTGGCAAGCCATCTCAGGGGTGTGTGGAGGCAGAAGTTGCAGTGTGGTAAGCTGGAGGGGAAGTGAGTAAATGGGATGTGAAGAATTGAAGACTGTGTGCACAACCCTTTCTTCTTGAAACAGAAATAGGGTAGAAGCTGGGACTGTGGAATCAAGTGAGATTTCCTTTGGAAGATACTAGAACATGTTTGTAAATGATTGGGAATGAGCCAATAGGGAAAAAGGATTATGTTGATGATACTAATAATAGTTAACATTTACTGAACACTTACTGTGTGTCAGATGCTGTGCTGGAATGTGGATTAAGATAATCTTAGGATGGATGTGTTGATATTACCATTTCATATAAGGAAACTGGGAGTTAGAGAAATTACTAGCCCAAGGTCACATAGTTACTGTGTAATAGAGCCAGGAGGTGAACCCAGGACATTTGAACTGCATGCACGCAACCACTAAGTTATACTGCCTACATTGATGATGGCAGGAAAAGAGACACAGGTGACCTTCTCAGGCTTAGTCCTTGAGAAGAGGGCATATGAATGGGAAGGCAGGGGAGGATTGGCCTTTGGCAGGGGTGGGTCCCTTCCTCCTTAGACGGGAAAGGGAAGGCATGTGCAGATGGCTGTAGTTGGGCTGCAGATGTTTTGGTGGGAAGAAGAGAATATTCTTAGGGCGTCTTTTTTTCTTTTTTTAAAATAAAGTAGAAGGTTGACTCATTAGCTGGAGAATATAGTGTAAAGAGTAGAACTTGCTAGGGGAAGAGGTTGAGGGGACAGAAGACAGTTGAAGTCATTATCTTGCATTGGGGAAGAGAACATGGATTGTGAGGCAGTTTTCCATGCCTGTTTGAGATTTGTGATCATGAATTTTAAACGAAGCCAGTCACAGTTATATGATTTTTCTGTGGTAAGATTTTAGCTGCTCGAACACAGGCAGGTAAATAGGGTTCAGCTGGTGCTGAGATTTTGCCAAGATAGAATAAAGGGCGGGGGGGAAAGGCTTGAGGGAGATAAGGGCGTTTTCAAGAAAAAAAAAATGACCGCATTAATGAACTGGGGAAACTGGGCTGGATGAAGAGCAGAGTGAAGCCAGAACAAATGGTGAGAAAGTCGCCTACATCAGTGGAGCTCAGTTAAATCAGGGATTTGTAGCAGTGGAGATATTTGAGCAAATAAGAAAAGGAGGAGGTGATCAGAGTGGGTTCTCAGAGGTGGTCCAGTCTCTGAATGTCATGGCTCAGGGTGTGGCCACGGAGTGGGGGCTAAAGTGGCTGGAAGAGAGGAGATGATCAGGAATGAAGATGCCCAGAAATTCTGCATTTAATCTTGATTTTCTTTCAGAGAGGCCATGACTTTCATGAAGGTGTTAGGGCAGGTAAGTGACAGTTGTTTCCTTCCTGGCTATTATGGAAATACGATTTTTGAGCAGATACTGTTAAAGAAGTAAAAAAAGATGATGGTTTTTTGATTAGTGAAAATCAAACTTTTATAAAAATTGCAAAGTGTTTTTTTTGAATATTACCAACTGGCATATGAGGGAAGACCAGTCTTTGAAACCAGTATTGTTTAAAAAATTCCAATAATGTGGCCACCACTCCCTAATGTATATATAAGAGGTAGTCATTCTCCTACAGTCACATGGACTCCCTCTGCTAAGTGCAGCATGAGTTTGTAAATTAATTCTGCTGCTGAAGCCTTTGCAAGGTACGTTTATTCTCCTGCAGAAAGGCCTGAAGTCCCCTCTAAAATCCCAGCTGTTTGCTGGAACCTAGCAGTTAAACATTGACATTGAGAAAAAAACATGGCATAATTAGTAACATATGCTACTATTATTAATTTCTATTTTTGCTTATCATCTTCAAAGTAAGAATATTAAGAAAAAGCTAGTGAAGTAGTTGATTTTTTTTGTTCCTAGCAAATCTGCAACCATTTCTTTTTATGTATAAGTCCATATGCCTATAAATAGTAGCTGTCATTTATGTTGTATAAAATGAGTTCTTTCACTCTGCTTGTATCTTACATATCTAATTTTCTTATGTTTTTATTTATCACTTTAATAGTACAGACTCTAGATATACTTTATCTGAATAAAAGGTTATGCTCTCTGAGCTGTAAGCTTCAATAAACACTGGTCACTGTGGTATAATTCTCTTCATTTCTGGCATGATATAGTATAAGAAAGAAACAAATCCTTTTAGAGGACACGTGGAGTTGAGTCAGAGGAAATGGCTATATGTTTTATAGAAAACATGCATTCATCCTACTAATTCCCTGCAAATTCTTGCTGCATGTGGATCAGAGCTTAGACCTCTGATTTTAGGAGGACCTGTGTGCTACTTGGATTATGTTGCTAAAGTATTCATTCATTACATGTTACAGCAGCCCTTCTTAAACTTAGAAAAGAAAGGTATTGTCTTTTAGATATCCTGTCAATTATTTTAAGGAAAAAGAGCTGAAACCAAGCAGCACCAAAGTTCTGATTCATAGCCCAGGTGCTTATCAAGCTACTTTTTAATGAAGAGAAAGTATGTAACCTCATCTTTCAGCATAATCTCTTTATTCAGAAAGCAGTATCTATTCTGGGTAAAACTGTTAAGATGTTCTTACATAACCAAATGTTTGCTACAATTTACTAATTATAAAGTATGTTACCAAATTAGATAAAATAAACTATCAAATTAGGGGAATGGCTGTAAAACATTCTTACTTTTAACATCTAGAATAAACTTCTTCCTTTAGAAGAATTTACAAGAAAAAATTTTTTAAAGGATTATCTCAGAAGAGCTAGACAGCTACCAACTGGAATTTGAGTGGGTGCCTCATGAAACCTGAAAAACCTGAGTTGTCTACACGGCAAGAACTTGTTTTATCTATGCTAGAATAAAAATTTTGTTAGTTTGAAATTAAATAACATGCAAATTTGATTAATATTTTCTTTCCATTTGACCTTCAGTGGACTGTCAAGGAGGTAGATAGCATTGACCCAGAGGGCTTTTAGGGAAGAGATTCTTGTAGAAAGAATGCTCCAGGATTGTTTTTATTTACTCTGTCCAGGGAATGTAAAACTTTCAAACTGGCAGGGATCATAACATCAGTGTTCAGTATCACCACTGATCTGACACTGGAATCCTACAGTTAGGCAGCCAAACCTTGAGAACCTCCAGTATCCACATTTAATTATGCATAAAGCCCCCTTCTCTCTACCTTCTGAGGCAGCCTACTGCCTTTGGTTCCCAGATTGCTTCTTTAACTATTTCGCCTTTTAGTGATTAACTCATTTTTTAAGGTTCACTGTAGGCTTTGTATGTTTAAATACTTTAATTCCCCACAAGAATTACGCACGTTTTAAGCATGGCTGAAATTCCTTACCACAGCCAGACTAGGTACAGCCCCGTTCTCTTTCTTTTTTGTTTTTAATTTTTTGAGATAATTGTAGATTCAAATGCAGTGTAAAAAAATAATATGGAGAGATCCTGCATACCCCCCACCCAGTTTCCCAAATGGTAACATTTGTATAACTGTAGTATACTATCACAACCAGGAAATTGACATTCTCCTCCCTTTTTAAAGGAGGTTATGGATTGATTGCCTCATACTTAAAATCCTGTGGGGATACTATGTGGCTACACCAAGTGATGACTACACTGAAATAAGAGAAGCAGAGCTTCTCATGATAACCTGAAGGTGGTCTGGTATTTTAATTCAGTGTGAGCTAGAAGATTCAGCAAAACAGTTGTATCCACATTTAATTATGTATAAAGTCCCTTTCCCTGTACCTCAGGTAAGTCTCCTCTCAGTTCAATATGGAGGAGGTTAGAAGACAGATCTGGGCCCTACCCACTCTCCTGCCTTCCCTTTAAGCCACACCAACTCTGGTTTTACCTCTTTTATAAAAAGCTAAAGAGAGATTTCATTTATTATATTATTAGAAAAAGAAAAAAGAGTTCTAAGGCTTAAACCACTGGATTAGTTCAGCAGACTGTATTCAAGCTAGAGACATCAGGCTTAGCAGGTGAGGTCATCATCCAATTCTGTGAGGGCTTAATTTAAGGGGAAAAAGAAAAAGGAACACATACAGAAATTTCAACTTTGCAGAAAAAGATGTGCTATAGAAAAATATGCCTAGTCCAAGGTAGTTTGTGTCAATTCAGTAATTAAAATCTGGTAATAACCAAAGAGAATACTAACGTTTCTTATGTCTTGACAGTTTTAATAGATAAAGACCAGAGTCCGAAGTGGAAACCAGCTGATCTAAAAGAAGTTACTGATGAAGCTTTGAATAATCACTTCAAATCTCTGGGAAGTAATGATTTGAAATTTTGAAGAGACTGGATTTTTAAAGTATTATTTCGGAGCAGAGTTGGCAAACTATGGCACATGGGCCAAAGCCAACCTGCTGCCTTTTTTTTTTTTTCATATATCCCTCAGCTAAGAATGGTTTCTGCATTTTTAAATGGTTGGAGAAAGAAATCAAAGACCAATATTGTGTGGCATGTGAAAATTACATGAAATTCAAGTATCATTGTCCATAAATAAAACTTTATGGGAACATGGCTTTACTCATCTGTTGACATATCTGTGGCTGCTTTGAGTAGTTGCAGTAGAGGTTATAAGGCCTGCAAAGCCTAAAATATTTACTGTCTGGTCCTTTTCAGAAAAATTTTGCCAGCCCTATTTTAAAAGATGGGAAAATTTGAAGGTCTTAGATTCTTGAGTTAGTATATCTAATTGAAATGGGAACTTTATGTTTTGGCTTAGGGTATTGGTTTTTAATGTTGATTAAGTAAACTTATGTATAGGTTATAAAAAATAAAAACTGAAATTTTTTGGGATACTGTGTTAACACTTCATAGAATTTTCTCCATATATAAATCTATTTTAAAATAATTATGAGTTTCTGTAGCTGAAGTGTTCCTTTTATAATGATAGAAATCTCAGACAAAGAGAAAAGGTTATTATGAGGTTGTCTTTCCAGTATTATCGACTCAGCCTTGGCTTTTTCTGAAGTTAACCAGAATCTCTTCCTATGGGGAAAGTAAAAGCATTATTTCTTGTTGTTTAGAGTATTTGCTAATCTGGTAGAATGAGGCATTAGAAAACTCTAATCTCTAAGATAGAGACACTCTGCCTTCTGCAATTTACATCAGACTTTTGTGTGATAACAGTAATTTGTTCTTACACAGTTCAAATCAGGAGAAAGGACTTGAAAACAAGAGGACTTCTGTTCAAAATAGAAGTACCTTCAGTAATTGGTGCTGTTGACAAAATAAGTTTTTTTTAAGGTACACAACTGTGGATGTTCCAGACTTGGAACGTTAATGTTTAGGTAAGAATTATTTTTAAATTAAAGATCAGCTTATGATTTACTTTATAGCTTGGTACAATTTTTCCATAATTCTAAACCCCTCAGAAACTAAGAGAACTTCAGTTTTGTGAAAGAATGAAAAGCAGGCAGAACCGGAAAAGACATCAAAGATTATATCCTGCACCCTTCTCATAGATGAGGAAATTGCAGTCCAGAAGGAATTGCTTTAAATTTTCTGTTCTCAATATACTTAACATGAAGCATTTTTCTTCCCCCCAAAATTAGGAACATATTTGGAAAAAAGATGCCATGATAATGAACATGTTTACATTTATATTCTTAAAGCTTCTAAATGTGGATGTGAATGATCTAAGAAAATACTTGTGTAAACGGACTTTTATTTTCTTTGTATTTGCTAGAAATGCAGAAAATGTTAAGTCCTTTATGTTAAAAAATTTGAAATTACACAATGGTGAAAAGCATTTGCTTGCTTCAATTAAATAAGGACTCATAACTAGTTAATTGCAACTAGACTTTTATTGAACAGTTAGGAAAAATGTTTTCACAAAAATATTTGGGAAAAAATATACCATTTCATAGCTAAGTCTTACAGTGAAGAGAATTTGCTAACAAAAGTTGAGTTTTGCCAAGTAAGATGTAGAGAATACATCTGAGCCTGTGCCCACTGCTCCAAGGAAGACATGTCCAGTTTGGTCACACAAATACAGGATGGGGGCATTATGATTAAGCAAACAATTTATTTGTTAGAACTTTGTTTTTAAATTACTGTTCCTTGACATTATTTATAATTTGTCTCTAACTTTTGATTTCTCAAACTATATAATTACAAAAGTATAGTTCCCCCATCTCATACAATGCCAGTGAGTGTCATCTACTTCATTCAACATGTCTCTTTTTAATACTTATAAGGCAGTTTGACACAAATGATTCCTTTGGGACTAAGATAATTTTTATCCCCTTCAAAATTGTGCTTTAAGTGCTAATAACCATAGGTAGTTTGCAAAGAACTGATAAGGCAATGGAAAGTGGAGAACTGTCAGGTCAAAGGCCTGTGACTGAAAGGTAATAACTAGCACTCAAAAGACGCTGAACTGGGAAGGGAGCAGTGAAGCACATGTGTGGGGTTATGTGAGTTTTCTTAAATGAGGAATCAGCACATTTCTCTCTGCTAATCTGCTGCTTCCACAGGTGCCCCCTGCAGGTTCTTTGTCATGCTGGTGGCACTCATCTGCCCCTCTACTGGATGTTCTTGAGGGAGAAGATTCAGTGGTTGGGCACATGTGAGTGTGGTAAAGAACGGAACAGAACTTGGCTACTGTGTTCTTCCCCTCAGATGAAAACACTGGAGACTTGTTTTTGGAGCCTGACGTGAGTGTTGTTTCTTGGGCCCTCTTTTCCCCATTTTCTTTTCCCTTATAATTTGGCCACTATTCTTATTTCTTCTGTGTTTGTGATCTAAGTTGGAACAAATGTTTCCCATTCCAGTAGCTAATAATTCTTTCACTCTTCTGTTTTCCTTCCTTCTCAAGCAGCCCTTCTACTGTTTGTTCATGAAAGACCTTCAAAATGAAGTAAATCCAATATTTAAAGATGAAGGTATGTAAGAAGTTGAATTATCGTATCAAAGATGTTCTCATTTATGTTGTCATCTAGGCCAAACTATATCTTGATAACCATCATACACAGT
The DNA here is from genome assembly GCF_008692025.1 of Phocoena sinus. Classification (NCBI taxonomy): domain Eukaryota; kingdom Metazoa; phylum Chordata; class Mammalia; order Artiodactyla; family Phocoenidae; genus Phocoena; species Phocoena sinus. The sequence continues at coordinate 44,627,230 of NC_045769.1, forward strand.
ATATTTGTTGATCCAGCTCTTTCCTGCCTGCCCCCAACTTGGTTTATCCACTAACTCACTGATTATGCAAGCCTTTGTAGTTCCGTGTCCATGGTTTGACATATTATACAGCATACGTCTCCGTAAGTGTCTGTATGTCACAATATACTATGCTGTTAAAGTGAGTCAGGGGCAAGGGGGTGGTGCTCAGTGACAAAACCCTATTGCCATAGTATCAGAGAGGGTGGCAACAGAGATTAGACCCTTAGATACGGGTCTGGCAGGCCTGCCTGTATTTTACCCCTAGAAAATAGAGGCCCAGGGCAAAGGAGGAACCTGAGATCAAAATATTTAGCTATAATCAAAGCCTACTAGTCTATGTCCCTATGTATGCTGAAAAATTTAGTCTGATGTGCTGCTTTTATATGGCTTTGTGTTCTCACCATAATATGTATTATCTTATATACTTACTTATATCTTTTAAACAGCAGTGACCTTGCAGCAAAAGTATCTGATGTAAAATATAAAATGAATGAAAAACGGCAACGTCTAGGCTTTTGTCTGAGTCATTAGTATAAGCACTCATAAACCTAAATTTTTCTTCATGAGCTGGAAATACGTTTTGCACTTTTTGGAAACTTTCTGTTCTTAGCCTTGTAACTTCAGATCCTTGTATAAACAGGGGTGGTGGGTTTTCTATTTTGTAAAGTTGCTAGATTATAAGTACAACAGGACAGTACAAACCCTGGGATTAGATGAAAGTTACATGACCAGTTGTCCAAAGGCAACTGAAAAGTGGCACACCACTCACTTCAAAAGAATTTTCTTTGCCAATTTACCTTGGAGAATTCAGTCTATTTGATTGTGGGTTTCAGAGTATAACTGCTAAAATTAGAGGTAGCAATTCTGCCTGCTTATAAGGTCATACACATTTATGTCATTAGAGGCCACAAGCCTTTTTCTGCCTTTCTTTAGATTTCAATGACAAGGGTCTGTTGTATCTTAATAAAAGGATCCAATTGCATGGGCTTAAATAATTCCTATTCCAGTTAAACTCAATGTGTGGCAAATCTTGATGAAAAGATACTTCTAAAGACTCAGTCTCAATTTTCTTGCAGGTTACATCTTCTAGTACCTTCTTGCCCCTTTCCTGAATTTTCTGTTACCATTGATCTTAAACAGTACTTAATTAAAAAAAAAAAAGCCTTCCTAAAAAAGTAGCCAAATTTATGAAAATAGTATAGTATATGGCTATAAATGCCCCATGGGCTTTGTTACCATTAAAAATACACATGAGTATTCCCTTTGGAAGAGTATCTGATCTTTTGTAATAACTATAAATTCTCATGCATAATCTGGTCCCACAGTAATCTGAATGATGATTGCCCATGTACCAGCCCCTTGCATCTGTGAGACAGTAAAGCTTAACATACACGCAGCACTGAGACCAGGTTCTTCTTTCCACCTTGCCAACTAGGGCTTCTGTTACTTTACAGTTTTCTGGATTGCTGTTTATAAAAGCTCCCCTGCTTGTTTCCTTGTATAGTAATATCACTGGGCTACCTAATTCAATGCAATAAACATTGTCATGACTTCTGTAAATTGTATATTGTTAAGATGCTTATATGCAAAGCCTGAGTCATCCAGTAACAGGTGTGATTAGTTAGGGCCCTGAGGTTCAAGGTGATGGTTATGCTTTTCATCTACAAAAGTAAATATCTTATTAAGGACATGGTTCACGGTGGACCTCTTCCACATGGGTTGCTTTCTAATGCTTGGTCATTTGTGTTAAGAAGGGGAGGGATCCTTGACTCAAAAGATTTTGGCAAACAAGACCCACTGTTAACAGCTATGGCTTGAATGCCCAGGCAATTCCCTTGCCCAGGCATTTCAAGAAAATCCTTTTCATATCGTTTTTTTTTTTTTTGTATAAATTGACAAATATTTTAAAAGAATGTCTTTAAAATGACCATTTTGAAAACACAGGTTTTAAATAAAATTCTTAAAGAATTTTTTTTTTAAAGTATTTTAAAAATTCTTAAAAATTCTTATTTCTTTGGTGATGGCATTGTTGCCTCTGGAAGAAGTGGTGTGACACAGCTGATTACTGTGGCACCAGAGGACTTACATTTAACCCTTTAATGACTAAAATCCAAGACCAAGCAAATAGAAATTGCTGTTAATGTAGAACTGCTTAAAACACTTCATTTTAGGTATTCTTAGACTCTTGATGGCTATCGAAATATTTTTCTTTACACCCAGATGGAGTTATTTGTATTTATTCACACCAGTTTTTGCTGTTGTTTCATGTATTTAAACTAGCACCAACTTTATCCACAGCTTGAGAAAGTGTCATCATCCTACACACAGCGTCAAGGCCCCTCACTCTCAATATATGGGATGTCATAGTACTTGAGGTGGTTGCCAGCCCACTGCTGCAAGGCATCACTCAAGATTTCCTGGGACAGGCGGTGTGCAAATTCAAAGACCACAATTTCAGGCCCTAGGGGTTCCTTCACTTCCTCTTTGACATTAACTAGAGAAGGCATCCTGAGTAGAAATCTCTCTTCAGGCATAAAGTTTTCTCCACTCTCATGCCTCTTCTCACTCTCGAGTGTGGTGGGAATTGGGAAAGTTTGCTTTGATTTCATGCAGCCCATGTTATGAAGAGCTTTGACTGAGTGAAGGAAAGCAGTAGCAAAGACTACTTCAACAGCGTCTTTGGAAAACACCAAGCATTTGTCCACTTGATATTGAGCAGTGCTTTTCCTCTCCAGGCTACTTCAGAAATCAATGTTCCCTTTCACCAATCTTCACATATAGTGTTTATCTGTCAAGAGAAGGGAAGTTTCATTTTGAAGTCATAGAATGCAAACTACTGTACGATTTAGGTAGCAAGTAGAAACAAATCTTTACCACTTTCATCACTTGGAGGAAATGCAAGGTAACAACAGCTTTATCTTAATAGAAAGAAAAGATAATCATTTAAAAATGGCATTTAGAAATAGGAAAATGTCTTTTCAAGATCAGGCAAATTTTATAAAACTGACAACAAACTTGCTACCTTTGATTTATTTATGTACACCAGGGCTCAGCAAACTGTAGCCTTCGGGCCAAATTCTAGCTGCCTGTTTTTTCAAATACAGTTTATTTGAACATAGGCATGCTCATTTGTTACGTATTGTCTATGGCTACTTTCATGCTTTAGTGGCAGAGTTTAGTTGTGACAGAGACTGTGTGGTTTGCAAGCCTAAAATATTTACTCTGGCCCTTTGGAGTAAATATTTTCTGACTGACTGACTCTGATCTATACTGTTGAGGGAAACAAGCATATCAAAATTTGCTCCTGCCTCAAACATCATGAGCCTGCATCCCTTGGTCACACATTTACAGCTCAAAGAGTAGGACAGAATGATGGTCTTTCTTTACACTAGGGCCAACTCTAAGCAACACAAGTTAGACATGGCAAAGCCACCTATTTTTCCTTCTGAATTAGATATTATGAAATTATGAAGCAAGGACAAGATGGTGGAGTAGAACGACGTGAGCTCACCTCATCTCACAAAAACAAACACCAAAATCACAATTGCTGAATGACCATCAACAGAAAAACACTGGAAGCTACCAAAAAAGATATCCTACACACAAAAACAAAGAAGCCACAATGAGATGGTAGAAGCCACAATGAGATGGTAGAAAGGGTGCACTTGCAATAAAACCAACTCCCATATCTGCCAGGTGGGTGACCCACAAACTAGAAAATAATTATCTCGCAGAGGTTCTCCCACAGGAGTGAAAGTCCTGAGCCCTACACCAGAACCCCCAGCCTGGGGGTCTGGCATCAGGAGGAGGAGCCCCCAGAGCATCTGGCTTTGAAGGCCAGTGGGGTGTGATCACAGGAATTTGACAGGACAGGCAGAAAAAGAAACCCAACTCTTGGAGGGTGCACACAAGGTCTCATGTGCACCAGGATCCAGTGGAAAAAGCAGTGACCTCATAGGATCCCGGGCCAGACCAACCTGCTGGTATTGGAGGGTCTCCTGTGGAGGCAAGGGGGGCGGCTGTGGCCCACTGTGGGGACAAAGACACTGGTGGTGGTAGTTCTGGGGAGTACTCGTTGGTGTGAGCCCTCCTGGAGGCCCCCACTTTCTCACCAAGACCTGGCCCCACTCAACAGACTGCAGGCTCCAGTATGGGGAAGCCTCGGGCCAAACAACCAACAGGATGGGAAGACAGCCCATCAGCAGATGGGCTGCCTAAAGTCTTCCTGAACCCATAGCTGCCTGCCAGACACACCCCTTGACATGGCCCTGCCCACCAGAGGGGACAAGACCCAGTTCCTCCCACCAGGAAGCCTGCACAAGCCTCTTAGACCAGCCTCATCCACCAGGGGGCAGACAGCAGGAACAAGAGGAACTACAACCCTGCAGCTTGTGGAGTGGAAACTGCAATCACAGAAAGACACAACGACAGAGGAATATGTCCCACACAAAGGATCAAGAAAAAAGCCCAGAAGAACAACTAAAGGAAGTGAAGATAGGCAATCTACCCAAAAAATTCAGAGTAATGACAGTAAAGATGATCCAAAGTCTTGGCAAAAGAATAGAGGCACAGAACAAGAAGATAACAAGAAATGTATAATAAAGAGCTAGAAGATCTACTAAAGAACAAACAGAGATGAACAATACAATAACTGAGAGGAAAAATACACTAGAAGAAATCAGTAGCAGAATGAGGCAGAAGGATGGATAAGTAAGCTAGAAGACAGAATGGTAGAAATCAAAGACAAAAAATATTGAAACAAGTGAAAAGCAACAAATAACATACAAGGCAATACCCATAAGGCTATAAGCTGATTTATCAGCAGAAACTCTGCAGGACAGAAGGGAGTGGCATGATTATATTCAAACTGATGAAAGGGAAGAACCTACAACCAAGAACACCCAGCAAGGCTCTCATTCAGATTCGACAAAGAAATCAAAAGCTTTACAGACAAGCAAAAGCTAAGAGAATTCAGCACTGTCAGAACAGCTTTGCAACAAATGCTAAAGGAACTTGTCTAGGCAGAAAAAAAAAAGACTACAACTAGAAACAAGAAAACTACAAATGGAAAAGCTCACTGGTAAAGGCAAACACACAGTAAAGGTAGGAAATCAACACAAATATATCAAAACCAGTAATCATGAGAAGAGTACAAATGCAGGATATTAAAAATGCATTTGAAATTAAAAGACCAGCAACCTAAAACAATCTTATTTATATAGAGAGTGCTATATCAAAACCTCATGGTAACTGCAAACCGAAAATCTATGATAGATATACACACACAGAAAAAGAAAAAGGGATCCAAACACAACATTAAAGATAGTCACCAAATCACAAGAGAACAAAAGAAGAAGGGGAGAAAAAAAGACCTACAAAAACAAATCCAACTCAATTAACAAAATGGCCATAAGAACATACATATCGATAATTACCTTAAATGTAAATGGATTAAATGCTCCAACCAAAAGACACAGACTGGCTGAATGGATACAAAAACAAGACCTGTATATAAGCTGTCTAGGAGAGACCCACTTCAGACCTAGGGACACATACAGACTGAAAGTGAGGAGATGGAAAAAGGTATTCTATGCATATGGAAATCAAAAGAAATCGGGAGTAACAATACTCAGACAAAATAGACTTTAAAATAAAGACTTATAAGGAAGGACACTACATAATGATCAAGGGATCAATCCAAGAAGATATAACAAGTGTAAATATATATGCACCCAACATAGGAGCACCTCAGTATATAAGGCAAATACAAACAGCCATAAAAGAAGAAATTGACAGTAACACAATAATAGTGGGGAAATTTTAGTATTAAAAATGTCATCAATGGACAGATCAGACAGAAAATCAATAAGGAAATGCCTTAAATAACACATTAGACCAGATGGACTTAATTGATATTTATAGAGCATTCCATCCAAAAGCAGCAGATACACATTCTTTCCGAGTGCACATGGAACATTCTCCAGGATTGATCCATGCTGGACCACAAAGCAAACCTCAGTAAATTTAAGAAAACTGAAATCACATCAAGCATCCTTTCCAACCACAATGCTATTAGATTAGAAATAAACTACAAGAAAAAAACCTTAAAAAACACAAACACATGGAGGCTAAACAATATGCTACTAAACAATCAATGGATCACTGAAGAAATCAAAGAGAAAATCAAAAAATACCTAGAGACAAATGAAAGTGACAGCACAATGATCCAAAACCTATGGAACACAGCAAAAGCAGTTCTAAGAGGGAAGTTTATATAGCAATACAATCTTACATCAGGAAACAAATAAACCACCTAACCTTACACATAAAGCAACTAGAGAAGAACAAACAAAACCCAAAGTTAGTAGAAAAAAAGAAATAAAAATCAGAGCAGAAATAAATAGAAACAAAGAAAACAAAAGATCAGTGAAACTAAAAGCTGGTTCTCTGAAAAGATAAAATTGATAAACCTTTAGCCAGATTCACCAAGAAAAAAAGGGAGAGAGCTCAAATCAATAAAATTAGAAATGAAAAAGGAGAGGTTACAACAGACACCACAGATATACGATGGATAATAAGTGACTGCTACAAGCAACTAATGGACAATCTAGAAGAACTGGACAAATTTTTTTTTTCTCTCTTTTTAAAAAAGTTTTGGCCATGCCCCACAGTATGTGGGCTCTTAGTTCCCTGACCAGGGATAGAACCTGTACCCCCCTGCATTGGGAGCATGGAGTCTTAACCACTGGACCACCAGGGAAGTTCCCTGGACAAATTCTTAAGAAGGTAACAATCTTCTAAGACTGAACCAGGAAGAAATAGAAAATATGAATAGACCAATCACAAGTACTGAAATTGAAACTGTGATTAAAAAGCTCCCAACAATCAAAAAAGTCCAGAACCAGGTGGCTTCACAGGTGAATTCTATCAAACATTTAGAGAAGAGTTAACACCTGTCCTTCTGTAACTCTTCCAAAAAACTGCAGAGGAAGGAACACTTCCAAGCTCATTCTACTTGGCCACCATCGCCCTGATACCAAAACCAGACAAAGATATCACACAAAAAAGAAAATTACAGGTGAATATCACTGATGAACATGATGCAAAAATCTGCAACAAAATACTAGCAAACAGAATCCAACAACACATTAAAAGGATCATACACCATAATCAAGTGGGATTATCCCAGGGATGCAAGGATTCTTCAATATATGTAAATCAATGTGATACACCATATTAACAAACTGAAGAATAAAAACCATATGATCATCTCAACAGATGCAGAAAAAGCTTTTGACAAAATTCAAAACCCAGTTATGATAAAAACTCTCCAGAAAGTGGGCATAGAGGGAACGTACCTCAACATAATAAAGGCCATATATGACAAACCTACAGCTAACATCATACTCAATCATGAAAAGCTGAAAGCATTTCCTCTAAGATCAGGAACAAGACAAGGATGTCTACTCTGGCCACTTCTATTCAACATAGTTATTTGGAAGTCCCAGCCACAGCAATCAGAGAAGGAAAAGAAATGAATGCAAATTGGAAAAGAAGAAATAAAACTGTCACTGTTAGCCAATGACATGATACTATACATAGAAAATCCTAAAGATGCTACCAGAAGACTACGAGAGCTCATCAATGAATCTGGTAAAATTGCAGGTTACAAAATTAATACACAGAAATCTCTTGCATTCTTATACACTAACAACAAAAGACAAGAAAGAGAAATTAAGGAAACAATCCCATTGGCCATTGCATCAAAAGAATAAAATACCTAGGAGTAAACCTACCTAAGGAGGCAGAAGACCTGTACTCAGAAAACTGTAAGGTACTAATGAAAGAAATAGAAGATGACACAAACAGATGGACCATGTTTTTGGATTGGAAGAATCAATATTGTCAAAATGACTATACTTCCCAAGGCAATCTACAGATTTAGTGCAATCCATATCAAATTACCAATGGCATTTTTCACAGAACCAGATCAAATAATTTCACAATTTGTACGGGACACAAAAGACCCTGAATAGCCAAAGCAATTGAGAAAGAAAAACGGAGCTGGAGGAAAATCAGGCTCCCTGACGTCAGACTATCCTACAAAGCTACAGTCATCAAAACAGTATGGTACTGGCAGAAAAACAGAAATATAGATCAATGGAACAGGATAGAAAGCCCAGAAATAAACCCATGCACCTATGGTCAATCAATCTACAACAAAGGAGGCAAGACTATACAGTGGAGGAAAGACATCCTCTTCAATATGTGGTGCTGGGAAGACTGGACAGTTACATGAAGAAGAATGAAATTAGAACATTCTTTAACACAGTACACAAAAATAAATTCAAAATAGATTAAAGACCTAAATGTAAGACCTGATAATATAAAACTCTTAGAGGAAAACATAGGCAGAACAGTCTTTGACATAAATTGAAGCAAGATCTTTTTTGATCCGTCTCCCAGAAATAAAAACAAAAATAAACAAATGGGACCTAATTAAACTCAAGCTTTTGCACAGCAAAGGAAACCATAAACAAAACGAAAAGACAATCCTCAGAATGGGAGAAAATATTTGCAAACAATGCAACTGACAAGGGATTACTCTCCAAAATATACAAACTGCTCATGCAGCTCAATGTCAAAGAAACAGACAACCCAGTCAAAAAATGGGCATAAGACCTAAATAGACATTTCTCCAAAGAAGACATACAGATGGCTAAGAGGCATATGAAAAGATGGTCCACATAGCTAATTATTAGAGAAATGCAAATCAAAACTATAATGAGATGTCTCTCACACCAGTCAGAATGGCCATCACCAAAAAGTCTACAAATAACGGATGCTGGAGAGAGTGTGGAGAAAAAGGAACACTCCTAAACTGTTGGTGGGAATGTAAATTGGTGCAGACACTACAGAGAACAGTATGGCATTTCTTTAAAAAACTAAAAACAGGGCTTCCCTGGTGGCGCGGTGGTTGAGAGTCTGCCTGCCGATGCAGGGGACATGGGTTCGTGCCCCGGTCTGGGAGGATCCCGCATGCTGCGGAGCGGCTGGGCCCGTGAGCCATGGCCGCTGAGCCTGTGCGTCCGGAGCCTGTGCTCCGCAATGGGAGAGGCCACAACAGTGAGAGGCCCACGTACCAAAAAAAAAAAAAAAGGAAATTCATCACCTTAAATATCCGAATAACAATAAAGCTATAATACATAAATTAAGCATGGTGACAAAAAAGAACAACAAAAATTAAATATGGGGAAAAAATTAAAGGAAAACTGAGTTAGAAATCAGAAAACAAATAAAATTTAAAAAAAAAAAAAAAAAACTAAAAACAGAGCTACCATGTGATCCAGCAATCCCACTCCTGGGCATATATCTGGAGAAAAACATGGTTCCAAAGGATACATGCACCCCAGTGTTCACTACAGCTCTGTTTACAATAGCCAAGACATGGAAGCAACCTAAATGTTCATCGACAGATGAATGGATAAAAAAGATTTGGTACATATATACAATGGGATATTACTCAGCCATTGAAAAGAATGAAATAATGCCATTTGCAGCAACATGGATGGACCTGGAGATTATCACACTAAGTGAGGTAAGTCAGACAGAGAAAGACAAACATCATATGACATCACTTATATGTGGAATCTAAAAAAAAATGATACAAATGAACTTATTTACAAAACAGAAACAAACTCACAGAAAACAAACTTATGGTTACCAAAAGGGAAAGGTGTGTGTGTGGGGGGGATAAATTGGGAGTTTGGGATTGACATATACACACTACTATATATAAAATAGATAACCAACCAAATATTATGAAAGCTTAGATTAATTTGAAATTAGCTTAAAAGTTTCTCCCCCTAAATATCTTATTGTTTGATGTTTGGACAGTCAATAGGGTACAATGCTTGTGATGTACCTTCCAAACTTCCCAATGGAATGTTGTCACTGAATGAACTTATCTAAGATAAGACTTAAGGGTAACTAAAACAGTACAAACTTCACTGGAGGGAGGCCTAGCCATAAGAAAGTGCAGGCAAAGACTCTATAAATGAGGTTGTGATCCCTGACTATATCGTAGTTTTTGGACAAAAAAAACAGCTGTAAAAATTCATGAAATGAAACTCCATTGATTATTTCTGAAACTACTGATCTCAAGGTAAAAACTAGCATGCATTTAATTTATTTAATAGTTTATAAGAAGTCCAAAAAAGGTGACCTTTGTCCAAGTTAGTACTAAGTATTTTTGAGAAGTTTTATCCAATTTCTCCCATAATATACTCCTTCCCCACCTCTACCACTTATAAGGATGATATGGAGGGTTGGAAAGGAAATCTAGCTCTCTGCTTCTGATTACCTTTAGTTCTATATGCCTTGCTATATGCTCCAGAGATGCATTTCAAAAAGGGCATAAGGGATGTGTGTGATGTATCTGGTTTACTAGACTGAACTCCTAGAAGACAGGAACTGGCCTGGTTGTGCACCTCTAACATGTAATGACTTAACGTAGTATCTGTTTTGTACTATGAGGGATTATTAAGGGAACTGGCCTTAGTTAACCTGAAAATGATTAGAATGCAATGAATGTCAGACAAATAAAAGTCCATGAGGAGAATCATGAGAACATTCTGTGTTTTCTAAGATCTTTGGTTTTGCAAAAGCAGCTTTATCTTACCATGACAAGAGTAGTGCCAGATTTGCCCTCACACCAAAAATAACTTTAAACCTGGACAAAATATATGTGGGCGGCTATTTTCAGACATTGAACAACAGCACAGGATTCTGATCCCCAAAAGAAGGGAAACACATGATGTTAAACCCCACAATTGATCATCTTGAGATTCTGCCTGAGAATCTGATTCAAGCAGAGGGGCAATTCTGCTGTGCTACAGAGGAAGAGGCTGAGATACTGAAGCAGGTGAAATTACAAAAGAGTTCAAGAGTAAAAGGAGCTGGGAGGGAGGCAGAAATTTGCATGGGGTCTCACTGAAGCCGAGCAGGATCCTGCAGGGCCTTCCTAGGGACAGACCCGTGTGTCCTCGGCCTCTAGTTTATAGAAAAGCTTTAGCCTCCTAGGCCTTCCCCGAGTGCCAAAGAGCAAATGCAGAAACAAAGGAAAACTGTCAAGCAAGACAAAATGATAATAGCTTAGCCATGAAACAAAGTCAAGGACCTTTAGTTCCTCTTCAAGGGATATAGATATATGTATATGTATAACTGAATAGATACATGTATATGTATAACTGAATCACTCTGCTGTACACCTGAAACTAATACAACGTTGTTAATTAACTATACTCCAATATAAAATAAAAACTTTAAAAAAAGACAGAATATCCAATAACAAAGAAATTTGAGACCACTTTAGGAGTGAACTTTAGAGCAGAGGTTGACAAAACTTTTTGTTAATGGGCCATATGGTCTATGTTATACTACTCAGGTCTGTTGTAGTGCAGAGCCAGCCATAGCTAATATGTAAACAAATGGGCAGTGGTTTTTATGTTCCAATAAAACCTAATTTATGAAAACAGGCAGCCAGCCCACAGGCCATACTGGGCTAAGTTCAAACAAACAGTTCCATTCTAACAAAGAATAAAATTCAATACCATTCAAAGGAAGATAGCATAATCCAAATTCCTATGGGAAGTAATATCCACAATGTCTGTCATACAATAAAAAAGTACTAATAATGCAAGACGCAGGAAAATGTGCCCCAAGTTCAAGAAAAAAAAAGTTACTAGAAGCAGATCCCCAAATGACCTAGCTCTTGGTAGTTAAGAGAACTCAGTAGAACTATAAAGCAGCTATTTAAATAAGTTCAAGGACATAAAGGAAAAATGATCATAGAGTGAACAAATAGAGAATCTCAGCAGAGAAATGGAAATTGTAACAAAACACACAAAAAGTAAATTCAAGAACTAAAATGAAAAACTCACTGTGTGGGCTGTTGGGCATTGGAGAAGAAAGATTAGTGAGCTTGAACATCTATAGACATAGCCAATCTGAAAAAGGGGGAAAATGATTTTAAAAAACTTAACAGAGAAACAACTAAAAAGATAATGTAAGTATGGCTTAAAAACAATGAGGCATTAGATACATTTAACCCAGAAGAAGGCAGGAAAGGATGAACATGGGAAGGAAAAAAAAGGGGACCATTAGAAATCAGCAAAGTGGCTGACTTAAACCCATAGATATCAAAAATTACTTGAAAAAAATGGACTAAAAATTTCAATTAAAAGGCAGACTGTACCGCAGGAAAAAACAACAAAAAAAAGGCAGACTAGTTAAATAAGATCCAACCCACACAAATGCAGTCAACTGATCTTTGACAAAGGAGCAAAGATAATACAATGGAGTAAAGACAGCCTTTTCAATATGTGCTGGAACTACTGGACATTCACATATTAAAAAAAAAAAAATCTAGAGAGACCTAACACCTTTCCCAGAAGTTAAAATGAATCATAGACCTAAATATAAAGCAAACTATAAGACTCTTAGAAGATAACACCCAGGAGTTAAATCTAGAGAAATCTAAATGACCTTGGGTTTGGCAATGACTTTTTAGATACAACATCAAAGGCATGATTCATGAAAGAAATAATTGATAAATTGGACTTTATCAAAATTAAAAACTTGTGCTCTGTGTAAGACACTGCCCAGAAAATGAAAAGACAAGCCACAGACTGGGAGGCAGACTGGGAAAAGATATTTGCAAAAGCATATCTGATAAAGGATTGTTTATCCAAAATACACAAAGGAGTCTTTAAAACAACAATAAGAAAACAACCTGATTAAAAAATGGACACCAGATCTGAACAAACACCTCACTAGAGAAGACATACTGATGGCAAATAAGCATGTGAAAAAAATATTTAACATCATATATCATTAGGGAGTTGCATTTTTAAATGACATTGCGATACCACTACAACCTATATGAATGGCAAAAATCCAAAACACTGACAACGCAAAATGCTAATGAGGATGTGGAGCAACAGAACTCATTCATTGCTGGCGGGAATGCAAAATTGTACAGCCACTGTGGGAGACAGTTTGGCAGTTTCTTACAAAACTAAACATACTCCTACCATATGATCCAGCAATCACACTCCTTGGTAGTTACCCAAATGAGTTGAGAAACTATGTTCACACAAAAACTTATATATGGATATTTATGGCAGTTTTATTCATAATTGCAGAAATTGGAAGCAACCAAGATGTCCTTCAGGAGGTGAATGGATGAACAGTGGTCTATCCAGACAATGGAATATTATTCAGTGCTAAAAAGAAATGAGTTATCAAGCCATGAAAAGAAAAGGAAGAACCATAAATGCGTATTACTAAGCCAGAGAAGCCAAGCTTTACAACTGTATGACATTCTGGAAAAGTCAAAACTATGGAGACAGTAAAAAGCCCAGGGGTTACCAGGGGTTAGAGAGGAGGGAAGGTTGAATAGGTGGACACATAGAATTTTTAGGACAGTGAATTACTCTGTATTATACTGTAATGGTGGATATGTGCCATTATACAATTGTCAAAACCCACAGAATGTACAACACCAAGAGTGAACCCTAATGTAAACTACAGACTTTGAGTGATCATATGTCAGTGTAGGTTCATTGACTATAACACTCTGGAGTGGGATGTTGATAGTGGGTGAGGCTTGTGTGCTGGCGGGGGTGAGGGGAGTGGGAAGGGTGTAACTGTACTCCCTGCTCAGTTTTGCTGTGAATCTAAAACTGCTCTAAAAAAGAAAGTCTATTTAACAAATCCAGCTATATGCTACCTATAAGATATATACTTTAAATACAAATATACAGGTTGCAAACAAGAGGGTTGGAAAAGACATACAATGCAAACAAGAAGTATAAAAAGTTGCTGTGGCTGTATGACTATCAGACAAAGCAGACTTCAGAGACCATTAGTATTACCAGAAATAGGGAAATTTTATGTGTCAGTCAGGAGAAGACATGATAATCATAAATGTATACGTAACTAATAACAGAGCTTCAAAATACATTAAGGAAAAACTGACAGAATTAAAGGCAGAAATAAACATTACTCTCTCCGTAACGGATAGAATATTCAAAGGAAAAAATAAGGAATTCAAGTTTTGAACAACACTATGATGCCACTTGAGGTAACTGACATTTATAGAAGACTATTCCCAACAACTGTAGGATACATATTCTTATAAAATGCATATAGAACATTCACCAAGTTAGACTACACGATGATCTCAACAGATTTCAAAAGCTTGGAATCTTATATTTTCCAACCACCACAGAATTAATTAAAAAATAAAAAATAATAAAATAATAAAATATCCAGGAACACCCCAAATACTTGGAAACTAAATATCACATCTCTAGGGCTTCCCTGGTGGTGCAGTGGTTGGGAGTCCGCCTGCCGATGCAGGGGACACCGGTTCGTGCCCCGGTCCGGGAAGATCCCACATGCTGCGCAGTGGCTGGGCCCGTGAGCCATGGCCTCTGAGCCTGCGCGTCGGAGCCTGTGCTCCGCAACGGGAGAGGCCACAACAGTGAGAGGCCCGCGTACCGCCAAAAAAAAAAAAAAAAAAAAAAAAAAATCACATCTCTAAATAACCCATGGGGCAAAGAAGAAATCACAAGGAAATTAACATATATTTTCAACCAAATAATAGAAACCACAACATATCAAAAATTTTTAAATGCATTGTTAAAGTTTAGAGGGATATTGATAGATTTAAATTCTTGTGACAGAAAAGAAGAAAGGATTAAATCGGTGATCTAAGCTTTCACCTTAAAAAGCTAGAGAAAGAAAAGTAAATTAAACCCAAAGTAGAAGGAAGGGAATAATGTAGATGAGAGCAGAAAACAAAGCAAAGGAAAAGGGCCAATAATAGAGAAAAATCAATGGAACCAATGGTGGTTCCTTAAAATGATCTAATAAAACAGATAAGTCTCTATCTAGTCTGATCAAGAAAAATGAGAGGACACACAGAACCAAGATGTGTGTAGGAAAAAGGACATTACTACAGATTCCATATACGTTAAAAGACTAAGAAGGGAATATTATGAACAACTTTATACATACCAAATTACCAAAACTGTCACAAGAGAAAACAGAAAGTCTGATAGCTGTATATCAATGAAAGAAATTGGATTTGTACCTTAAACCTTTCCAAGAAGAAAACTCCAGGCTCAAATGGCAGCTCTAAAGCTCTAAATTCTTTCAAACTTTTCAGAAAGAAATAATACCAATCTTACCCAAACTCTAGAAAATAGAGGAAGAGGATTCCAAATTCATTCTATATGAAGTCAGGATTCCCCTGTTACTACAAGCAAAGACAGTTCAAGAAAAGAACACTACAAGCCAATATCCCTCATGGACACAGACCCAGATATCATTTTTTTAAATGGCAAATTGAATCCGGCATATATAAAATGGTTACTACATCATGACCAAGTGGGATTTATACCAGAATGCAATGTAAATTTTGAATGTAACATTCAAAACTCAATACATATAATTCACTGTTAATATAAAAAAGAACACCAGATGATCATCTCAATAGATGCAAAAAAAAATTTGATAAAACCACCATTCATGATAAAAATTCTCAGCAAACTAGCAATAGGAGAGACTTCCTCAAACTAATGTTAAGTGTAATGGTGAAAGACTGGACAACTTTTTCTATGATAGGAACTAGGCAACAATGTTTATTCTCACAATTTCTATTTCACAATTTTTATTTAATATTGTACTAGAGGGAAGAAAGAAATACAACGTATAAAGGTCATCAGAAAAAAAAAACTGCCTTTACTTGCAGATGACAAGACTGTATATGTAAAAAATCCTAAGGATTATATATGAAAAAATTACTAGAACTAATAAATAATTTTAGCAAGGTCTCATGATACAAAATTAATATATAAAAATCAACTGTACTTCTGTATACTTAGTAATTGAAAGATGAAATTAGTGCCATTTGCAATAGTATAAAAAATATGAACACTTAGGGATACATTTAATAAAATGTATGAAAGAAAACTACATTGTATGTTGTATATGCAGTATGTAAATAATACAAATTGTTACTGAGAAAAAGTAAAGAAACTAAATAAACAGATAGTGTTCATGATCTCGAAGATAATATTGTTAAGATGTCAATTCTCCCCCAATTTTTATATATATTATATAAACATATGTGTGTGTGTGTGTGTGTGTGTATATATATATATATATATATATATATATATATATGAGCACAATTCCAGGAGGCTTTTTTGTAGACATTGACAAACTGATTCTAAAATTCCATTCAAAATCCCAGCAGGATTTGTTATAGATATAAACATGCTGATTCTAAACTATATATGGAAATGTAAAGAAATCAGAATAGCCAAAACAATTTTGAGAAAGATCAGAGTTGGAAGACTCACATTACCCACTTTTAAGAATGATTAAAAGCTATGGTAACCAAGACAGTGCTATATTGGTGAAAGGCCAGACACACAAATCTATGGAATATAAGAGTCCAGAAACAGACCCACAAAAATATGGTCGATTTTTTTTTTTTTTTTTTTTTTTTTTGCGGTACGTGGGCCTCTCACTGTTGTGGCCTCTCCCGTTGCGGAGCACAGGCTCCGGATGCGCAGGCTCAGCGGCCATGGCTCACAGGCCCAGCCACTCCGCGGCATGTGGGATCTTCCCAGACCGGGGCACGAACCCGTGTCCCCTGCATCAGCAGGCGGACTCTCAACCACTGCGCCACCAGGGAAGCCCAGTCAATTGATTTTTGACAAATGTGCAAAAATAATTCAATGCAAAAGTAATTTTTTCAACAAATGGAACTAGAACAACTGGACAGCCACATGCTCCCCCCCAAAAAAGATATATACCTTTACCCTTTATACAAAAAATTAACTCAAAAGGAGTCATAGATCTAAATGTAAAATATAAGACTTTTACAAGACGTTACAGAAAATATTCATGATATTGGATATGGCAAAGAGTTTCTAGATACGCCACCAAAAGCATAAACCATAAAAAAAAAAATTGATACCCTTGACTAAATCAAAATTGAGAACTTTTGCTCTGAGAAGAACACAGTTAAGGAAATAAAAAGATGAGCCCCAGATGGGGAGAAAAATATTTGCAAATCATTTGCCCAAAAAATGACTTCAATCTAGAATAAATATCAAAAGTCAACAGTGAGAAAGCAACCCAATTTTTAAAATGGGCAAAAGATTTGTACAGACTTTTCACCCAAGACATCATCTATGGATGGCAAGTAAGTACATGAAAAGATGCTCAACATACTGGCCTTAGAAAAATGCAAAGTAAAACCATGATACGGTACATCTGTACATCTATTAAAATGGGTAAAATTTTTAAAAAAATAATACCAAGTGCTGGTAAGTATGCAGAGCAACTGGAACTTTCTTTCATACATTGCTAGTGGGAATGCAAAATGAGCCACTCTGGAAAACAGCTTAGCATTTTCTTATAAAGTTGGAACATCCACTTACCATATAACCCAACCCACCTAGGTATTTAGAGAAATGAAATTTGTGTTTACATAAAAAGCTTTATGCAGATATTTATCACAGTTTTATTCATAATTGCCAAAAGCTGAAAGCAACAAAGATACTGATACCAACATCGATGACTCTTAAAGGTGTTATGCTGATTGAAAGATGCCAGTCTTAAAACTCTTTCATGTTGCATGATTCTATGTATTGCATAATGCATGATTCTGGAAAAGGCAAAACTATAGGGACAGATAACATGTGGCTTTTAAGGGTTAGGGTAAGAGGAGAATGTGACTACAAAGAGGCAGCAAAAGGGAATTTTTTTGGGTGGTAGAACCATTATATATCCTGATTGTCATAGTGGCTATACAAATCTATACATATATCAAAACTCATAGAATTAGTCACCAAAATAAAGTCAGTTTTACTGTATGTAAATTTAAAAGGTATTTTCAAAACAACAATACCAGGACTTCCCTGGTGGCACAGTGGTTAAGAATCCACCTGCCAATGCAGGGGACACGGGTTCAATCCCTGGTCTGGGAAGATCCCACATGCCACGAAGCAACTAAGCCTGTGCTCCACAACTACTGAGCCTGCACTCTAGAGCAGCAGTCCTCAACCTTTTTGGCACCAGGGACCAGTTTCATGGAAGGCAATTTTTCCATGGACGGGGCGGAGGGAGAAGGTTCAGGCGGTAATGGGAGCACTGGGGAGCAATGGCGAGCGGCAGATGAAGCTTTGCTCGCTTGCCTGCCGCTCACCTTCTGCTGTGCGGCCCGGGGGTTGGGGACCCCTGTTCTAGAGCCTGCAAGTCACAACGACTGAGCCTGTGTACTGCACCTACTGAGCCTACGCACCACAACTACTGAAGCCCATGTGCTCTAGGGCCCGCATGCCACAACTACTGAGCCCACATGCTGCAACTACTGAAGCCCACGCGCCTAGAGCCTGTGCTCCGCAACAAGAGAAGCCACTGCAATGAGAAGCCCACGCATCACAACGAAAAGTAGCCCTTGCTTGCTGCAACTAGAGAAAGCCTGCGCACAGCAACGAAGACCCAACACAGCCAAAAAACAAAACAAAACACAGCAATACCATTATACACTCATTAGGATTGCTAAAATTAAAAAGCCCAACAATGCCTAGTGTTGGCGAGGATGTGGAATGCATATATTGCTGGTGTGAGTGGAAAACAGTACAACCACTTTAAAGAACGGAACCCACCATTTTATTTCTAGGTATTTATTTAAGACAAATGCAAACATGTCTGCAAAAAACTGGTATACCAATGTCCAGAGCAGCTTTACTCCCAACAGCCAAAGCTGGAAACAACTCAAATGTCTATCAATAGGTGAATGGATAAGCAAATGGGGGATATATCCATAAAAGTGAGCATGGAGCTCCCATTCCTAATTCAGTGTTCTTCTGGGAATAACAGTTGCTCTAATAATACTTTATCTGATCATGGCTTATAGTATTTAAATGTTAAACATTCTCCCTCTCTTGAATTTATAGAACCTCCCTCCCCACTTCTAGTTTTGATGTTAATTCTGGCAAACAAAGACCAGTGTAGCTTCTTCCCAGGGTCTCTTGTTACTCTCTGCTCATTGTCCCAGTCCTTGACCTGGTCTCCATCAGCAGGTACATTATGGCTTGGAGCTTCCCAGGCTCCCAGAGACCACTACCTAGGACTAGCTGTCAACTCTGGCCTTCAGGTCCTATCTTGGATAAAACAACACTGATACATTCATGCCATTATGTAATCAACTGGTCCAGTAACTGTCTAATGGAATTGCTCATCATCACATGCTTAGAAAAGATGCAGTTTCCCTGATAGAACAGCATTGGTAACTCCATATTTTTGTTAATCAGATTTTAATTCTGTGATTTCTGTTCTACAGAAGCCTCTTGAGATTTATCATGAGTAAGGAAGAGTGATCCTGAAAGGAAAGTCAGAGACAAAAACAAACAAAAAGTTTATGCTACTACTGTTCATGGTAGCAGCTATTCAAACACTTGACAGACATCTTAAAAGGCAATGATAGGGAGTTCCCTGGTGGCCTAGTGTTTAGGATTCAGCGCTTTCACTGCTGTGGCCTAGGTTCAATCCCTGGTTGGGAAACTGAGATCCTGCCAGCCGTGCGGCGTGGCCATAAATAAGTAAGGAAATAATAAATAAATAAAATTATAGATGTGAACTAATAAAGAAATGTGAATAAAATGACCTTTAAAAAAAGGCAATGATAATCCCAACCTGTATAGCACTGAAGAATAAGCTTTGTATAATTTCATTATCCCCTAATAAGATAGTTGATTCATAATGAAGAACTAAAGTTTCAACAATGTTAGCTAGTAATGCAAGTCAGTAGTTGAGCAGATTATATAATTGGTTTTCTTAGGACAGCATGTGGGATGACCTCTTCTAAGTTAATTTTTAGACTGTATTATTCATCAGTCAGGTTGGAAAGTTACCATGGCTATCAGTTGAAGGTATGATACATTTAATGCTGGATATTAGCCAAAAAAAGTATTTTGGCTCTCTTGGCAATGTAACTAGCTGATACAGAAGTATAAAATATTTTTTAAACACACTTTTGAAAAATACTGAAAATCAATTTCTTTTATACTATAGTTTAAAATCTTAAGATACATAAAGAGCTGCCAGTGAGAACGTTCCTTAACCATCGAGCCAGTATTTATTGAGTTTCTACCACGTATTCAGCACCAATATCCATCAGTATAAGTGCTTTCAAAATTTCTTTAACAAAATAAAATCAATGGGAGATAGAGTGAGAATGAGATGACAACTTATTCAGGCTATAATTAGTGCAGATGCCCAGAAAGGATCCTTAGTTTTACCCTTGTCCTAATATGTGAAGTGGCCATTTGTTCATGCCACTGCCAGCAAAAATAAAATATAAAGATGCCTTTTCTCCCATCACTCCCTCCCCCGAATCCCAACACACATACATATATACATACACATCAGAGTCATACGTAAAGAAAAGACAGCCCCATTTACTTGGTTCCCTCAATATTACTTTGAAGTCTCAAAGCACTGAGTATATAAAGCGTGTCAGGACATAGCCCTGGCACTTCCCTCAGGAATGGGTCTAGCCACTACAGGGTCTTCTATTAGATCTTTCAAACAGAAGATGCAGTTTACTGCAGTCCATAGTTCATCTTGGAGCTGTGGACCACCGTCCTGCATACAGTGTCATCAGATTGAGCCTGGTTTGTAAGCTCCCTGGGAATATGCCAGGGAAGGTGCCACAAAAAAAGCCAAAACTTGAATATGAGTGGGGGCCAGACCATATAGTTCTAGCAAAAAAAAGTAACTTCCCAAATCTGCTCTGGAAATGAACAGGCTGCTAAATCCCTGAAAGTCTTTCTTAAATATTAGATTAACAGAAATGCTTATTACTGTTGTTCTACTTCAGATAATCTTCTAAGCCTTATAAACAGGTTTTAAGACATTTTATATCTCGTTATACCTTAAAATGGGCCCTAGCCCTGAATTAATGCAAATATCTATACAATATCGATAAAAACCACATTATAGTCTTTAAAAGCATAATGAATATACTGTCTTTCAAATTTCAGTGTAGATGCAATTAATTAAAATGCGAATTCATTAAAAAATATAACTGGGTTCATTTAAAAACAATAACGGGGCTTCCCTGGTGGCGCAGTGGTTGAGAGCCTGCCTGCCGATGCAGGGGACATGGGTTCGTGCCCCGGTCCGGGAAGATCCCACATGCCGCGGAGCGGCTGGGCCCGTGAGCCATGGCTGCTGAGCCTGCGCGTCCGGAGCCTGTGCTCCGCAACGGGAGGCCACAACAGTGAGAGGCCCGCGTACTGCAAAAAAAAATAATAAAAAAAAATTTAAAAATATAAAAACAATAACGAAGTTCCTAACTGAAGCTTTGTCGTTATTTGTTCTCTAATATTGGATCCTAAGAGTATATTTTCCTTCTTGTAGGGGTCCATGAAAATTGGACAGTAAACA